>NC_089249.1:174144519-174450644 GCF_963930625.1 Muntiacus reevesi
CCCAGCTGAGCTTCCAGCTGATCCAATTACAGAGGGAATGGTCTCGGATGTCCAGGCCTATCCAGGCTTCAGACGACTGAAGCTCCAGTCGCTGTCATGAAACGCCTCGGGGGGAGGGAACTGCGGAACCCAGTGGCTCCTCAGAACCACCAGAGGCACATGTTGTTGTTTCCAGCCCCTGGGGAGGTCTGTCACACGGCAGGGTATGTGGAGACCCCATCATCACCACTGTCGGCTCCCGAGCCACCTACCACCCAGCCGTGGAAATCCTCCTCCTCCATGACCACCATCAGCATCTTATCCCCGCTTCTCCTCCACCACCACCCGTGCTCTTGGGGGGCTGGGATGGTGCTGGGCATTCCAGCCATCTCACATAAGGGTCACCACTGCCCTGCGAACTCCACAGTTCTCCTATGTTACAGGTGAGAGAGCTGGGAGGCTCAGGAGGTAAGCCCATTTGTCAAGGTCACCAGTGATCCAGGGGCCATGCTGGGATCAGACCCAGGTCTGCCCAGAGCCCAAATCTCATGGTACTTCCCCATTTCAGTGCCCTGTCTCCCAGGGTCCCTTGTTGGTACGGTTCCCTGTTAATAATAGGTTTCCAAAAACGTGGATTTTGAATCTGTCTGTTCAAGAATAAAAAAATGGAAAAAAGTAAGCTCTTGTATTTAGCATTTAAGTCAATCAATGTTCTCCTGAACTAATATTTTAAGATTGGGGGAAAAAAAAATCAACCTCGTAAAAAGAAATGCTACCGGATGAGAAAGGCAGCACCACCACAGGGACAAAACGAGGGACCCGAATCGACCTGTCGGAAGAACAATTCACACCCTCGAGGCTTCTGTGTCCTTCCAGGCTCAAAACAGTAACCCCTGTCCAGTTTCTTTCCGTCCAGGGAAGAATGATCATTTTAACAACAGGACAGAGGTGTACACTTTGCTCCTCTGACCTGGTATTTGCATTTGTAGCTCAGAGTCCAGCCGACCCCGGCACACTGGGCCTCACGCCCCCTTCTGATGCTCCTGGGGACGAAGGCTACCCTCCCGGCCCCTCACTGCAGCGTGGCCATCGCGGATGGCCCAACCTCGCTGGCTGCACACGGGAAGGGATGAGGGGGTACTCGCCATATCTGGAAGCGTAGTCTGGTCTGGGAACCAAAATAATTTTTTGGTAAACTTTGCAGAAAGATTGAAGTTCCGCATCAAAAGGTCGCTTTGTGGTCCCCACAATCAGAATCCTGTCATCTGGTTTCAGGAGTTTCAGCATTTTGGGAAGCTGCTTTTTCAGACGCTTAGGTTCCATCTGGGAGAAACAGAGAGGAAAAGAAATGAGCCCACATATAGAAAAAAGAGTTAAGAGCTAAAGAAAATCCAGCCTCGGATGCACTGTGGGATGCCCTTACTAGTGTGATTTCAGGCCTGCTGGACATACCTTCCTAGAGTGTGTCCTTGGGCCAGGTCTCGGGACGTAGTTCCTGGTTGGCGTGGTCTGAATTGCTGGCCCTTCCTTTCCTCAAATCCGGTGTTCAGATTTGGACAGGGGGAAGGAGGGAAGCACCTGACCGAACGTTCTAGCATCTTAGCCCTAAGCATGGGAAACGGGGCCGATTTCCAAGCGGAAGGAAGCTGCCTGGGGTTGACAATGGGTTCTGGTGCGTTCCTCCGAGCTGTTTTGCAGGTGAACTCAAGACTTCCTTTGTTGATAGCCGTGACAATGAGGATCCGAGGTCCCGGATCTCAGGTCTGAAAACACCCCATGACACATGGTGTGACACCACTTCTCTCTGAAGCAGTCTGGATGTAGTCTGAAGCTGTCTTATTTCAGTATAGCCTCCGCACTCACTGAGGGTCACGAGCAAGATGGGAGGCACTGGAGGGAGGAGGACTTCCGGCCTGGGGTGGTGGTGAGCAGATTTGGCCACGTTGCCATGGCAACACACGGGCCTTCAACCAAGGCAGCAAGAGGAGAGGAAGCGGTGAGGGGTGGTGGGGAGCCTCCACGGAGATGCCCGGGCATAATCTGAGCCTCTTCCGCTCCCCTTTGGCTCAGGGGCAACTCAGACACAGAGTTAAAGATCTCACCTAGGCTGGGGTTTCCTGGAAACGCCCCGGCACCTGTGAGCTCCTCTACAGAGCTGAGGCCACCTGATGTTTGCCCCGTGAGTCCTGCACCCTCGGGCTGAGAGACAGCCCTGCCCGCCCATCTGCAGGATGGGGCTGGGGGCGCCTAGGGAAGGGAGGGAGCGTGTGATAAATCCCATCCTCGGGAACAAAAGCGAACAGAGGAAGGCACTGGAGGCCGAGGGGGGGGGGGCGCCAGAGCTGTGTATGGCTTGCAGGGCCTTGGGGACAAGGCCACTGTGTGTTGGGGGACGGCCAGCCTGCTGGGCAGAGGGCCGGAGGGTGGGGGTTGGCATGCAGCCCGCGGGGTGGGTGCCAGCGGGGGGAGGGGAGGGGCAGGGCTGTTGGCCAAGCAGGGGCCCCAGGGCTGAGTGCGTCCTTCCTTCCCCCATCTGACCTGTGGAAGGGCCCGGTTTCACGGGGCACAGGGAAAAGACCATGAGAGGCTGAGAAGAAGCACTACCCCCGCCGCGGGGCCCTCAGGAGCAAAGACCAGCGGGGAGCTGCAGGAACGTCGGCTCCCGGGGCACCCTGGGTTGGGGCTTGCCTTGACCCTAGGCCAGGGCAGCTGTACTTCTGTGCCCGTCTGCCTTGCTCATCACCTATGCCCAGCCTGCATGCACAGCACCGGGGGCACCGACTGCAGGGCTCCAGGGCCCTGCTCAGGGCCTGGCGTGCACTCTCTCACCTGACCCTCACAGGCACCCCATTAGAGGGACTTGTTCTCACCCTCACCCAGGAGATGCTGGCCTGAGGCATCAGGCGGTCTGGAGGTCTACTCAGAGTTCATGAGCAGGACCCCAGCTGCCAGCACGGAGGTGGTGACTCCAGAACCTTGCTCCCCACCCTACTCTGGGGGGCCCTGTCTCTCCGGGGGATGTGCCGGGGGTCTTGCTCTCTGCTGACCCCTCCAATTCCCTTCCTGTGTAGGGCCTACAGCAATTGAGAGCTGCAAAGGAGACTTAAAAGATCTATTACTATTATATGTTATTATATTTATATCATTATTGTGGTATCTTGTTTTTCAGTCGCTCAGTCGTGTCCTTCTCCTTGCGACACCATGGACTGCAGCACGCCAGGCTTCACTGTCCTTCACCATCTCCCGGAGCTTACTCAAACTCATGTCCACTGAGTCTGTGATGCCAGCCAACCATCTCGTCCTGTTACCCCCTTCTCCTCCTGCTCGCAATCTTTCCCAGCATCAGGTCTTTTCCAACAAGTCAGCTCTTTGCATCAGGTGGTCAAAGTATTGGAACTTCAGCTTCAACATCTGTCCTTCTAATGAACATTCAGGGTTGATTTCATTTAGCATTGACTGGTTTGATAAGATATAGATCAGCTTTATTGATGGAATTCATATGCCGTATAATCCACCTATTTAAAACACATGCTTCCGATTAAATTAAAATAGTAAAAAAAGAAAATGTCTGAGTGGTTTTTAGTATATTCACAGAGTTGTGTAACCATCACCACAATTAATTTTAGAACATTTTCGTATTTGCTTCCAAAAGATCTCACCCATTAGTAGTCACTGCCCACTTTCCCCCAAATTCCTTCTCCAATCCTAGGCAATCACTATTCTACTTTCTCTCTCTGGATTTGCATATTCTGGATATTTCATAAATAGAATCATTCAAATGTGTGTGTGTGTGTGTGTGTCTGGTTTCTTTCACTTAGCATGCCATTTTTGAGGTTCACCGATGTTGTGGTATGCTTTAGTATTTCAATTGCTGAATGATATTCACTGTATGGTTATGCCACACTTTATCCACTCATCAGTTGATGGACTTTTGGGTTATTTCTCCTTTTTGGCTCTTCTGAATTGTGCCACGATCAACATTTGTGTATAGGATTTTGTATGCGCTAATGTTTTCATTTTGAATTGCTAGGCCATATGGTTACTTTTACATTTAACCTTTTAAAGAAATGCCAGACTCTTTTTCAAAGTATTTGCACCATTTTACAATCCTAGCAGAGAGCAGAAGATTTAAGTTTCTTCAGACTCTTGCCAACACTTGTGATTGTTTTCCTTAATTTTTTTCCTTTCATTTAGCTATCCTCATGGGTGTAAAGTGGTATTGTGTTGTGATTTTAACTTGTATATCCCTGGGGGCTAATGATATTAGCCATTTGTATACTTTGTTTGGAAAAATGTATATTCAGATCTTTTGCCCTTTTAAAAATTGGGGTTATTTGTCTTTGTAATGTTGAGTTGCAAGCATCATTTATATGTTCTAGATACAAATTCTTTGTCAGAGAAATGGTTTGCCAATATTCTGAGTTGTCTTTTTACTTTCTTGATGATTTCTTTTACAACAAAAAATTTTTAGCTTTGATGAGGTTCCATTTAAGCTTTCTTTTGTTGCTTGTGCTTTTGATGTCATGTCCAAGACACTGCTTAATGCAAGGTCACGAAGATTCATGTCTCTATTTTCTTCTAAGGGTTTTATAGGCATAGCTCTCTCTTTTAGGTCTATGAGGCATTATTGGTTAACTGTGTGAGGTAGGGGTCCAACCTCATTCTTTTGCAGGTGGCAATCCAATGGTCCTAGCAGCATTGGCTGAAAAGACTATTCTTTCTCCATTGAATTGTCTGGGCACCTCTGTAAAAAAAATCAATTGACTGTAAATGTGAGGGTTTATTTCTGGACTCAGTTCTATTCCATTGACTGAGAGGTCTTTCCTGAGGCCAGCATCACACTGTCCTGATTGTTGCAGGTTTGTGGTAAGTTTTCAAACCGGGAAGAGTCCTCCAATTCTGTTCTTTTCCAAGACTGTTTTGGTTGTTCTGGGTCCCTTGAATTTCCGTATGGATTTCAAGATCAGCTTGCCAATTTCTTGCAAATAGCCCAGCTGGAATCCTGACAGGGACTGTGCTGAATCTGTAGATCAATTTGGGGATTCTTGCTATATTAACAGTATTAAGTTTTTCAATCCACGAACATGATGTATCCTCCTACTTATCTAGGTCTTCATTATTTTTTCAGCAACTTTGATTTGCAGTCTTCAGAGTAGAAGTCTTCCACTTCTTTTGTGAAGTCTGTTCCTATTTTTTGAATGTTATTATAAATGGAATTGTTTTCTTAATACTAATTTTTTCACAGTAAGTGCATAGAAGGAAGTTACTTTGTATATTGGTCTTGTTTCCTACCCTGTATTCTCACTGAATGTTTTCATTAGTTTTTAAAACTGCTTTTAGTGAATTCCTTTGGGTTTTCTATATACAAGATCATGTCATCTGCAAATATACTTCTATTTCTTCCTTTTCAATACTATGCTTTTTATTTAGCTCTTCCCTGACCGCCCTGGGGCCTGTTCCTGTTCAGTTACTTTAGTCGTGCCTGACTCTTTGCGACCCCAGGCTCCTCCGCCCACGGGACTTCCCAGGCAAGATTACTGGAGTGGGTTGCCATTTCTTCTTCCAGGGGATCTTCCTGACCCAGGGATTGAACCCACATCTCCTGCATCTTCTGCACTGCAGGCAGATTTTTTACCGCTGAGCCATTGGGGAAGCCCGATTGCCCTGGAGAACCTCCAATATAATGCTGGATAAAAGCCGGGCGTGCTGCAGTCCATGGAGTCACAGAGAGTCAGACATGACTGAGCGACTGAACTGAACTGAAAAGAGGCGATCTTAAGGGAAAAACATCCGGTCTTTTACCGTTAAGGATGATGTTAGCTCTGAATTTTTTGTAGTTGCTCTTTATCAGGCTCAGGAAGTTTCCTTCTCTTTCTTTTTTTTTAATTATGAAGGGGTGTTGGCTTTTGTCAAGTGCTTTTTTCCTGCATCTGTTGAGATGATGGTGTGGTTCCTGTCCTTTATTTTAATGATGTAGTGTATTACATTAATTGATTTTTGGATGTTAAGCCTGGGCTAAATCCCACTCGGTCATGCTGTATAATCCTTTTTCTGTGTTGTTAGATTCAGTTGAGAAGAGACTTTCTGTAATGTAACTCACAGAGAGAACAAGATGGGATTTTTACGGCAAAATAAATCCCACAGTCTGGGCCTGAAGCCAGACCACCGGGCAGCTTCCGACCATTTCCTTCTGCACTCAGGAGTCTAGAGCCTACAAGGCTCCATCAGGAGGGAACAATGGCTTTGCAGGACTCCATCCAGGAAGCATGGGTGGGGGCTGGGGACAACAGCGGAGCTTAAAAGAGGGCAGAGCACAGGAGAGGGGTGACCGGGAATGAGGCTTCCTAAAACCCCGGGAATGGGCATCAGGACAGAAACCTCCTCTCGAAGGGGCAGCGCCCCAACCCTGAGCCTAGGCCTTTGCAGAAACCTGCCGTTGCTCAGATCTGCACCTCTGGGCTGCCTGGGATGGGAGAGACGTCTGTTGGGCCTTGACTGTGCTACCAACCTTCCCATGGGGGCCAGGCTGTGTGCAAAAATGAAAAGCTCAAGGAAAGAGCTCCATAATAACAGGCAATTGCTGTTGTTCGGTCCCTAAGTCGTGTCTGACTCTTGGAGACCCTATGGACTGCACACACTGGGTTGCCCTGTGTGTGCTAAAGACTGAGGTGTGCTTTGGCATCTCCCGGAGCTTGCTCAAGCTCATGTCCATTGAGTCGGTGATGCCATCCAACCATCTCATCCTTTGTCATCGCTTTCTCTTCCCGCCTTCAATCTTTCCTACCATCAGGGTCTTTTCCAATGAGTTAGCTCTTCACATTAGGTGGCCAAAGTATTGGAGAATCAGCATCAGTCCTTCCAATGAATATTCAGGGTAGATTTCCTTTAGGATTGACTTGTTTGATCTCCTTGCTGTCCAAAGGACTCTCAAAAGTCTTCTCTAGTGCCCCAATTTGAAAGCATCAATTCTTTAGTACTCAGGCTTTTTTACGGTCCAACTCTCACACCTGTACGTGACTACTAGAAAAATCATAGCTTTGACTACACAGACCTTGATTGGTAAAGTGAAGTCTCTGCTTTTTAACATGCTATCTAGGTTTGTCATAGCTTTCCTTCCAAGGAGCAAGTGTCTTTTTAATTTCATGGCTGCAGTCACTGTCCGCAGTGATTTTGGAGACCAAGAAGATAAAATCTGTCACTGTTTCCACTTTTTCCTCTTCTATTTGCCATGAAGTAATGGGACTGGATGCCATGATCTTAAGTTTTTTAAATGCTGAGTTTTAAGCCAGCTTTTTCACTCTCCTCTTGGACCCTTATCAAAAGGCTCTTTAGTTCCTCTTCACTCTCTGCCATTAGAGTAGTATCATCTGCATATGAGCCATGGTTATACTAAAAAAATAACCCTTTGGAAAACCAGGGAGGAGCAGGGTGATGAAGGTGGAGATGGAGGAGGACAGCTGGGCAGGCCCTGGCTGTGTTGGCAGCATTGTGGTGGAGGCGTCCCATGGATGATTCTGGCTGATGCCAGGTGTCTGCATCCGACCCTCAGGGGAGAGCTACAGATTGGGGATGGAGTGCAGCCTCTGTTGGCTAAGTGGTGACTTCTTTAAGTTATGAGCTATGCCCAAGGAGGGCAGGGAAAAAAGGTCCATGGGCTTGAGATGGCATCTCAGTGAGCGTCACTGTATTTAGTGGAGTGTTTAGAAGTGCATGGAGGAGAGAAAGAAGAAAGTGTTGGTGGGGCCTGAGAAGACCAGGAGAAGGCAAGACGATAGAGGCTAAGAACGGACAGACTTTTATAAATGGGAGCTCACTGGCAAAATGGGTTTCAAAAAACTTTGTGAGAGCGGTTTCCACGGAGCTGGAGAGCATCAAGTGGACAGTAGTGGGTTGAAGAGTGAGTGGGTATGGTTGAGAATAGACTGGTCTTTTAAGAAGCTTGATGGAGAATAGTGCAAGGTTTTGGAGGCAACTATGGCAGGTGTGGGGTAACATGAAGCTGTTCAAAGACTGGAAGGAGGTCTGATCCAGGACCCTGGTGGGGATGGAGACTGCCACTCTGGGGAGAGGCGGGAGGCAGAGATGCACTTGCAAGGTCTGAGCCCATCCCTGGCAAACTGGTTGCCGTGGTGACAGTGGTGTGGTCCTGCCTGTTCTGAAGCAGGAGATGATATTGCTGTATCCTGTCAATGGCAGGGCTGAACGAACTTAACCAGCCTGCTTGGATAACAAATGTTGATCCTGGGCTGGCTCCAGGGTGACATCTTCGTGGAAGGTGAGTTCCCTCGGGAGGGGATAAAAATGAAAGGTGAGTCTGTTCGGCCAGCAGCCCCCCGCACCCGGGCCACCCCTGTTCCTGTTCAGAGCCGTGTCCATTACATATGAGATCCGCATGCTCATGCGTCATGCTGGCCAACATCCCCACTGACCCCTGGCAGCTTTTGCGGCCGGTGCCCCTACAGCGGGACCTGCCAGGCCTGCCCCACCTTGTTGTTGCGGCGATTTCAAATTCATGTCTGACGTGCATGCGGCAGTCCCCGTGTGCTTTTCTGCAGTCAGTTTCACTAAACCATGGCAGCTGCCAGGCCCAACCCCGCCCTCGTGGAGGCCCGACTAGGATGCAGGAAGGGCTCCCACGCGCTGCAGCCACGAGGCTAATGGAGCAGAAAATGCAGCAGCATCTCGTCCTGCCTCACGCTGTACTGCCTTCGTCTTGTACACTCACAATAGACCGACGGGGCAGCCGAGGACCGTGGAGAGGACGGCCGTCCTCCTGGAGGGGAGGGCAGGGGAGGGTGCAGACCCAGCATCCGCCCGGTGCCTGGGGGGCTGAGCATCGAGGACGTCGTCGGGGCGGAGAACTGGGGTGCCAGGGGGCTCCGGAGCCCAGCACCGTTGGCTCTGTGACCGGAGGGCCCCACGCACAGTCTTCAGGATGTGGTCTGGAGCACGGGGGTTGAGGAGGGCGGACACAGGGGTAGTAGAAGCTCGGAGGGCAGAACAGGATGCCGGTGCTGACGCCAGACCTGCATCCAGGTGCGGAGAAGGAGCCTGCGTCTGAGTCCCAGAGCTGCCGGGGACCAACGGTGCGCCCTCTCTGGCTTAGAGCCTCCTAAAGAATCTGCCTGCCAGCGCAGGAGATGCAAGAGACGGGGGGTCGATTCCCTGGGTCAGGAAGATCCCTTGGAGGAGGAAATGGCAACCCACTCCAGTAATCTTGCCTGGAGAATCCCATGGACAGAGCAGATTGGCAAGCTGCCTTCCATGGGGTCGCCAAGGGTGGGACATGACTGAGCACATGCAGAACGGGGGAACGCTGCCTTCCTTCTCCCCAGGACTGCTAAGTGCTTCCAGACCTACGCTGTGTGCCCCCGGGGCCTCTGCTGTCTGCTGCAGCAGTCCGCGGGGTCCCTGCGCCCCGAAGCTCTGCACCAGGGGCCGTCACTCCTTAGGAACTGGGCCAGCCTCCATACTGTACCCCCGAAAGGGCCTTGACGCAGAGGTGGATGCATCGAGGGTGGAGTTAGTCACTGTGGGTGAGAGCTTTTCCCAAGGGGTGTTCCTGGAGTCCCCTTGAACGCCCTGGGCTGCCACCGGGAGTGCTCTGGGCTGTGGCCGTGGCAGGGGGGCGGTTTCTCTGCAGCTGGACATGCTTCTCTAGGTCTCAGGGCCTTGGGCGGGAGCCTTTGGACGGAGGCTGGGCCGAGTGGTAGTTAGGATGCTGGGGTCCTTGGGCGGCCAGGTGATGCATGTAGGGCCTCTCGTCTGTGGATGCAGTGAATGCGTTCGGTGGTCACCTTCAGAGCGGGACTGTCCAATGCTCATGGCCACTCTGAGTCCTGGTGGCTGGGGGACTTGGGCAAGGACAGAAGTCAGTGGCCTGGGGGCAGGGAGGGAAGCAGAGGAGAGCGGGCCGGCGCTGGCCCCCGGAGGCAGGAGGCAGCAGGAACCCTGCTGCCCAGAGGGCAGGTACAGGACTTGGGCCGGAAGATGCTCGCGGGCTGGTTCTCTGCCCGCTGGGCCCTCCTCTGGCCAGGGCACTGCAGCCGGGGTCCCCGCAGGGCCAGAGGGGTCTGCATCCCGCAGCCCCCCCCTCCGCCCGGCAACTCTGTCTGTGCCTGGGCTGGCTCAGGCAGCCCAGCTGATCTTGCAGACTTCTGGGGACCCGGGGTCCCTTCTGCTTGTATTCATCAGGCGTCCTGGGATTGCCCCAGACTGTGACTCAGTCTCCAGTGCAGTGAATTCCCCTGACAGACGACAGGCTTTTCTAATGCAGAGGTGGACAGAATAAATGTGCGATTTGTCGATGACAAAGACTGTGTCACCAGAGGCCTTCATCTTCTACAGGAGCGAGGCTAGTCAGGGACCACACCTGTGCGGACCACACCTGTGCCGGGGTGAGCAAGCAAAGGGCCAGGGAGGGTTCTGGGCCCCTTCACGGTGACCCCCCTTACCGGGGGGGGGTCTGCTGAACCCACATTTATTCCCTGAGGTCGGCACTCCCTCAAAGCCTGCCAGCCGTCCCCCTCTGGCTCTCAGATGGGCTTGTTCATCCCTCTCATCGTCCCTCAACACAGGGGCACAGGGGAGCAGAGGTAACTCCTGGGGACAACCGGACAGCTTGAGGGGATCCTGGCAGAGGGCTTGAGGGGGGCTTCGTGAACTCAGGCTGGTCTCTCTGCAACTCTTTAGCTAGCTAAAGAGGTGGAGGCTCGGAGAGGTTAGCTTACTTGCTCGGGACACACAGCCAACTAAGGTGAAGGCCCAGGACACACTTCTCCTGAATTCTCACACTCTCCAGGCTGATGCCCAGAGGGAGGTCCTTTGCCCACTAAAGAGACCGAAATTCCGATGACATTAAGTGTGTGACACCCTGGACCAAACACTGCCTTTCATCTCTCTTGAGATTTACTGTAGCAACTGCCTTCAAGTTTACATCTACGTGAACTTTTACAATTTTATTAATTTTTAAAAAACCAATTTTTATTGGAGTCTAGCTGCTTTACTGCGTGTGGACTTTTTTTAAAATGTAGCAACATCGCCAGCAGAGGGAGCTACCTACCAGCTTCCCAGATTAAATAATAAATGAGTCCTCTTAAGAGTTTCCAAAATGACAGGGCAATCAAGGCTCATTTGGGGAAGAAAAGATTGAGCTTTCATTCTTTATCCAAATCATCTCTACCTGCTAAAAATGATGTATAATACATAAGGATCAAAAGTGATTAAAATCCTTATGAATTTAATCAGAAATTCACAGTTAACCACTATTTGCTTTGGTGCAAATTGATGTGGAATAACAATCATGTGTATCTTCAAAAATTTTTTTTTAACTTGTGGGAAATTTGCTGGTGATTTGTGGGGGGTGGCGTGGGGGGAAGTGCGGGGGAGGGGAGCCATTGAAAGGAGAGAAAAGGCGGAAGGAAGCAATTGACAGAGGGCTCCCGGGGGGCACCCTGAACGTGGGGGCGCTTGGCGGGTCTATGCACCGTCTTTGTTCATAAATTTCAGGCCTTTGGCTATTTATTATGATGAACAATAGGAAATCCTAATAATAACTCCTGTGTGTGCCGTTTGCCGTGGCCGAGCAGAGTTCTCTTGATTGTTCCTTACTGTGAATCTTATGTTTGGGTTTAAGGCTCCCCTCCCCCCTTCTCCATCCTTTCTTTCATTTTTTCTTCTAAATTATGCCTCGTAAAAATCAGACACTGGATCCTTTCAGATACAGACAAGCGCTCAGGGCAGAGGGACGCTGGCCCCTCGTTTCCTTCCTCCCTTGAAGAAGCAAGACCTTCTTGAGAGATCGAGGTGGTCCCTGGGACGGGGCCCCTTGGGAGGAGGGAAAAGGCCCCACCGAGAATCCACCGGGAAGCCCTCACCTTCCTTTCCGCGTGGGGCACTTTTTTGTAGAAGGTTTTCTCGGTGTCTCCGATCCACACCACGGAGGGCTGGAGCTTGCGGGCCACCTGTGAGGAGAAACGGTTGGTTGTAAACGTGTTTCCTCTGGGGTGCACTCTTGACCCCCTGGGAACAGCAGGACGGACGGGGACGGCCCCCCGGGACAGCAGCGCCTCGCAAGGCTGCACTGCGCACGCGCGCTGCATCTTCCTTCGCGGCAGGATGTGGGCGCCGCTGGTCAGGGTGCCCTGGGGGTCCCTACGTCCTGCTCCAAGGACACCGACCGTCCACCCGCTTTGGCCTGAAATGGGCCAGTAGTTTGCTGCTGCAAACGAAGGGAAGTGGGCCACGAGGTTTAATTGCAGCCTACGCCCCACTCCCACGCTGATTCAAGTTTGCTCATTTTGAGAAAAGCCCGTTTCAGCACCAGGGCCCCCGTGATGCCGTTTGTTCGTCTCCGTGGGCCTGCTGCCTTTATGGCCGTGGTTTCATCTGGAAGGTGACTCTGGGCCTCTCCCGGGGCGAGCGGGGCTTCGTGACAGCGCTACGACTTACCGTGGGCCCGTGAATAATTGCCACACACCTAACAATCTCTTCAAAGCTCCCCCATGATAGCGGAGTTCGGGTATTTTTGCAACAATTTGTGCTTTGTGCAAAATTGTGCCAGATAAAAGCCGCCTCCAGTCACAGCGAATACAGTGTTATGTACTCCTATTTTTATATGTCTTTAAACATCATTAAGGCAGCAGGTGTGAGTTTTAAACCAAGACAGATATTTAACAAATGATGGAAAAGTCACTGGAACACTGGCTGGGTCTGTTTTCCCCCCGGCCCTACCTAGCAAGGGAAGCAGATTATGCAGGTTCAAAGACAAAAGTGGATCCAGCTTGATTCCGGGGCCGGTCTGGTCCTGGGCTGGCTGTGTCCAGTCCCACACACGCCAGGATGTTCAGAGAGGAAATGGTGCCAGCCAACCACCCTCTGGTCGGCGTTATGTTTTAGACCCCGAGCCACAGAGCTTAGGAATCCGGAACCCCAAGTTTCAATCTCAGTACCCAAGGCAGTTTGATGGGAAGTGTACAAAATAGCCAGTGAGCCAGGCTCGGGCCACACGCGTCGCACATGGCCTCTGTCACATGCAAGGTCACGGCCAGCACCGACCAGCACTTCCTCTACTCAGAGGATGGGACCTGTGATAACTCACTCACATTCATTACAGCACTATGGGGCAGGTAACATCATCACCATCCCTGTTTGCAGATGGGGAAACTGAGGCTCAAAAATGCTACATGACCTATCCATGGTGGGTGGCTAGATGGTGGCAGAAGCAGGATGCCAGGCCAGGGTGCTGGCTACCACATCCTCAGTTCCCCTCATTTCCTCGAGCCAGACCCTCAGGCACCCTCCCTGGCTTCACCAGCCACACTGAACCATCCCTAAGTCTGTCCACCCCCGTCCTAATCTCTTTCAACCACATCAGTTCATCCATTCCCTCAGCTCCTGATGTGAACCTGCGATTTCTTTCCAGCTGGCCTGCCCACTGCACCCACTCAAGTGCCCCGGGGGCAGGCCCCAAGGAACTGCTGTTCTGCTCAAAGCTATTTGGAGTTGAAGTCAAAAGCTTCTCTACTTCCAGCCCCCAAAGAAAATAAGAAAACGAGATACTGGACATAAAAGGTTTTCAGCTTCTGAGAAAAAGGATACTGTGTAATAACAAAGGCACAATTTTTATTCTTTGCAATCCCTCCTAAAAAAATCTTAGCTTTAGAACGGAAACCAATGGCAAAACAATTCTCGCATAAACAGTTGTCTCCTGTCTCGGGCTAACTTGGGTGCTCCTGGAGGCTGCAGACTGGCCTCTCCTGTGTCCAGCTGGCAAACAACGGCTTCTCCCCAGCTCTGGTTTGTGTGCCTGCGTTCTCTCAGTCCGGCTGTTCTTAACAGGAATTGCAGATGTGAGTACCAAGTATCCCCGTTTTCCTTTTCTCTCTCTGCTTTTAACAAGGTGAGCTGCGTAGATGGACTGGAAGCACAGGCATCTTTTTAGCTTGGGGTAATTGTGAAAGCAGCAGTCTTATTTCCAGCCTCTTATCTAAAGTTGTTTTGAAAACGTGGCCACAATGTTCCACTGAATGTGAACGCTAAGGAACTGCTCCCTCTTTCTGAGCAGTGGGGGAATTCCACACTTCCTGTGTTTCTAACATGCACTTGTGAAGGATTTCCTTCCTCAGGACGGTCACCTGCTCTGGGGCTCCCAGGGCTGTGTGGGGGGCTTGGGTGACCACGTGGTTTGGAAGGGCTCAGGGGTTATCAAATGAACAGAAGACATTTCCCAGGCAAGTTCTTGGATGATACTACAACGGTACGAGGAAGGGTCATTTGCAAGTCACCTGATATCTGGGACACCACTGCTGCCCCTTCACAACGTGGCAGGTGTGAAGCCAGGTGCGCCTCACCCCCACCCCCCTTTAATACATGAGGTCGCCGAGGTGGAGAGGGAAGTCAGTAACGCGTGCCCCCTCCAGCAGCACCGGGATGTGTGGAACCCGGAGGCATCCCTGGGTCGGTCTGACACCCGCAGGCCCATGCCGTCACCCAGGCAGCAAGCTGCCACGTTGCCATGGAGACAAGATGCCTATTCCACAGCATTTCCTTACCCCTGGCCCGTGTCCCTTCCTATCACCTTTCATTCTAATAGGAAGAAAGGCTTTAAAAACCATCACTGTCTTGTCCTCCAGAGCGTGAATCTCTATTTCTCTGACCTTCCTCGGTGGCGAGCCTGTTCAGGGGATGCCTGGGGACCGTGTTCAGTCCTGGGCAGAGAAGGCAGGCACAGAAGCCTGGGCCCTGCCAGGCCCAGGAAGGATGGAAAGACCCGAGGCTCTTTTCCTTGGGGAAAAGAAGACTCCAGGGAGCAAGTGAACCGTTTTCAAATAGTTGAATGGCAGTCGGGAGGAAAGTGGTTTTTATCATTTTGGGTCCAGTATGTAGAATGAGGGCTTCCCTGGTGGCTCAGATGGTAAAGAATCTCCCTGCAACGCCGGAGACCTGGGTCGGATCCCTGGGTCAGGAAGATCCCCTGGAGGAGGGCATGGCAACCCAGTCCAGTATCCTTGCCTGGGAATCCCCATGGACAGAGGAGCCTGGTGGGCTGCGGTCCAGGGAGTCGCAAAGAGTCAGACACGACTGAGTGACTAAGCACACATGTAGAATGAAGGGCTTCCTGGTGGCTCAGTAGTAAAGAACCCGCCTGCCAATGCAGGAGATGCGGGTTGGACCCCTGGGTCGGGAAGATGCCCTAGAGAAGGAAATGACAACCCACTCCAATATTCTTGCTTGGAGAATCCCCATGGACAGAGGAGCCCGGCGGGCTACAATCCATGGGGTCACAAAGAGTCGGACATGACTGAGCAACTAAACAACTGCACTGTAGAATGAAATCCATTCTCTCATTTTCCGCTCATAAAACATCGGCAGAGGAGCTCTGATGTGCCGGCCACTCTGCTGGGTGCTGGGGCCCCTGACTTCAACGAGTCCACCGGTGGGAGGGGATGGTGAGGTGGGGCTGGGAGGGCGGGCCCAGGAAAATGGGTGTCAGCAAGGACCACCTCCAACAGGAGGAGGGAGAAGGGGATGAGGGCGGCAAGCAGACGTGGAGGGTGCCGACGAGGGCTAACGCAGACAGAGCCTGCAAGGGTCTCTAGAAGGTCCACAGCCTGGAGGAGGGCATGTGTCTGCCACACTAGGGGCAGGAGCCGGGATGCAGGGCGGGGATGTGCCCACGTGGGCTGCTCAGTCACTCTGGAAGGTGTCAGAAAGGCCTTGGCCTTGCCACGGAGTTTGCTTTTATCCTGGAAGCTGTTTGGAGTCTATAAAGGCCTTGAATCATGACCTTCAATCCTGGTGTGTTACCGACAAATCCCTCTGGGGGGGTGAGGAGCATGACCAGCTGGCTGTTTCCCGGAAAGGGGGTGGGGGTGCCCCCAGAGGTTGTGCTGGGAAGTGAGTTGAGGCTGGAAGCAGGGAGAAGTTTAGGAGGAAGAAGAGGTGAGGATTTGAGCAAAGGAGAGGTAGGAGGGCAGGAAATGGGTGTGAGGGGCATTTAGGATCTGCCAGATGGACAGCAAGGAGATCCAGCCAGTCAATCCTAAAGGAAATCAGTTCTGAATATTCATTGGAAGGACTGATGTTGAAGCTGAAGCTCCAATACTCTGGCCACCTGATGCAAAGAACTGACTCACTGGAAAAGACCTTGATGCTGGGAAAGGTTGAAGGCAGAAGGGGACGACAGAAGATGAGATGATTGGATGGCATCACCGACTCGATGGACATGAGTTTTTGCAAACTCCAGGAAAGAGTGAAGGACAGGGAAGCCTGGTGTGTTGCAGTCCATGGGGTTGAAAACAGCTGGACATGACTGGGCAACTGGACAACAGCAGTGAGACCTGGTGATGGTTGGGTGAGAGATGAGGAAATAGGGCGTTTCCAGTGCTGGGGGGCCTGGCGACCAGGAGGACGAGGGCCCAGGAATCCAAACAGGGGATCAGATGAGGGATGAAAGATGAGGTCCATTTAGGCCACGGGAGCCGGAGGGCAGCTGGACCTCCAGGCAAGAGGACTGGCAGGTCTGGGGGGTGGACAGAAGGGAGGTGGGACTGCAAAGGCCTCTGAGGCTGCAGTGGGGCTGTGGGAATGGATGGGGGATGCGGGGAGAGGGGAGGATGCCAGCCCGGCCGCAGAGTGGGGTCCACAGGGTGGAGACGCTGATGGAGGGGAGAAAGAAGGGAAGCCTGGGGAGGTCAAAGGGGCACAGAAGAGGGGGCGGTCTCAGAGCCCAGGGAGGGGCATCGGGGAGCTGGTGACGGCGGGCAGTGCTGGCCTGAGCGTCTGGCAACCAGGAGGTCACGGGTGGTGTGAAGGGGACAGGAGCCACGTGACAGGCAGCCGAGGAGCACACGGGACAGAGACAGGAAAGGTGGGCAGGGCAGAGCTTGCAGACGGCATTGGGCGGGGAGGTAAAGCCCAGGAGAGGATGACCTTGGGGGGAGACACCCTTTCTGCTGTATGGCCACTGGGAGTGGGGAGGACCACGGAGGGAGCAGGCAGGGTGCCTGCCAGTCAGGGCATCTCCCGGGGCATCCCTTGGACACATGCGCCCTGCAAATTCAGTCCTGTCTTGCCACGCAAAAGGAGTACTGGTAAAAATTTCAGAATACACATTCGGACATGCCCCCTCTGCCCCCTTCGCTGAGAACCACTCATCAGTCGTCTCCTGTCTTTACAGACCTTTCTCTCCATCAATGCTTGCAAACACGAGATGGCTCTTCACACACTGCTTTACATTCCTGTTCACTCTGTGTGCAGTTTATTTCACCAACAGCCTTTTAATAAGAAGCTCCATCACTTATGGATTTAGTCCCTGTGTTTTGAACATCTGGATGGTTCTCTGCCTTCTCGCTAAACCAAACAGGGCTTAAGATGGGTCTTTTGGGTCCATGAAGCCCCGAGGTCGAAGGACCTGCCTGCCGGCTCATCTCACTTGCGCCTGTGTGGCCCACCTGCCCTCCTGGAGGCCCTCTCTTCACTCTTCTCCAGCCACAATTTTTTTTCAAGCTTTTCTCAACAAAGCATTAACAATTAAAAAAAAAACCCTTTGCCAATTTGTTAATGAAAAATGGTATCCTTTGCTCTTTTAATTTTCATTTAGTAATGGAAAGGCGTCATGTAAATTACCCACAGATAGTTGGAGGTCATGGGCAATTAAATGTAATTAATTCACAACGGAACTTTTCCGGTTACTGGGGATAGTTTATTTCCATCGCCAGTAGAGGGCTCTGCAGTCCTACCGAATTATCAATTTCAGACTAATACATTTCACCCAACACGCGCTTTTTCAATTTCTGGAAAGGTCTAGCCAACAGTCACTTCCCCATCCCTGTGAATTTTATGGATTTGATCTTTTGCATTCTCCAAAGAAATGCTGTCAAACATCCGCCATCAGGATGCGATTCTCTTCGGTTGGGATATAATGGCTAAACCATGAAAACCAGTTTGTGTTTGGCATGCTTGAGTTACTAATTAGATCTGCCCAAATGACTCTTGGAAGCTGTGGAAGTTCTTTCTGAAAGGGTGCTATTCTGCTTGCTACAGAGAACCCCAGGAAAACCCAGGTTTAGGGGTTGTATCTTTACCAAACTGAAAAGGACAGTCCAGCCACCTAGCCAACCATCGGCCCGCCCTTCCATCCATCCATCCAAGCCACACAGACTTGCTGAGCATCTGCAGTGGTAAGCAGGGAAGGCTGGGAAACACGGTCCCTGCCTGCAGAGCGAGTGGCCTCCTGTGTCTGAATGGGGGCTGTGGGCAGCCGGCAGTGGCCAGGGAGGAGCTGCCATCCTGGGCAAGACCCGGGGCAGGGGGCAATGGGGGGGCTCACTTTCCCGAACTATAGTCACCTGGATTCTGTTCCCATATTTAGTATGTGAAGACGGCTTGTTCTCTACTTCCATTATTTAAAGACGATAATTTGTAAAATTTCTATTTCCCTGTATTATCTTTCATGTAACTGTACATGTTACTGGGTTGGCCAAAGAGTTTGCTCCGGTTTTCTCGTTACGCTGGATGAAAAACCTCAATGAACCTTTTGGTCAACCCAATACAACAAGTCCTTACTGGGTGTGAGCTGGGATAAACCGTGAATATCAGTCACAGGATGAGCAGAGGTGGATTAAACAGTCCAGAGCTGGGCGGGGCTGACCCTTGACGGGCAGGAAGGTGAACGAAGGTGGAAGAGAGGACCAGGAGGAGGCTGGGGATGGAGGCGCAGCGGATGGGCTGTGACAGGTGGCATGGGGAAGCGGGTCAGTGCTGCTGGCAGGAGCCCACTGATACCACTGCTGGAATCAGAGGAGGCTGCTGCCTGGAGGGCGCCAGGCTTACAAGACCATCCAGACTGCCTCCTGGAACCCCTTCCTCTGGTTGACTCCCAGCCACATCAGAATAACGAGCTCACGCCCATCTGCCCGACCTTGTGCCAACTTTGAGAAGTGCAGGAGTTAACACCTGGGCACGAGGCCTCGCTCACCTTCCCCAGGCACCATTTAGCCGCATTTAAGGCACCCCCTGCTTGAAGGGTTTTCAAACTGGCTAAAAATCCCTTAGTGCCTGTGACATCACCCTTGCTCACCCCCACTGCCCACCACAGAGCAAGAGCAGATGTGGACCATGCTTTGCAGTCCTCAGCCGGTCCTGTGCGCCTCGTGGCGCCCGCGGGCATCCTCATGGCAGGCGGCACCCTGGGGCATCCGCGGTTGGGACCGCCCTCCCCTCCGAGCCGCCCATCCTCCTTGGGGGTGTGGGACGCTCTCACTGCCACTGTGAACTGAAACTGCTCTAAAATAGAAAGTCTGTGGTTAAAAAAAAAAAAAAGAGAGAGAGAGAGGTTTTGATGCCTTTCAGTTCAGTTCAGTTGCCCAGTCGTGTCTGAGACCTCATGGGCCACAGCACGCCAGGCTTCCCCCTCCATCACCAACTCCCGGAGCTTGCTCAAACTCATGTCCATTGAGTTGGTGATGCCATCCAACCATCTCATCCTCTTTCATCCCCTTCTCCTCCTGCCTTCAATCATTCCCAGCATCAGGGTCTTTTTCAATGAGTCAGTTCTTCGCATCAGGTGGCCAAAGTATTGGAGTTTCAGCTTCAGCATCAGTCCTTCCAATGAATATTCAGGACTGATCTCCTTTAGGATGGACTGGTTGGATCTCTTTGATGCCTTTGCTCAACCTGAAACCCTCTCTGTGGCTCCGCAGGAGGGCCCCGCTTCCTGACAGCAGCCACTCAGGGCTCATGGGCACCGGGCCCCCTCCTCCCACCCTGGTGCCTCTATTTCCACACCTGATGCTCCACCAGAGCAGCTGTCTCCTGTTTCTCCCTTGTCCTCTCCTCTCCTCCCTCACTGAAGCCCCACCACCCCCATTTGAGCAGCTCTGTTTCGGGGTGGGGGGTCAGGTGTAGGTCTTTGCTCTGTCCTTCCTGAATTTCACCTTGTAAAGACAGGGCTGACGTACTTGTTCTGTTTATTATACATCTGTTTTATTTTTAAAATCATCCATGAATATCCATGATATCTGTGGGTTATTAACCAGGAGTAGAGGTCTCTGTGAGCTACAGAGACATAACTGGTGGGGCTCCCCTTCTCCTGCCTCCTGGGCCAGCTGAGTTTACACCAGCACATCTGGGTGAGATCTCTTGGCCGGCTGCCACGGGCGGTTGGCTGGGAGCCCAGCAAGGAGCCCCGGTGGGTGGACCTTGAGCTCTATGCCCAGTATCTATGGAAACGACACACCAGCTGGAAAACCAGGCCTCCTGGATGGACGAGCCCCAGGACTCTTACTTAGACCCTCCGTCACCTGAAAGAATACCCTAATTATCTGTGTGACTGAATAGAATCATAAATTCTATTATGCTTATTGTATATGACCACAGGCCTATTGATAACTGTCCACTGTTAAGTACCTAGGCTTGAGGCATATGAATCATGGGTTACCTTTGATTGTATCTTTCTTTTCCTTTGTTCAGACTAAATTCAGAGAATTTGGGGAGGTGGTTTTGAGCACATACACTTAGGGTATCTAAGGTTTTCAGAAAAACTGATCGGGGTCCTTGGCTAAGAGGAGACTCTGCCTTGGGCCCGCAGGTGTAATAAACTGCACTCCACTATCTGCATTGTCCTTCTGAGTGAGTTTGTTTCCCAGAATGCATGGCTACAACAGGACTACCCAGCCTTCACTCCCCCAAAGGCCAGCTGGGGATCAGGTGACGGCTTTTGAATCAGACCCAGGCTTAAATCCAGATGCCAGCCCCTTAGTTCTCTTGTGCGTGCGTAAGTTGCTTCAGTCGTGTCCAACTCCTGGCGACCCCATGGACAGTAGCCCACCAGGCTTCTCTGTCCATGAGGATTCTCCAGGAAAGAATACTGGAGTGGGTTGCCTTGCCCTTCTCCAGGGGATCTTCCTGACCCGGGAATCGAACCTGCATCTCCTATGTCTTCTGCACTGGCAGGCAGGTTCTTGACCACTAGCGCCAGCTTAGCTCCAACTAAGAGAAGCCTTAGTTCTCTCGTACATTTGGTCAAATGAAGCACTCTGAGCCTCAGTTTTCTGGTCTGTAAAATGGGCACATTAATACTTGCCTCACCAGGAGCTGGGGCAATCAAAAGGGAAAGTGAATAGAAAACTCCTTGGTATGTGCTGGACTCCTGGCCAGACAACTCGAGTCCTCCTCGCACCTTCATCCTCTGATCAACCATCACAAAACACCAGAGGAGGCTGGCACCCTGCCTGGATAGCTTTTGTCCAAAAAAATCTATTAAATATGAATCACTTATCCCGTTAGGCTGCAACTACTGAAGCCCGCGCTCTAGAGTCGATGCTTTACAACAAGAGAAGCCGCTTTAATGAGAAGCCAGGGAACCGCACCTAGAGAGCAGCCTCCGCTTGCCGCAACTAGAGAAAGCCCACTCTCAGCAATGAAGACCCCCTGCAGCCAAAAATAATAAATAAAAAAATCATTTATCCCACAGTTCTTTTTTTTTTTTTTTATCCCACAGTTCTTAACTGTTAGATGCATTTCTAATATGTCCTAACTAAGCAGATGTATTGGAGAAGGAAATGGCAACCCACTCCAGTATTCTTGCCTGGAGAATCCCATGGACAGAGGAGGCCTAGCCGGAGGAGGAGCCTAGCAGGCTACAGTCCCTGGGGTCGCAAGAGTCAGACACGACTTAGCGATTAAACCACCACCACCACCAAATAGATGTGTATTCGTTCCCCCATCTAGCTTTACTGGAAGAGAGAATTTTAAGTGGCAATTGTTTACCTGTGCTGTACACACATGTGTGAAGGAACGCACTGGAGTTATTGTGTGTGGAATAAAGAAGCCCTCCCACAATAATGAGAACAAAATAGAATGTTTTGTTAAATTACTTTCAAATCTTTTTTTGGAAAATCTGAATTTGTGTTTGGAAAACAAATCAGAGACGTGTTTCACCAGCGTGTTCCCACGTGCACAGGGTTTTGTGGGAGAGGGAAAGGCCTCCAGGCAGAAGTGATGTTTTCTAAGAGTTGCGTTCTTAGCGCTGCAGAGAGGAACTCAGCCACAGGAATTCTTTATGAGAAGACGTGATGAGTAACCAGGCCCTTCTGTTATTTCACCTACTCGAGCAAATGCCTCAAATCCTAATTTTGCTGCCCTCAGGCCCACGTGTGGGGCTCTCTGCATTTCTCCGATTAATTAAAAGCAAGTACCCCTTTGCAATGCAGATAGCTGCTCTGCAGTCCTGCCAGGGGACCGTGGCTCAGTGCGATTTTTAATTGAATGACTCCCACTCCTGAGACCTCTGGGCCTTCCATTAATCACTTACATACACAGTAAAGGTGAAGCGTAATGAGGTGTATGTCAGGCCCTCTGACGCGGAGTGGCCAGGGTGGATACTCAGGCTGTATCCACATCTTGATAATCTGACATCCAGCATTTTGTTCTCCACAGAATGCTCGTTTGCAATGATTCAAATTAATGCCAAGACAGCTTGTCTGATATCAAGACAAACTTCTCAGCAGCATGAGCAAATAAAACAACCATGCCCTGGGCTTTGTCCTAGAGTCTGAATGACAAAGCCCTTTGGTGGGTGGAGAAGGGAGGCTTAATTCAGAGGCTGAATAATGCGGGTGTTAGGCCTGGAGCCTCTGCACCCAGACTGATCAGGCTCATCTCGCGGCACTGCAACCCTGGAAAATTACTTAGATGCTGTGTACCTCAGTTTCTTAAATCAGCAAAATGGGTATAACGATACTGCCCACCTCCTAAGGCTACTGTGAGGAGTGATTGAGTTAACACAGAGAGGTGTAAGGTCTGTGATGCCCAGATGCTCATGAAATGCCAATGTTTTTACACGCATGTGCTTCTGTTGGTTACTTAACAATGTCAACAAAATCTGGCATTTAGAATGAGTTCCCTGAGGCGTTCTTCTGGGCAAGAGAATGAGTTTTACCTTTCCTCTGAAGAACTCAGTGCTTTGAGCTTGGTGGCTAAGTACATAGAGGCCACGAGTCAGGCTGTTGGGCTTCAAATTCCAGCTCACCTCCAAGTTCTTGGTTAACCTTGCAAGTATGCATCCATGGGGGAAGATTCCAAGAAGCTCAGTGGAAAGCAACAGCTGGAAAAGTAAAACAACTGAGCACATACCTTAGCTTCTGCCAAGTTAAAGGAACTTCGTAAACAGCTCAAGATTTCCACTGAAACCTCAAAGTAAAGACAAGCTTCCAGGACTAAGGGCAAAATCAAAATATACCCTCACTAATGAAATGGAAAACAAAACTTCTGCAAGTTCAAGCTGATCAACCAGTAATTTAACTGCCTGTTAGAACTAAGTCTAGCATGCTTCAGAGTATCAACAACATATTATCCACAATGTCTAATCTCCAGTAAAAAGTTATTAATCATATGAAGAAACAGGCCTCCCCAATGGGTAAAGAATTCACCTGCAGTGCAAGAGACACAGGAGATGTGGGTTCAGTCCCTGGGTTGGGAGGATTCCCTGGAGGAAATGGCAATGCATTCCAGTATTCTTGCCTGAAAAATCCTATGGACAGAAGAGCCCAGCGGGCTACAGTCCACGGGGTTGTGAAGAGTCAGACATGGCCGAGCATGACTATGATACGACAGAGTGATAGACTATGAAGAAAAAGAAACATGTGACACATAGTCAAGGAAAAAAGCAGTCAAACGGAAACAAACCCCAAGATGCGCTGACTCGTGCGGTGTGGGGTCCACGTGGCTGGGAGGAGCAATCCCGCTGCCATCACTTCCTCCTTTTTGTCTGCTAGGAGAAGACGGAAAAGGAACTGCTCCCGTCTGAGCAGCTGCTCACGTGTAACCATCTCCCCTAAAAGCAGAAGCAGAGCTAACACCTAGCTCCACGTACTGGATAATACTTATTACGGGTATGTTTTGGTAGAGTCAAAGCTGGCTTACCTGGCATTCTAGAAACCAAACGTGAACTGAACAGCCTAAGGGCATCCTTGAAGTACACAACCAAATGAAAATGAAATCCTGTCCAGTTTTAATATTAGATATAAATATGTGGGGGCTTCCTTGGTGTCCAGTGGCTAAGATGCTACATTCCCAATGCAGGGGGGCCTGGATTCAACCCCTGGTGGGGGCACTAGATCCCACATGCCATAACTAAGAGTTCAAATGCCACAGCCAAAGATCCACGTGCTGCAACTAAGATCCCAATAGCCAAATAAAATACATAAATAAAAATAAATATTAAATAAATACACAAACATTCACTGTCAGAATACTCTAAAACCTGGCAGTCCTTGTGTGTGTGTGTATATGTATATTTTGCTTCTATCTATCTATCTATTAATATCTATCTATATATCTTAGCTTCCCAGGTGGCTCAGTGGTAAAGAACTTGCCTGTTCAACGCAGGAGGTGTGAGTTCTATCCCTGAGTCAGGAGGATTCCAGGAGAGGGAAATGGCAACCCACTCCAGTATTCTTGCCTGGGAAATCCTGTGGACAGAGGAGCCTGGCGGGCTATAGTCCATGGGCTCGCAGAAGAGTTGGACATGATTTAGCAACTAAACAAGAACAGAAGTCTATCCATCCATCACCATCTATATCTAAATGGTATCATGGAATCATAGCTTTTAGGGCTGACAGTATCGTTTGATCTGACTTTATCTTGGTGATGATGAAACAGAGCCCCAGGGAGGTGAAAAGTTTGTCTAAGATCACAGTGCTGGGTTGAGTAGCATCTTTAGGACCCTGCTACCTGACACTGGGCTGCTGTCTGCTGTTGTTCAGGCACTAGTCCTGTCTGACTCTTTGCCAACACATGGACTGCGGCACACCAGGCTTCCCTGTCCTTCACTATCTCCTAGAGTTTGCTGAGATTCATGTCCATTGAGTCTGTGATGCTATGTAACTGAATATCTACACTACTCTGGTCAGCTTAGTTTCCTGTGGGTTCCTCCTTATATTGGATATGAGGAGCTGACTGCAATTCACAAGCCATGTGAGAAAGAATACCCCCCCAAATGCAAATATCTGATGCCATTATTAGAGGGAGGTGGGCTGAAAAAAGATTTAATTTTTAAGGAGACGTGAGCACTGCAGGAGGGAAGATGTGAGCATTCCCGTGACAGAGGAGGCTGATGTGAATGGCACAGTAGGGTGCTTACCAAGAGAGAAGCTGTGTCTGACTGTTGGATGCTCAGCGAGATGCAATGATAAAGTAATTTACCAGAGGACACAAAGGGGATGTTTAAGAGGGACGTGCATGTCAGTTAAGGAAAGGGTCTGTGTTAGGTGACTTCGGGAAATTGTTGTCATTCGGTCGCTAAGTCACGTCCGACTCTTTGCGACCCCAGGAACTGCAGCCTGCCAGGCTTCCCGGTCCTCCACCGTCTCCGGGAGTTTGCTCAAAACTCATGTCCATTGAGGTGGTGATGCCATCTAACCACCTCACCTTGCAGCATTTGAAAAGCTAACATGAAAGGAGGAGGAGAACCAGAGCCCGGGAAATGTGACAAATACCTTGAAGACCACATGCAGCATCATCTGGAGGCCATTCTTGCCTGGGTATTTCCCGGTGATGTTGGCAGCAGACAGGTTGAAGAGGTTGGCTCCGGTTTCGGTACAGATGGCATGGACCAGCATCTTCTTCCCCACCCCAGATGGTCCGGCCAATAGCAGGGACTTCACCAAAGGGGCTTTCTCATGCACAGCTGCAGAACCTAAAGAAAGGCAGAAGCAGAGGCTCTAAGAGCCTGCCAAAAAAACAAGAGGTTCTTAGGTCAGGATCCATCAAGGCCGTGACTCCACGGCGTGACCCCAGTCTCGACAACAGTGATGGATGTGTTGAAAGCCTTCTCACCAGGGGCGCGCCTCCTGTCTCAGCCGGCTCGGTGACACCTTTGATTTGTACATCAAGGTGGAGCGGTCGGGTCTCCCTGGATTTCCAATACATCACTTCTCTCTCACCCTCACCCCAGCATTCTCCCTAAACTTGTAATTTTAAAGAACATTCCTGCGATAACTCACCTCCGGCATTCTGTGGGGAGGGGGCAGGGGATTCTCTGCTTGTCAGCAACTACGCCCTTTGAAGCCTTGGGTAGGTGAATTTGAAGTGGACAGGAAGATACAGGGGGGAAGGGGAAAAGCTGAGGTCCAGATGGCGGTACCCTGGGTCCTTTTTTTGAATTTTTATTTTACACTGAAGTACAGGTGATTAACAACGCTGTGTTGGCTTCAGGCATACAGTGAAGGGGTTTGGTTACACACATACGTGTGTATCGATTCTTTTTCCAGTTCTCTTCTCCTTTAGGTGAGTACAGAATACTGAGCTGAGTTCCCTGTGTTGTGCAATAAGTCTGGGGTGGTTTCTCCTGCCCTGGGGTCTGGCCTGTCAGTGGGGGCGGAGTGAACACGATGCTTGATAATGGAACGATGAGACTCATCGGGTCACTCAGAGGTCTCTGGCTTTTGCGCTCCACCACACTGTCCATCTCCTCTGAGTCCAGACTGGCACTCGGGTTTGATCTCTCGCACCATTCTGAACACGATCGGAGCACATGTTGGCACCAACTAGTCGGGGAGTGGACGGAACGAAATCCTGCGGAGCGCCGAGGTCAGAACATCTGCTGTCACACTAGTCTGCATCGGGTCCACCGCTGGGCTCTTCTGGGTCAGCTGGAAATATACCCATATTCTAAGTACGACTGTGCTTCTCTTTCTTTGTGTGTGATCGACAAGACACAGGGAATTGATCTGCGTCATCAGAAAGAAGGCTTATGGTTACCTGCTACGTGCCACAAAAGCCTGGAAAGTAGTTTTGAGCACCTCTCTAAAATGAAATAACCCGGGCATGCTTCACCTGCGGTTGGCGAGGGCACGATACTGTGTTACGATGGAGCAGACCCCGTTTCCACGACGGCAGAGACAGGCCGCCCAGACAAAGGCTCTCTCACCCTGGCAGTGGCGACCTGAACACTCAGGCCGACACACACACTCCTGTTTGTGACTGGATGCTACTACAGATGTATGGCATTTAGACGGAGCCCTCACAATCTGCCACGGGAGCGAGCTTCTCTGTCCGACTTGCTGGTAGGTTGCAAACCCATGAACGGGTTATGGGAACAAAGGCCCTGCTGGGTCTGCGGCCTGGGGCGGGCAGACCCCCGCGAGGACTCCAGGTTTCTCAGTGACAAGAAGAGGGTCCCGGCAGGATGCGTCCTGGGCACACTTCTTCCCGGACCCTCAAGGCAGCCTGGAGCCGACGCCCCTCACCTGCCGATGATGCAAATCCACCACAGCCTCACTGGTCAGGCGTTCCCTGAAAATCTTGTCACCTCCTGGTGTTCTTGGCTCTCTGCTGCCTTCCATTACGCTGTGATGGGGGTGTAGGGCGCATCTGTTTATTTACATGGATCCTGAAAGCATTGTACATTGATTTTATTGACCCCAAATTATGCTGATCCCCAAGGATTATGTATTTGTTTATGTTATATGTGCATCTTATTTATGTCGGCACCTGGGCTTTCCTGGTGGTTCAGCTGGTAAAGAGTCCGTCTGCAATGCGGAAGACCTGGGTTCCATCCATGGGTCGGGAAGATCCCCTGGAGAAGGGAGAGGCTCCCCACTCCAGTATTCTGGCCTGGAGAATCCCATGGACTTCATCGTCTACAGGGTCGCAAAGAGTCAGACATGACTGCGACTTGCACTGCTCTATGTTGACCCCTAATTCCACGTACTACCTCCGACATGAAGTTGAAAGAAGAATGAGCTATATCTTGCCAATAGGTTTAGGTTCTTTTTAAAGTTGTTCATTTATTTATTTTTGGCCGTGCTGGGTCTTCACCGCTGCGCGAGCGGCTTTCTCAAGTTGCGGTGAGCTGGGACTCCTCTCTCGTTGTGGTGTGACGGCTTCCCGCGGCGGTGGCTTCTCCTGCTGTGCACGGGCTCCCGGGCCCGCAGGCTTCAGTAACTGCTGCATGTGAGCTCGGCAGTTGCGGCTCCGAGGCTCTGGAGCTCAGGCTCAATAGCTGTGGTGCACGGGCTTAGCTGCTCTGATCTTCCCGGATCAGGGATGGAACCTGCATTCCCTGAGTTGGCAGGCAGATTCTCCTTGGAATCAGCAGGCAAGTCCTGAACTTTAAGCTCTTGTTGAAGTCAAAGTGGAGGAACTTCCTTGGCGGTCTAGGGGTTCAGCCTCATCGTTTCCACTGCAGGGGGCCAGGGTTTCATCCCTGGTTGAGAAACTAAGATCCCACATGCCACGTGATGCAGCAAAAAAACAAACAAAAAAATCCCAAAGTGGAATAAGATAAGAAGTGTCCGAACTATTTCCATCTCACTTTAAAGCAAATTAAGGAAACAAAATGCGATTTACAGTTCAGAGTGGTCATCAGAGCACAGCCTGGCCGGGGTTCCTGCCCCTGCCCCAGAGACTCAGGTCACACACAGACCGAAGTCATGAGAACACACACAAAAGTGAAGGAGGGCAGCAGGTATGTCTTACGGCAAGCCCAGACTTTCCTGCAGACTCTGGTCTGTTTGAACAATCGCGACTGAACCTCAGTGGAAGCTGGAAGAGTCTTGATTCTTTACATCTATGAAATACAGCCCCACTGAAGGGCTGGCTCTATTAAGGCCCTGGTGACAGAGCCTGTGCATAAAAGGCAAGCTCAACCTCAGGCTGAGGTTACTTTGAATGGCAGGGGCTGGCTTTGTCTATCATTTCTCCAGAGTTTGGTCATCAGGGGTTTCAGCCCAGAAGGTTAAGCAGCCAGGACAAGAAAGCAACTTAAATGTCCATCGGGAGAGGACTGGGTAGAGGAGATGTGGTACATACACACAGGGGAATACTACTCAGCCATAAAAGGAACGAAACCGGGTCACTTGCAGAGATGTGGATGGACCCGGAGAGTGTTATACAGAGTGAAGTAAATCGGAAGGAGAAAAACAAATATTGTGTATTAACTCATAGCTTCCCTGGTGGCTCAGATGGTAAAGTGTCTGTCTGCAGTGCAGGAGAGCCGGATTGGATCCCTGAGTCGGGAAGATCCCCTGGAGAAGGGAATGGTAAACCACTCCAGTACTCTTGCCTGGAGAATCCCGTGGACGGAGGAGCCTGGTAGGCTACAGTCCACGGGGTCACAAAGAGTTGGACACGACTGAGCGACTTCACTTTCACGTTTAACACATATATGCAGAATCTAGAAAAATGATATAGATGACCTTATTCGCAAAGCAGAAACAGAGACACAGATGTGGAGAACACATGTATGGATATTAAGGGGGAGAGAGGGGGGAGACTGGGACTCACATAGACACTACTGGGACCATGTGTGACAGAGACAACTCATGACAACATACTGTATAGCATACAGGGAACTCTACTTAAGGCACCATGCTGGCCTGGATGGGAAGGAAATCCGAGAGGGAGAGGACATGTGCACGTATGTGGCTGATTCACTTCGCTGTGCGCAGAAACTAACACAACTCTGGGAAGTGACTAGACGCCAGTGAAAAGGATGCGAAGCAGACACTCCAAGGCGCTACCGCTGTGCTTCCGGGCAGTACCTTCCTGGCTGCTCCAGGATGCCTCAACCCAGTGGAACGGCCCTTAGCCACAGCTCTCGGTAGGAAGAGTTAAACGGCAGTGTACCTTGACCACAACCAGGAAAACACGAGCAGACACCCCTGCCTCCGGCACAGGCACAGCAGGGCGGGCGGAGCCCTTACCTAGCGGCAGGATCCCGTACAGGGTGATGAGCTGTCGGACATCCAGGAGGGAAGGCATAGGTTCTATGGACACCTGGCGAAGGCTCGTGCCCAGGTAGCTGTACTCGCCTGGGGAGAAAAGAAACAGGATGAATGAACGGGAAACTATGCCCGTCTGAGCCGCATCGTTTAGTCGTTTGCAGAATTAACAAGTGAAGACTCTCGAGAATCCCTTGGACTGCAAGGAGATCCAACCAGTCCATCCTAAGGGAAATCAACCTTGAATACTCATTGGAAGGACTGATGCTGAAGCTCCAATACTTTGGCCACCTGATGTGGAGAACCGACTCACTGGAAAAGACCCTGATGCTGGGAAAATTCGAACGCAGGAGGAGAAAGGGGCAGCAGAGGATGAGATGGTTGGATGACATCACGGATTCAATGGACATGAAATTGAGCAAACTCTGGGAGATGGTGGAGGACAGGGAGTCTGGCATGCTACAGTCCGTGGGGTCACAAAGAGTTGGACATGACTTAGCAATTGAACAACAACAACAAAAATGAACAGAGAATACAAATTTAATATTTCTGAGCGAATATAATTATATTATGTAAGAGTCATCATGAAGAACTTTTTAGATAAAGGCTTGAAGAAAAACTTCCAGCCACAGAAACATTTCTATACTCACTACAATAACTGGGAATTCTGTTGAGTATGACCAGCCTCCTAGTATTTTAAAAAATAACCTTTGAATGTTACATATGTGAAGAGCAAGGACATATGTGAAGGACATATGTTACATATGTGAAGAGCAAGGACATATGGAGGACATATAAAGTAAATTAAAACACAACAGGTTTGGTTTAATTTCTATTCCAAGAGATTATGTCTAACATTTTCACAAACTTTAAAAATAACTTATTTAAAACGGACGTGAAATTTGTATTGGACGTGTGTAAATCTGAACCTGAAATGCAATCATTTGAAAGGAAGGATCTGAGTCTAATTTAGGATAAACAGAAATATCTCCTTTTGAGGGTGATATTCATTAACATTTTTATCATTTTTAAAGGATTACCAAAGGAATAATATAGAAATAAATCTTTACAGGTTTAATTAGAAGGCTTCAAAGAGCTTAATTGTAACTAGTCATAAATCTGAAGTGTTATTTTCCAACTAATTTAGATAAGGTCACCAGGAAAATTAGTTTGGCTCTCTCCATTTGTCATGAGGATGGACTTTTACATGCTCACTTGATTCTCTCTTGATCTGTACCTGAATCTGAAGGAAAAATATTTCATAAATGAATCACAATTTCTTGATTTTTTTTCTTCTCATAACACTTGGGATCTTGCAGAGCTCCCAATGTTATATACATATGACAAATACCTTTATGTCTGTGTGAAACACTAAAAGGACTTTAACACATCCATGTGCCTATGAAGTCCTGAAAATATCGAGGGCTTTAAAGCACTTTCAAGTGCTAAGAAAATGAGAATTAAAAACTAGGTGATGATTGCTGTTTTGTTGTGGATGACAGCCTTTCAGAGCCTCCACATGAAAAGTGTCCTTGGCAAGGACAGTGGTCTTGGTGAAGGAGACGAGTGATAAGGAAAGCTCGCCTTACGGCTTCCGAGCCCCACGCTCTGAAATGAGCAGGGAATACACAGAAGAGTGGTTAATTTCGCTTGCCCTGGAGCAGGAAGGCTCCTGCAGCCGCTGTTCAACCCTGCACTTCTCGCTGTAAATACGACATTAGAGGGGACGTGAAAAGAGCCCCCTGTCCCTGCCTAAGTAAATCAGAGCTAATACCCAGGCGTGCCCGGTTTTGTAGAGCCCCAGTAGATTTTATTTAGGCAAATGAAGTTGAACTGGTGGGTGCTGGTTCCAAGAGAGGGAAGGACCCTTCACCAAGTGATGAGACTCATTCCGAAAGCGTGTTACTACGTTTTGCTATTTCCCAGCATGGAAGCTGTAATCAACTTTTCCCATGGACTCATTCAGTACTTAGCGACTTCAGCATTCCTTGCAGACACGAGGTCTTCCATGAGGGACAGAAGACGGAAATCGTGGAGGAAAAGGCACTGGAGATAGACAGCATGAAAAAGGGTAAGAAAACCTCGGACAACAACAGGAAGAGAAACAGGAACGTGTCATGGGTCGGGCGGCGTCGTCCTCTTAAAATCCGTATGTGGAAGCCCCGACTCCCAGTATCTCAGAATGTGACCTTGTTTGGAAATAGGGTCGTTGCAGAGGAAATGAACTAAGCTGAGGTTCTTAGGGTGGTTGCTGTTTACTCACTAAGTCGTTTCTGACTCTTTTGTGACCCCTGGACTGTAGCCCATCAGGTTCCTCTGTTCATGGGATTTTCCAGGCAAGCATATTGGAGTGGGTTGCCATTTCCTTCTCCAGGAGATCTTCTCAACCAAGGGATCGAACCCACGTCTCCTGCGTTGGCAGGCACATTGTTTATCACTTGGCCACTGTGAAAGTCCTACACATATGATATAGAAAACCTAAAATCTCCCTTTAACCTTGGCTCTAAGAAACATTTAAAATGTGTCTGAGTGGGGTTTCCCTGGAAACTCTAAGAATCTGCCTCCCAATGCAGGTGACGTGGGTTCAATCCCTGGTGGATTCTTAGGGTGGGTCCTAATCCAATAAGAGGGTGTCCTTTATAAAAAGGTGCAATTTGGAGACAGATGCACACACATACAGGGAGGTCATGAGGATGGAGGTAGAGACGGGAGATATAGCAGAAGCCAAGGAACGCCAGTGACTGAGTCGACAGCAAACCATGGGGTAAGACACCAGATGCTAGGATGAGGTCAGTGTAGGCCACGTGAGCCCAAAGACAGCTTGGCCGGCAGGGAGCAGGTCTGCAGGAAGCAGGACAGAGGTGGGGAGCTGGAAGAGCTCAGAGCTTCCAAAATGAACCAACACCGCTGACACCTTGGCCTTGGACTTCTAGCCTCCAGAGTTGGGAGAGAGTAATTTTCTGTTGTTTAAGCTGCCCCCTCTGCCCCACTGTGGTACCTGTTACAGCAGCCCTGGCGAATGAACACAGAAAGAGGAAATAAATGCAGAGAATAGGAACATACAACCACACAAAAAATAATGAGAAACAGGGACTTCCTTGGTGGTCCAGGGGCTAAGACTGCATTCCCAGTGCAGGGGGCCTCGGTTCGATCCCTGGTCAGGGAACAAGATCCCACATACTGAAATCAAGACCTGATATAGCCAAATAGATAAATACATATTGAACAAAAAGATGAGAAATAAAAAGTATTAAGAAATCAAGGTGGACCAAGAACAGGTATAGCCAAACAAACAAATACATATTGAACAAAAAGATAAGAAATAAAAAATATTAAGAAATCAAGGTGGAATCAGTTTCTAACATTTCCTTTCTACTCCATGCTAAGTTGCTCAGTCGTGTCGACTCTTTGCGACCCCACGGACTGCAGCATGCCAGACCTCCCTGTCATTTACCATCTCTCAGTTCAGTTAAGTTCAGTTCAGTTGCTCAGTCGTGTCTGACTCTTTGCGACCCACACCAGGCCTCCTTGTCCATCAACAACTCCCGGAGTTCACACAAACTCATGTACATTGAGTTGGTGATGCCATCCAGTCATCTCATCCTCTGTTGTCACCATCTCCTCCTGCCCCCAATCCCTCCCAGCATCAGGGTCTTTTCCAATGAATCAACTCTTCGTGTGAGGTGGCCAAAGTATTGGAATTTCAGCCTCAGCATCAGTCCTTCCAATGAATGCCCAGGACTGGTCTCCTTTAGGATGGACTGGTTGGATCTCCTTGCAGTCCAAGGGACTCTCAAGAGTCTTCTCCAACACCATAGTTCAAAAGCATCAATTCTTCAGCACTCAGCTTTCTTCACAGTCCAACTCTCACATCCATACATGACCACTGGAAAAACCATAGCCTTGACTAGACGGACCTTTGTTGGCAAAGTAATATCTCTACTTTTTAATATGCTATCCAGGTTGGTCATAACTTTCCTTCCAAGGAGTAAGTGTCTTTTAATTTCATGGCTGCAATCACCATCTGCAGTGATTCTGGAGCCCCCCAAAACAAAGTCTGACACTGTTTCCACTGTCTCCCCATCTATTTCCCATGAAGTGATGGGACCAGATGCCATGATCTTAGTTTTCTGAATGTTGAGCTTTAAGCCAACTTTTTCACTCTCCTCTTTCACTTTCATCAAGAGGCTTTTTAGTTCCTCTTCACTTTCTGCCATAAGGGTGGTGTCATCTGCAAATCTGAGGTTATTGATATTTCTCCCAGCAATCTTGATTCCAGCTTGTGCTTCTTCCAGCCCAGCGTTTCTCATGATGTACTCTGCATATAAGTTAAATAAGCAGGGTGACAATATACAGCCTTGATGTACTCTTTTTCCTATTTGAAACCAGTCTGTTGTTCCATGTCCAGTTTTTTTTTTTTTTTTTTTTTTTCCATGTCCAGTTCTAACATTGCTTCCTGATCTGCATATACATTTCTCAAGAGGCAGGTCAGGTGGTCTGGTATTCCCATCTCTTTCAGAACTTTCCAGGTTATTGTGATCCACATAGTCAAAGGCTTTGGCATAGTCAATAAAGCAGAAATAGATGTTTTTCTGGAACTCTCTTGATTTTTGATGTTTTTCTGGAACTCTCTTCATTTTCCATGATCCAGAGGATGTTGGCAATTTGATCTCTGGTTCCTCTGCCTTTTCTAAAACCAGCTTGAACCTGTGGAAGTTCTCGGTTCACGTATTGCTGAAGCCTGGCTTGGAGAATTTTGAGCATTACCTTACTAGCATGTGAGATGAGTGCAATTGTGCGGTAGTTTGAGCATTCTTTGGCATTGCCTTTCTTTGGGGTTGGAATGAAAACTGACCTTTTCCAGTCCTGTGGCCACTGCTGAGTTTTCCAAATTTGCTGACATATTGAGTGCAGCGCTTTCACAGAATCATCTTTCAGGATTTGAAATAGCTCAACTGGAATTCCATCACATCCACTAGCTTTGTTCGTAGTGATGCCTTCTAAGGCCCACTTGACTTCACATTCCAGGATGTCTGGCTCTAGGTGAGTGATCACACCATCGTGATTATCTGGGTCATGAAGATCTTTTTTGTACAGTTCTTCTGTGTAGTCTTGCCACCTCTTCTAAATATCTTATGCTTCTGTTAGGTCCATACCGTTTCTGTCCTTTATTGAGCCCATCTTTGCATGAAATATTCCCTTGGTATCTCTAATTTTCTTGACGAGATCTCTAGTCTTTCCCATTCTGTTGTTTTCATCTATTTCTTTGCATTGATCACTGAGGAAGGCTTTCTTATCTCTCCTCACTATTCTTTGGAACTCTGCATTCAGATGCTTATATCTTTCCTTTTCTCCTTTGCTTTTCACTTCTCTTCTTTTCATAGCTATTTGTAAGGCCTCCTCAGACAGCCAATTTGCTTTTTTGCATTTCTTTTCCATGGGGATGGTCTTAATCCCTGTCTCCTATACAATGGCAGGAACCTCCATCCATAGTTCATCAGGCACTCTGTCTATCAGATCTAGTCCCTTAAATCTATTTCTCACTTCCACTGTATAATCATAAGGGATTTGACTAGTCCCTTAAATCTATTTCTCACTTCCACTGTATAATCTTAAGGGATTTGACTTAGGTCATACCTGAATGGTCTAGTGGTTTTCCCTACTTTTTTCAATTTAACTTTGAATTTGGCAATAAGGAGTTCATGATCTGAGCCACAGTCAGCTCCCGGTCTTGTTTTTGCTGACTGTATAGAGCTTCTCCATCTTTGGCTGCAAAGAATATAAACAATCTGATTTTGGTGTTGACGATCTGGTGATGTCCATGTGTAGAGTCTTCTCTTGTGTTGTTGGAAGAGGATGTTTGCTATGACTAGTGGGTTCTCTTGGCAAAAGTATTAGCCTTTGCCCTGCTTCATTCCGTACTCCAAGGCCAAATTTGCCTGTTACTCCAGGTGTTTCTTGACTTCCTACTTTTGCATTCCAGTCCCCTATAATGAAAAGGACATCTTTTTTGGGTGTTAGTTCTAAAAGGTCTTGTAGGTCTTCATAGAACCGTTCAACTTCAGCTTCTTCAGCATTACTGGTTGGGGCATAGGCTTGGATCACCATGACATTGAATGGTTTGCCTTGGAAATGAACAGAGATCATTCTGTTGTTTTTGAGGTTGCACCCAAGTACTGCATTTTGGACTCTTGTTGACCATGATGGCTACTCCATTTCTTCTAAAGGATTCCTGCCCACAGCAGTAGATATAATGGTCATCTGAGTTAAATTCACCCATTACAGTCCATTTTAGTTCGCTGACTCCTAGAATGCTGACATTCACTCTTGCCATCTCCTGTTTGACCCCTTCCAATTTGCCTTGATTCATGGACCTAACATTCCAGGTTCTTATGCAATATTGCTCTTTACAGCATCGGACCTTGCTTCTATCACCAGTCACATCCACAGCTGGGTATTGTTTTTGCTTTGGCTCCATCCCTTCATTCTTTCTGGAGTTATTTCTCCACTGACCTCCTGTAGCATACTGGGTACCTACCGATCTGGGGAGTTCCTCTTTCAGTAGCTTATCAATTTGCTTTTTCCTACTGTTCATGGGGTTCTCAAGGCAAGAATACTGAAGTGGTTTGCCATTCCCTTCTCCAGTGGACCACATTGTGTCAGACCTCTCCACCACGACCCGACCATCTTGGGTGGCCCCACACGACATGGCTTACTTTCAGTGAGTAAGACAAGACTGTGGTCCTGTGATCAGATTGGCTAGTTTTCTGTGATTGTGGTTTCAGTGTGTCTGCCCTCTGATGCCCTCTCGCAACACCACCATCTTACTTGGGCTTCTCTTACCTTGGATGTGGGGTATCTCTTCACAGCTGTTCCAGCAAAGCACAGCCACTGCTCCTTACCTTGGATGAGGTTGCCCCTCCTGACCTTGAACGTGGAGTGGCTCCTCTCGGCCCTCCTGCGCCCATGCAGGGTTTCCTTAAACTCATGTCCATTGAGTCGATGATGCCATCCAACCATCTCATCCTCTGTCACCCCCTTTTCCTCCTGCCTTCAACCTTCCCCAACATCAGGGTCTTTTCCAGTGAGTTGACTCTTTGCATTCGGTGGCAAAAGATTGGAGCTTCAGCTTCAGCATCAGCCCTTCAAATGGTTGATTTCCTTGCGGACTGACTGGTTGGATCTCCTTGAAGTCCAAGGGATTCTCAAGAGTCTTCTCTGAGAAGGAAATGGCAACCCACTCCAGTATACTTGCTTGGACAATGCCATGGACAGTATGAAAAGGGTAATTTAGGGGGGCATTTGCTGTGTTTGTCCCCTCTGTATTTTCCCCTCGAGCAGTGGCCGCCTCGGGGCCTCCTGCTTCTGTGACATGGACAGGGACAGAGGGACACAGAGGCACCAGGAAGTCACGAGCCCTCTTGTTGGCAAACCCTGAGCCCGCAGAAGGCTGGGGGAGATCAGACCCCAGCGACACAGAGAGACAGCCAGCTCTGTGCCACCCTCACATCCTCCCTGGAAAATGGCACCGCAGGGTCTGAGAGAAGCTAGGGAACCCAATCCCATCTATGGTGGTTCAGGACTTTGTCATTGTTCCACACGTGTGAACACCTGCCAGGCCCCCTTGGGTACCCGATCTCCTCACTCATTAAACTCTCACAGCAATTGAGTGAGGCACTTGCTGTTGCTATCCTCACAATCATGGAAACTGAGGCACAGATAGCACCAGCATCCCAGAGGGCAGCAGCTTCAGAGGGCGGGAGGGGGAGACATTACCAGCCTGAGCAGAGAGATGGTCAGTGGGTCTCTTTTGGTGGGCATCAGCCCTGCATCTTGGAGGAGGAGAGGGGAGAGAGCCCTTGCTGAGAGAGGGTCCTGGGGGGCAGGAGAGGTCCCCACGGGAGCCGTGGGGTCTTGGAGGGCACCAGAATATCTCCCCAGCCTTCAGATGCCCCCTGGGAACTGGGGGACTTGATAGTTGGGGTAGGGATGGGTCTCATAGCTCAGTTCAGTTCAGTCTCTCAGTTGTGTTCGACTCTTTGCGACCCCATCGACTGCAGCACGCCAGGCCTCCCTGTCCATCACCAACTCCCGGAGTGTATTCAAACATGTCCATTGAGTCAGTGATGTCATCCAACCATCTCATCCTCTGTCGTCCCCTTTTCCTCCCACGTTCAGTCTTTCCCAGCACCAGGGTCTTTTCCAATGTGTCAGTTCTTTGCATCAGGTGGCCAAAGTATTGGAGTTTCACCTTCAACATCAGTCCTTCCAATGACTATTCAGGGTTGATTTCCTTTAGGATGGACTTGGTTTGATCTCCTCGCAGTCCAAGGGACTCTCAAGAGTCTTCTCCAACACCACAGTTCAAAAGCATCAATTCTTCAGCACTCAGCTTTCTTTATAGTCCAACTGTCACATCCATACATGACCACTGGAAAAATCATAGCTTTGACTAGATGGACCTTTGTTGGCAAAGTAATGTCTCTGCTTTTTAATATGCTGTCTAGGTTGGTCATAACTTTCCTTTCAAGGAGTAAGTGTCTTTTAATTTCATGGCTGCAGTCACCATCTGCGGTGATTTTGGAGCCCAAGAAAATAAAGTCTGTCACTGTAAGGACTGAGTTTGAATAACCTCGGCCGCTTAGCAGCTGTGATGCTAAACGACAGTGATATAAAGGGTAAGGAAACACGCTAGCTCTGGCATACCTGAGCTTGCGGTGGGAGTTGGCTTTCGGGCACAGGGCTAGTGCTCAGAGCTGGGCAGATGTGGAGGGGTACAGCAAGGAGCCAGGGTGGCAGGGGGCAGCGTGGGGAGCTGAGCCTTGGGGGGCCAGACATGACGAACTTGAACGTTCTGTCTCCTGAGTCTCTTTCAGCCCTAGCTGCTATGACTCTGGTGGGGTTTGGGATTTGCATGGTGTTGAGAAGAGAGTGGAATTAACATGTTAAGCCCCTCAAACTCCAGCCTGGATGGGGAATTGGCGAGGCACGACTTGCCCTGCTTGTCCAGCTTTGAGCCCGAAAAGGAGAAGGGGTGATGCCCAACGGTTTTTCTCCTTCCCTAAGTCTGGTACTTTTATTAGAATAGGTCTTGGCGTTGGTCCATTGGAGGTGATGGTCCCACATACAAAGTATAACCATCCATTATGTGGTTTGCACTTCTGTTTTGGGAAATTTTTCATGAATAAAAATTCTCAGTATGTGTTCTTCTCCTTTGCTTTGGTTTTCCTCTTCAGGGATGTGTATTATCTTTGCCTGCCTGTGTGGATTTTCTTTGCCTACCTTTAGTATTTGCTGCTTTCTTTGTAAATCTTTTAATCTCACTTTTCATTTCCAGTTTTATTTAAAAAATTTCTGTATTGCACATTTCATTTCTCTTAAAGCTTGGTTTGTTGACTTTATTCATTCTTGTATTCACTATAATTTAGTTTTTTCCTAAAATGATTTTTCCCTTTAAAATACTCCAGTTTTTCCGACTCATTTCTGCATTTTTCTAATTCCATTTTGTGTATTCTTACATATCTTCTATAAATCCCTTCTATAATTTCCTTTAATGTTTATTTGCTTGGTTTGAAAGAGTAGGTTCCAGGTATGTCTGCTCTATGAGTATATCTTTCTGTGATGTTACCTTGCTCCTTATTCTTGCTTTATTTTAATAGAAGCTTTGCATGGGTTTTAACCTTGAACTTTTCATTGCTTAAATTTATGAGCTACTATTCCTGTATGCTGAGAAGACACTTGGGGTCGGGGTAGCTTGTTAAACCCCATAGAGCCATTGTCTTCTGTAGTTTTCCTATCTGCTATTAGTATGGTGGCTTGCTTCTCATGATGTCCTGGTTCTGTTCCCCTCCCCCAGTTTATTCTGGATCTTTTCTCTCCTTCATCTCTATTGTTCCTATTCAGCTGTTCCAATTCAGTTCTACTCCCAAGAGCTTCCTTCAGTATAAGGCCCTGTCTTCGAAGGGTCAACTTCAGGAGTGCCTATTGGGTGGACTGTTCTCAGCGGCTCAGACGTTCTGAGGCTGTCCATCGTCACGTATCTGCGGTGCAGCGAGCTGACCCCTCCCGGTTCCGGCTGCAGTTACTACCGTGGTCCCACTCTGCTCTCCAGGGACTGCTTGCTGGCTGCTTTGGGGTTCTTCCATTTTTCTGGCCCCAGTGGCTCGTACTTTGGGCTTTGAGGGGAAACTTGGGTCATTTTGTTTTGGTGTAAATGCTGTCCATATGCGCTTTTGCTTTGTCTATTTTTTACGTGGGGATCTGGGAGGATCCACTGCCACCTTTTCAAGATAAGAATCTTACCTGGGAGAAATGAGAAAAACATGGAAAAGGCAAGAGGGAGCCATGGCTGGAGGCAGCTTGACTGTTTTGCTGGACTGGGTCATCTCCGTCTGAGGACACTCTTCAGAGGCTGATTTCTATCTGCTTTGACCTCAGGCAACTTTAAGATGCTACCCAGAAACCGACAAAAGAGCGCACTTAAGTCCAAGATGGGTAAGAAACCAGAAGGAAGGTGAGAAATACGTCCAGTAATTCTTCAGGTGCTGAAGAACTGATGCTTTCGAACTGTGGATCTGGAGAAGACTCTTGAGAGGCCCTTGGTCTGCAAGGAGATCAAACCAGTCAATCCTAAAGGAAATCAATCTTGAATATGCATTGGAATGATTGATGCTGAAGCTGAAACTCCAATACTTTCGCCACCTGATGTGAAGAGCTGACTCTTTGGAAAAGACCCTGATGCTGGGAAAGATTGGGGGCAGGAGGAGAGGGGGGCAGCGGAGGATGAGATGGTTGGATGGCATCACTGAGTCAGTGGACATGACTCTGAGCAAACTCTGGGAAACAGTGGAGGACAGGGAGGCCTGGCGTGCTGCAGTCCATGGGGTTGCAAAGAGCCAGACACGACTTAGCAACTGAACAACAACAATTCTTTAAGACTCTACCATCTGCCAGGCTCTGTACTAATACCAGGAATTCAGTGAAGCAATAAAAGACATGATGTGAAGGGAGAAGCAGACAGAACTCAGAGATCTCAACTGTAAGTAAAGAGATAGACTTCTGCTAACAGTGGTATTTTTTCACATAAACAGAATTAGCAGAACATAATCAAGGCAATCCAGGAAAAAACCCTACAGTACTTGAAGAAGAAATAAGAAATAAATAGAAACCCAATACATATTTCAATACACAGCCTGGTAAAATCTTATAACATTAGGAAAAATGAAGGTTCTTCCAAGTGCCCAAGAAGGAAATGTATCTCTATTTCAAAGGGATTAAAGTATCATTTTTTGATCCAAAGGAAATGTTAGCCTTTTTGCTCCCACAGGCTGAAACTGGGTCATTGTAAACACTGGAATGAATCACATGGATATGGGTTACAATGCAATTAAAAAAAGAAAAAAAGAGTCCATGTGTCCACACTAATATCATAATAATTTTAAAAGCAAGGTGGGAGGGAAATTTTTCCAGAAGAATGTTACCTAATAAATAAAGAAAAGGAGATAGAACTAGAACATTCTCCCTTTATGAGCACCAGAGCAACCATCGATGCAGGCAAAGATCATCAGTGGATGCTAAAACCTTTAATATGGTTGGGAGCAGAATCTCCAGAGCCCCCAGGGTCCCCTGTAGGTTATCATTGATTATAAAGGAGAAAATGACGCTTTACAATGGAGGGATCTGGGGAAGCTTCATCAGGGACGAAAGTTAACTTCACCAATGATGGGACAAAGCTTCATCATATGCCTCCAGTGTGAAAGGCTGAGAAGGACACAATATTGCCATTTTTTTTTCCTGTAAAAATTGTTCAACGTGAATCAAGTCAGGAGGAAACCATCAAACCAATCCAGCTGAAAGACAGTCTGTAAAACAGTTCAGACACTTTTAAATTGTCAACATTAGGAAGGACTGAAAAAGCCTGTAAACTGGTGCAGACGAAAGGAATGAAGGGTTTCCTGGTGGCTCTAAAGAGTCTGCCTGCCAACGCAGGAGATGTGGGTTCGACGCCTGAGTCAGGAAGATCGCCTGGAGAAGGAAAGGGCAACCCACTCCAGTATTCTTGCCTGGAGAATTCCATGGACAGAGAAATCTGGCAGGCTGCAGTCCATAGGGCTGCAAAGAGTTGGACATGACTGAAAGCAGCTTAGCATGCACACATGCAAAGGAATGAAAATGATATATGGCCATCACCTCCATGATCACGGATGGTATTCTGGATTGAGAACGACAGTTATAAAGGACATAATTAAGACTATCAGGAAAAACTGATTATTAACTAGATATTAGGTAACTGTATGATGTAAACATTTTTGAATGTGATTATCTTTTTGTGGTTCTGTGGGAGAATGTCCTCGCTGATTGTTGATGCATAAAAGTGAAAATGAGGTTTGTATTAGGGTGGAAAGATTTTAAGCTTTAAATATGTTTTCAGGTCCTCAGGCTGTTTTTTTAAACATTAAAAGAGAGACATCAGCTGAAGACGGTGATAACAAATGTCTCCTCCTCATCCCTCCCAACTGGGGCTTCCCAGGTGGCTCAGTGGTAAAGAACCTGCCTGCCAATTCAGGAGATGCAAGAGGTGTGGGTTCAGTCTCTGGGTTGGGAAGATCCCCTAGAGTAGGAAATGGCAACCCACTCCAACATTCTGGCCTGGGAAATTCCATGGACAGAGGAGGCTGGTGGGTTACAGTCCATGGGGTCGCAAAGAGTCGGACACAATTGAGCGGCAGAGTGCATTCCTCCCTATTACTCCCATGGTGGCCCCTAGATAGAATTCTGGAAGGAATTCCTCATGAAGGGATTCTGTGTTGGAAGTACCAGGTGCTGCCTCTAGGGCATTCTGATAATCATGAGAGCATGAACAATTCTTCATTTCCTCAATTCAGCTTCAGCCAGAAAGAATGCCTTAGGGAGCCTGGCTAGTAGGTTTGGAAACCTGCTTCTCCTACATTAAGGGAGACAGTCAAACCTACTAGATCCCAGCGCAGGAAGAGCTCAAACCAGTTCAATCCATCAAACATTTACTACAAGCCACCAGGGGCCAGATTTTGGATAAAACACAGATGAAATGTACCTCCCTCTGTTGGGTCCTTAAACCCCAAGAGGTGACATACGCATGTGACACCCACATGCATCCCTGTTGGTGGACTTTACCGATGTAATCTGAGAGGCTGACTTTCAGTGCCTGGATCAGCAAGCCTTCTTCCACGAGTTCCTTATACAGAGACTCAATGGTTCTGGGGAAAAAGAAGACCATCGATTCCGTGAGCAAACACATCAAATCTGCAGTGTTTACGTTAATCCTCACAAATGCAGCAGACTTTAACCAGATCTGATTCAAAGTACATTCGTATGTACACAAATAAATTGATGTTTGGACCATTTCTACAATCTGGGGATGAATTAGGCTTTTTAAAAACAATACTTTCACTCATCCATGGGTGTATCTGATGTTTCCTATTAATAAGAATTATATCTTTAGGCATCTGAGACCAGCTATAACTCCTGAAGTCTGCCCTTTCCTCAGCCTTCATAATGGTACAAGTATGAGTTAGAAATTACCCAATAATAGTAATGTAACGGGCCCATAATTATACATTCAGTTAGCATCTGCAAGCTGTAGTAGATCATCAATCCTTTGTGAAATTGATGTTTCGTTTTAACTCCATAGCATAATAGTTTAGGAAAAATATCTATAAGGAACAAAGGCTTATAAGGGAAAAAAGACAAAATGTCAAAAGCTGTGAGTGTAGTAATTCTTTAGGAGTATGTTAAACTCTTCTCTACTGTTTACAGATGACAAAATCACTTCTCTAAAGCTGGAGCGGGGGGCATGGGCATGTAGCCAGCACACTGGCAATTTATTCTAATTGAGGAAAAAATGAAGATAGTTTTCCACAATTTAGTGGGATTTGGGTTGCTGGAATTCTGATAGATCACGTTCAAATACGGTCCAGTATAGCTCTCTGAGATGTTTCATCTTTTCCCATTTCATTTCTAGGGGCCTTATGATTTGGTTCAGCCTAGTCTTTCTTTAGATTGAAGAACTGTAAGTATAACTATGTTTAAAATGTTCTTTGTTCTATGATTCAAGGTGATTAAAAAAAGACTCAATTCAAAATGGATAACCAGCAAGGACCTACTGTACAGCACTTGGAACTCAATGTTATGTGCCAGCCTGGATGGGAGAGGGATTTGGGGAGAAAGGATATGTGTATGTATGGCTAAGGTCCTTCCTTGTTCACCTGAAACTACCACATTGTATACTCCAATACAAAATAAGATGTTTAAAGTTTAAAAAAAAAAAAACCTCAAGTGCATCACTGAGATTCAAGTTAAATACTATTGGGATAGATGTTAATTCAATGACTCCAGCCTTTGCTTGACTAAAATTTTATTCTATCGAATATATTTACAATAGTGTGCTCTCAGCTGAGAAGTAAGCAAGTTTTCACCGTACATGGAATTTGGGATGACGGATCTGACCTGTGTCAAGGAAGTACAAATTGCAGTGTTTGAACTTGAATATTTAATACAAGCAATATATGTAAAATATTCACATAAAATTGAAGAAGATTCACCAAAATAATTAAAACCAAGTATCTTAAGAAGTCTGGAACACAAACCTATACTTGGATCTTTCCAGTGAAATCAACTCTTGCTATGGAATAAAAAAAGTTTAACTCTAAAACTATGTACCTTATCAATTGTGGTAAAAGTGCTGATTTCAGGTCTATGCTAAGTGAGTGAGAGAAACAGAAGTTGTCTTAGAGTGTCTTGGTGGAGAACTAGCCCACTAACTGAATCCTACTTAATGAGTAACATTCATTAAGTCTTAAAGTCATTAAAGCTTTCAAACATAAAAAGTCTTCCAGGAGTGGGATGACTAGGTATCTCTGTACTTTTGGGCATAAAAGTGAATAAAATACTTTTACAGACCATAAAATGGTCTTCATTTCACTAGAGAATTGCTTGTGGCCCATTTATGACAGTTGAACTGTAAAGAAACACATGCCAAGAACGCGTTCGTTGTCCAGCAGACACGGCCCGTGAGCTGCACGTGTGTGCTCCGTGTGGTCAGAGCAGAGCGGGACTCGGTCGAGCGGTTCTTTAAACGTGAGTGGATAATGTTAACTTAGCAGTTGGCTGGTACTGGCAGATTTGAGGTGAGCTCTGGCTGGTTATCCAGTAAGACACTTAGGATCTTCTCAGAAAGACTGATGGAAGGACACGATAGGAAAGTGGCATGGAAGAGTCTCTGAAGACAGAGGCGGCTCCGCGTGCAGGCAGGGGCTGGACCGTCCTCCAGGTCGGGGACCATGATGTCCCTGTGTCCCCAGGAGGCGTCAGCATCAGTCACCAGTAGGCGGTGCCTCCCCCGGAACTGGGGGCCTGTGTCTCAGAATGCTGACCAGGCAGCGGTCGGCCCCTGCTTTTGACCTTGAACTTTTCCCTGAACAATGGAAACTCAGCAGCTCCTCCTTCAGCGATATCCTAAGGAAGCCGTCTCTCCCCAGAGCCAAGGCCACACCCAGGCTGGGTGACACGGCGGAAGCTGCCTGCCGGGGGCCCGGGGTGGGCGTGAGCTCTGGGGTGCTGGTTCCCACTTCCCACGCGGATGGTCCCAAGCTGGCCTTTTCTCTCATGAGTCCTCTCTCAAGCAGAGTTTGGGACTGTATCACTGCACCCAGAGAGGAACAAGCATGCATGCACGCTAAGCTGCTTCAGTTCCATCAGACTCTTGCAACCCCGTGGACTGTAACCCACCCGGCTCCTCTGTCCGTGGGATTCTCCAAGCAAGAATGCTGGAGTGGGTTGCCATTTCCTCCTCCAGGAGATCTTCCCAACCCTGGGATCGAACCTGCGTCTCCTGTGCCTCCTGTGTTGGCAGGCAGGTTCTTTACCACAAACGCCACTTGGGAAGTCCAAAGAGGAACTAGGGAACACCCCAGGGAGCAACACCTGTCACCTGTTAACAAACCCACGGGGAAGAAAGGTATATGCATTCAAAATGACTCCTGACATTCCCTTAGAGGGGATTTTAACTAAACTCCTTGAAAATGTTTGAAAACCTGGGCCCTAACTATTTCCAATGCTAAAGCACTGAAGGCCATTTCAGCTTAAAGTGGGCTTTTACAATTACCCATTAATATCAAAGTTCAGCCAACAAAGCTCAAGGAGATGGAACCATCCCTTTGTGATGAGTCCTCATCCTTTGCTTCAAGGAGCATTTATAAAGGGCCCCAGGGGCCAGACCCAAGGACGGGCAGGGAATAAGAACTATGTCTGCCCTCAAGTCTCAGAATTCCCTCAGAAGGTGTAGCGGGATGCTATTTCTTAATAAACTTCTTCAGAACCCCAAGAATTTTAAAGCTTAAAACGTCACAAGGCCTCAGAAGCGGTGGGGCTGAATCTGCGTCTCCGGTCGAGGATGCCGGCCTGGGTGCAGGACTGCAGGGTGGTCCCGGGGCTTCGCCCACCCACTCTGCCAGGATGAAGGGTGTGGCGTACAGCCGGGCGGGGCGGTGCCTCTCCCAGGCCAGGCCGAGAGGACCGGCCGCGTCCCGGGCTCTCCTCTGGGTTGCCCGCCCCCAGGGTGCACCCCTCACCTGTCCGCCGTCAGGTCTTTATCCTTCTTCCCTTTTTTGCCTTTCTTCGTTTTATTTTTCTGGAAGAAAATGGACGAGAAAAAACAAACCCAACCATTTAGTAAAAACAAAGAAAAAGGAGCTCTAGAAATGAGCCGAGGAGGCCGGTTTGGGGTGTGGGGAACGGTGAGGTCAATCGTGGGACCTGGGTCTGGAGCAGCGAGGAACTGTGCGCACAGGGGCCGGCAGGGGAGGAGGCCCCGACACCCGCACGCACCCTGAGCTCCCAGCAGGCCCGGGCATCCGGGGTCTTCTTCTGGGTGCTGGGATGCTTACGACAAAGGATGAGAGCGCCCAGTGCACAGTCAGCTGCGCTTGTCCTTGGTTCTGATCGCCTCTCAGTCAGCACCCGGCCCCAAACCTGGAGCCGGAAAGGACAGGCGGCCTCTGCTTCCCCAAGGGCTTTGCACTCAGATCCCTGTGACGGCGGAAGGGCGGTGCTAGAACGTGGTCCCTTAAGGCAGAGCTCAGAGATCACTGAACTCTTCTGTCTAAAATATCCACCAGCACCTCCCACTGCCCACAGGTTGCAGTTCGAGTCTCCCAGCCTGACCCCTGTCTTTCTTTGCCGTTATCTCATGCTCCGTGGGTGATGCGGGTTCCCTGTTACACAGGATTCCCTCCGGGTCCTTCTCTTTTTTAAAATAATTAATTTATTTTAATTGGAGGCTAATTGCTTTACAATATTGTGGTGGTTTTTGCCATACATTGACATGGCATGCTGCCGTTCATGGGCTCGCAGAGAGTTGGACACGACTGAGCAACTGAACTGACCGACTGACTTGAATCAGCCACGGGTGTACATGTGCCCCCCTCCTGAACCCCACCTCCCACCTGCCCCATCCCATCCCTCTGGGCTGTCCCAGTGCACTGGCTTTGAGTGCCCTGACTGATGCATCGAACTTGGCCTGGTGATCTGTTTCACATGCGGGTCCTTCTCTTTTCTCCTTGTAGGCTCTCATTACTTACGTATTTTATACACAGTAGGGTATATATGCACTCTGTCCATTTCCCATTCATCCCTTCATTCATGCTTTATCATTTCTATTACATCATAATTTATGTAAAGTATCATCACATCTGGATGATAAACTTTTTACATAGAACCACATCAGCGCCACCCCGTTTAAAATCCAGAACACATTTTCGTTATTCCTGAACTCTCTTCTCACGTGGTTTTCCAGTCTGTAGGTAACCATTCCTCTGACTTCTCTGTGGACTCATGTCACCTGTTCTTGGACATGGGGTCTTATAATACAGACTCTTCAATGTCTGACTTCCTCCAATCAGTATTACGATCACTACATTCATGTATGTGGTTGCACCTAGCTATACTTGATGTTTTTCAGAAGTTGAAATGTTTTATTTTGAGATGATGTTAGATTCACATGCAGTTCCAAGAAATGATATAGAGAGATGTAACCTTTGGGGTGTGTCTCCCAATGGTAGCATCTTGCAGCACTTTCTCTCAAGGTCACAACCAAGATATTGATCTGATGTGGATACAGTCAAGAAGGTTTCCTATCACCACAAGGATCCTTCAAGTTGCTCTCTCGGCCACCCCAGCTTTACTAGAAACCTCTAATTCCTTCTCTATTTCTACAATTTTTGTCCTTTTAGGAATGTTCTAACAGCAAAACCCTTTTTTCATTCATCATAATTCTCGGGAAATGTTTCCAGGTTATTGTATGCATGAATAGTTTATTCTTCTTCCAGTTGTTGTTTCTAGTTTGGGGCTATTATGAATTGATTAAGGCACAACAAATGTGTGTGTGTATGTGTGTGTGTGTGTGTGTGTGTAAGCCTTCATTTATCTGAGATAAATGCTGATGAGTGCAATTGCTGGGTTGGATGGCAGTTGCTGTGGGCTTCCCAGGCGGTAAAGAATCTGCCAGCCAACATGGGAGATACAGGAGTTCTTCTGTGCAGGTTCGATCCCTGGGTCCGGAAGATCCCTGGAGAAGGAAATGGCTACCCACTTGAGTATTCTCGCCTGGAAAATTCCAGGGGCAGAGGCGGGCTACAGTCCATGGGGTTGCAAAGAGTCGGACAGAATTTACCTACTGAGCTCACACCCATGGTTGCATGTTTGGTTTTTAAGAAATGCCAAATTTCATCTGCTGATCATGCCATTTTACACTCCCACCAATCAAATAAGTGATAATAGTTTGCCCCTGTCCTCTTAAGCAACTGACGTTGCCAATGCTTTTATTTCAGCCACCCTCGTGGGTATGGAGTGATTGCTTTGTGGTTTTGTTTTTTTTCTAAAGGCTCATGACGTTAGACATCCTTTCTGTGCTCATTGTTCCCTCTGTATGTTCACTTTGGTGAAATGTCGCTTCATGTCTTTAGTCCATATTATAGTCGGATTGTTTGGTTTTTCAAGTGTTGAGTTTTGAGAGTTCTTTCTATGTTCTACATACCAGCTCTTCGTCAGATAGATGGTTTGAGAATACTTTCTCCCCACCTGTAGTTTGTCTTTTCACCCTCTTAATAGGCTCTTTCGCAAACATGTTTAGTTTTGATGAAATCCTAATTTTCCTGTAATGGATTTGTGCTTTCAGTGCTAATTCTAAGAATGCTTTGCTAACCTTAGACCCAAAAGATTTTCCCTATGTATTTTTTTCCATCAATTAAAAAATTATTTTTTAATTGAAGGATAATTGCTTTACAGAATTTTGTTGTTTTTTGTCAAACCTCCACAGGAACCAGCCATAGGTAAATATATATCTCCTCCCTTTTGAACCTCCCTCCCATCTCCCTCCCCACCCCACCCTCTGGGTTGATACAGAGCCCCTGTTTGTGTTTCCTGAGCCATACAGCAGATTCCCATTGGCTATCTATTTTACACATGGTGATGTAAGTTTCCATGTTATTCTTTCAATACATCTCACCCTCTCCTCCCTTCTCCGTAGGTCCATAAGCCTATTCTATGTCTGTTTCTCCATTGCTGCCCTGCAAATAAATTCTTCAGTACCATGTTTCTAGATTCTGTATATATGCGCATTAGAATACAATATTTATCTTTTTCTTTCTGACTTACTTCACTCTGTATAATGGGCTCTAGGTTCATCCCCTTCATTAGAACTGACTCAAATGCGTTCCTTTTTATGGCTGAGTAATATTCCAATGTGTATATTACCCTATATATATTTTTAAAGTTATAGTTTTACATTTTACATCTAAGTCCATGATCCATTTTGAGTTAATTTTTGTACAAGATGTAATACTTAAGTCAAGGTTGTTTTTCTTCTTTTTTTAATCTGTGGATGTCCACCTGCTCCAGCACCATTTAGTGAAAAGGTCATCCTTTCTGCTTCAATTACATGTGCATCTTTGTCAAAAATCAGTCAGTCTTATCTGTGCAAGCCTATACCTCAACATGCAAAAAGCTGACTCACTGGAAAAGACCCTGATGCTGGGAGGGATTGGGGGCAGTGGGAGAAGGGGACGATAGAGGATGAGATGGCTGGATGGAATCACTGACTCGATGGACATGAGTCTGAGTAAACTCCGGGAGTTGGTGATGGACAGGGAGGCCTGGCGTGCTGCCATCCATGGGGTCGCAGAGTCGGACACGACTGAGCAACTGAACTGAATTGACTGATACCTCAACTGTCCTGTTTCACTGATTCGTGATTTAACCCTCCACAAACAGCGAATGGTCTTGATTATTATGGCTGTATAACAAGTCTTGAAATCACAAGGATGGATTCTTTTTACTTTATTCCTCTTTTTAAAAATCATTTTAGCTATTCTAGATTCACTGTCTTTCCATATACATTTTAGGATAATCTTATATATGTTTATAACTATCATTCTGGGACTTTGATAAGAACTGGATTAATCTTGTATACTGATGTGGAAAGAATTGACATCTTCACAACCTTTTGTCTTCCAATTCATGTGCATAGTAGGTCTATCTATTTAGATCTTTGATTTCTTTCATCAGCATGGTGTTCTTTTAGCATACAAGTCTTATACATGTTTTGTTAGCTTTATACCTAGGTACTTCAGTTTTGAGTGATTTTAAGTGATATATTTTTAACCCTGGTATCTACCTATTCGTTGCTAGTAAATAGAAATATGATTGATTTTTATATGTTCCCCTTGTATCCTAAAACCTTGCTGAATGCACTTTTTTATTTCTAGGAGTTTGTAGAATCCTTGGGATTTTCTAAATAGCCATTCATGTCATCTACAAATAAGGACTGTTTCTTTTATTTCCTTCTCTTGTCCTATTGTACTAGCTAAAATGTCTACACTATGTTCATGAAAGTTTACTGAGTGGACACACTGGCCGTGTTCCCAGTCTTAGGAAAAAAACATTTAGTCTTTCACTGCTAAGTAAAAAGTTAGCTGTGGGTGTTTTTGTAAATTTATCACCTTATGGAAGTTCTCTATTCCAATTTTTCTGAGCAACTTATTATGGGTGAGTGTTAAATTGTGTCAAATGCTTTTTCTGTATCAACTGATATGATCATGTGATTTTTTTTCTTCTTTAGCTCATTAACATAGTTGATTCCATTACAGATTTTCAAATATTGAACGAGGCTTGCATTCTTGCAATAAACTCCATTTGGTCATGGTTTATAATTCCCTTTATTGTTTCATTCTATTTGATAATATTTTGCTAAGGAATTTTGCATCTATATTCACAAGGGATACAGGCTTATAGATTTCTTTTTTTGGTATTGTCTTTGTCTGGTTTTCATTTAAGGGTAATATTAGCTTGTTATGAAATAAGTTGGGAAGTGTTCCTTCTTCTTCTGTTTTCTGGACATGACTGTGTAGAACTGGAGTTAATCTACCTTTGAATATTTGGTAGAATTCTAGTAGTAAATCATCTGGCTCTGGAGATTCTATGTGGGGAATTGTTTTAATTACAGTTCAACTTCTGTATGGTTACAGAGCTAGTCAATTCATCTATTTCACATCAAATGAGTTGTGGCAGTTTGTATTTTTAGGGAAAGTGGGTCTATCTTGTGTTGTCAAATTATGTGTGTAGAGTTGTTTACACTATCCTTTATTAAATTATTCTTTTTATGTCTGCAGTCAGACCCTTGCTTCATTCCTGATGTTGGTAATTTGTGACTTTTTTTTTCTTTGTTAGTCTTACCAGAGGTTTGTCAATTATTGACAATTTTCAAAAAGTCAGCTGTTTTATTTACTTTCTCTGCTGTTTTCCTGTTTTCAATTTCACTGATTTCTGCTCTTTATTTTCTTCTTTCTGCTCACTTTTTTCTGCTCTTTTCTAGGTTCTGAAGGTGGGAGCTTGGCTGATGAATTTGAGCTTTTTCCTCTTTTTTTTCTAGTGTATCTGTTTGCACTTGGTCGCTCAGTCATGTCTGACTCTTTGTGACCCCAAGGACTGTAGCCCACCAGGCTCCTCTGACCATAGCGTTCTCCAGGCAAGAATACTGGAGTGGGTTGCCATTTCCTCCTCCAGGGCATCTTCCCGACCCAGGGATCAAACCTGCAGCTCCTGTGTCTTCGGCATTGGTAGGTGGATTCTTTACCACTGAGCTACCTGTGAAGTCCCTATTGCTATATACCAATTTATACCAATCCAGTCATGTAATCTTTTTAGTATTTTTTTCATCCAGGAAGGGGCCCATGATGGCAAAAGTGCTGAGGGCCTAGGGTGACCGACTTGCTCAGTTGCCAGGGATTCTTCATCTACTGAACCATCAGGGAAGCCCCTTTGTATGTGTTTAAGGCTATAAATTTCTCTCTCAGGGTTGCTTGGCTTGTATCCCAGATATTTTATATCTTATATTTTTGTTACATGTTTTTATTTCTGTTTTTTCTTTGTCCTATGAATTAGAAGTGTGCTGTTTAGTTTCCCTGTGCCTGGACATTTTCTTGTTAGTTTCCTGTTCCTAATTTCTAGTTTGAGTCCATTGTGGTAGGGGAAGACATTCTTCATAATTTCAACTCTTTTCAATCTATTGAGATATGTTCTATGGCACAAAATATGGTCCACCTTGGAAGATGTTCTGTGGGCACTTTAAAAGAATATGCATTCTCTTTGTTGGGTGGTGTTAGTCACTCAGTAGTGTCCGACTCTTTGTGTAGGCTGCCAGGCTCCTCTGTCCATAGAATTTTCCAGACAAGAATACCGGAGTGGGTTGCCATTTCCTTCTCCATGGGATCTTCTCAACCCAGGATCAAACTCAGATCTTCTGCATTCCAGGCAGATTCTCTACTGTCTGAGCCATCAGGGAAGTTGAGTAGAGTGTTCTATAAATGTCAACTAGATTCTGTCTGTGGTTGGTGTTGCTGAGTTCTTCACTATCCTTGCTAATGATTTTCTGCCTAGTTTTGTATCAATTCTTAAGAGTGATAGGTTGTAATCAATTGTAATAGTAATTGTAGATTTTTCTGTTTTTCCTTTCCTTCTATTGGATTTTGCTTCCTATATTTTGTAGTTTTGTTGTTTGGTGTAAGAACATTTAGGATTACCATGTCTTTTGTGGATTGGCTCTTTTACCACATATAATGTTCTTCCCTGTCTTTGACAATTTTCTCAGCTCTGAAATCTACCTTATGTGATATTATAATAGCTTCTTTTGATTGTTTGTATGGTATATTTTTCCCATCCTTTTACTTACACCTGCTTATTTCATAATATATCAAATGAGGTTCCTGAAGATACAGTTGGATCATATTTTTAAATACACTTTGCTAATCTCAGTGTTTTAATTATTGTATTTAGACTATTTACATTTAATGCAATTATTGATATGTTAGGACTTCAGTCTACCATTTTATTTTTTTCTGTTATATTTTTTGTTTCTCTATTTGGCTTTTCCTGCCATCTTGTGAGTGACTTCAACATTTATTTTTTAGGATTTAACTTTGATGGTGTTCTTTGAGTGTATCTCTTTGTACAGTTTTCTGGCAGTTGCTCTGGGTATTACATTATATATGTATAGCTATCACAGTCTATTCATGTCATATTTTGACTGAAGTAGGAAAATCTTAATTCCCTTTATATCCTTTAACTCATACCGCCAAGATTTGTTAACATTTTCTTAAATATCTCCTCTGCATACTTTGAGAACCAAGTCAAATAGTATTATAATTTTTACTTCCATCAAATAACATAATTCAGAAAGGGCAGAAAAGCCTATTCTTTTAACCGATGTTTTTGCTTACAGGTTCTTTCTTCCCTTCTGATACTCCAGGTTTTCCTTTCCATGTAAAGAAGCTCTTTTAGAAATTCTCTCTGGGTGATTCTACTGGTGAAAAAATCTTAGTTTTCCTTCATCTTGATTTCCTCCTCTTCACTATTGAAGAATATTTTTGTTGGGCATAAATTCTGGCGGCATATAAATTCTTTCAGTGCTTGAAAAAGTGTTGTATCCTTTCTTCTAGTCTCAATTTCTTGTGAGCAATCCACAGTCACCTTAAAGGTGTTTTCTTCCCCCTATAGGTAAAGGGTCACTCCCCCTGCCCCCCACCCCAGATGCTTTCCAGACTTTTTCTTTGTCTTTAGTATTCAGAAGATTAATTATGATGTATCTCAGATCAGATTTCTTTGTATTTATTTTGTTTGGGTTTCACTCAGCTTCTTAAATCTGCAGGTTTATATCTCTATCAAATTTGGGAAGATTTCAATCTTTTCTTGAAATGCTTTTTCAATTTCATCCTCCGTATCTTCTGAGATTCTGATGACATAAGTATAAGATGTTTGTTAACAGTACCACAGTCCCTGATTCTTTATCTTTTTTTTTCCAGTTGATTTTTTCTGTTGTTCCTATTGGATATTTCTATTGTCCTATCTTCTAATTCAGTGATTCTTTCCACTGTCACCTCTATTCTGCTACTGAGCTCAACCAATAATTTGGATACTGTACTTTTCAGTTCTGAAATATCTATTTGGTTCTTCTTTGTATCAGATACTTTTTTGTTGAGGCTTTCTATTTTTTTTTATTTGTATATAGTAGTTTCATAATTACTCATTGTGAGATTTTAATCATGACAACCTTAAAATGTTTGTCAGATAATTCTGACACCTCTGACATTTCAGACTTGAGATCTACTATCTATTTTCCTTCAGTTTGAGATCTTCCAGGTTCTTGTATAATGAGTGATTTTCAATGAAACCTAAACATTTTTGTATTATGTTGTGAAGTGAAGTGAAAGTCACTCAGTTGTGTCCGACTCTTTGAGACCCCATAGATTCTACAGTCCATGGAATTCTCCAGGCCGGAGTACTGGAGTGGGTAGCCTTTCCCTTCTCCAGGGCATCTTCCCAACCCAGGGATTGAACTCAGGTCTCCCACATCACAGGCAGATCCTTTACCAACTGGGCTATCAGGGAAGCCCGTTATGCGATGAGACTCTGAATTTAAATCTTCTGTTTAAACTCTGACACCGCTCTGGCAGGGGAATTGTGTGTATGTGTTGTATGGTTACTGTCAGGAAGGTAGAAGGATAGATTCCTCACTCCATTGTAGGGGGGAGTTCCTTCTATTTCTGGGTGGGGGCAAGACCTCTGGCTCCCCCCAAGTGGTCTTCCAATGACACTTGTTACCACTGGGAACTGGTGAAGGTCCTGACTGTCCACTTAGCTTCCTCTGATCCATCCCAGCAGGGAGGGAGGGAGGGGTGGTGACATTTTGGTCTTCTCTCACACCACTCCACAGAGGATGTTGGGTTGCCTCCTATGTCTTCACAGGGTAGGCTCCTCATGCAGCTTTGCTGGTGTGTACTGGGGCAGGGATCCTGTTTTTTTGAGGTGTTTGAATGGCGTGTTGTTGTTGTTTAGTTGCTTAGTTGTGTCCAATTCCTTGTGACCCCATGGACTGCAGCATGCCCAGCTTCCCTGTCCTTCACCATCTCCTGGAGCTTGCTCAAACTCATGCCCATCGAGTCAGTGATGCCATCCAACCATCCTGTCCTCTGTCATCCCCTTCTCCTCCCGCCTTCAATCTTCCCCAGCACCAGGGTCTTTTCTAATGAGCTGGCTCTTCTCAGGTGGCCAAAGTATTGGAGCTTCAGCTTCAGCATCAGTCCTTCCAATGAATATTAAGGATTGATTTCCTTTAGGATTGACTGGTTTGATCTCCTGGTTTGATCTCCTTGCTGTCCAAGCGACTCTCAAGTGTCTGCTCTGACACTGAAATTCAAAAGCATTGGTTCTTTGGCGCTCAGCCTTCTTTATGGTCCAATTCTCACACCCATACATGATTGCTGGAAAAACCATAGCCTTGACTAGATGGACCTTTGTTGGCAAAGTAATGTCTCTACTATATAATATGCTGTTTAGGTTTGCCATAACTTTTCTTCCAAGGAGCAAGCGTCTTTTAATTTCATGACTGCAGTCACCATTTGCGGTAATTTTAGAGCCCAAGAAAATAAAGTCTCTCACTGTTTCCATTGTTTGAATGGTGTAGGGTGGTTATCACCTAAAGTCTGCTTTGTCTGATATTGAGTTACACTAGCTATCTTTCGGTTAGTGCTTTGATGGTTTATGGTTGATTGTTCTTTTATTTTCAACATATCTATTCTTTATGTTTAAAGTATGCTTCTTCATGGAACTCTACTCAATGCTATATGTCAGTCTGGATGGGAAGTGGGTATGGGGGGAGAATGGATACATGTGTATGTACGACTGAGTCCCTTCGCTGTTCACCTGAAACTGCCACAATATCGTTAAGCAGTTATACCCCAATCAAAATTAAAAGTCTAAAGTGTGAGCACACTTTGTTTATTTATATCTTTTTGTGAACCCCATGAACAATATGAAAAGGTAAAATGCTTCTGAACTGTGGTGTTGGAGAAGACTCTTGAGAGTCCCTTGGACTGCAAGGAGATCAAACCAGTCCATCCTAAAGGAGATCAGTCCTGAATATTCATTGGAAGGACTGATGCTGAAACTGAAACTCCAATACTTTAGCCTCCTGATGGGAAGAGCCAACTCATTAGAAAAGTCCCTGGTGCTGGGAAAGATTGAAGGCGGGAAGAGAAGGGGATGACAGAGAATGAGATGGCTGGATGGTATCACTGAATTGATGGACATGAGTTTGAGCAAGCTCCAGGAGTCGGTGATGGACAGGGAAGCCTGGTGTGCTGCAGTCCATGGGGTCATAAAGAGTCAGACGTGACTAAGGGACTGAACTGAACTGAACTGTGATTCTTATAAACAGCACAAAGTTTGCTTTTTTCCAGTATGGAAATTATTGTCTTTTAATTAAAACATTTGGTGTGTTTTCATTTCATGTAATTATGGAGTTGGTTGAGTTTAATTCAATCATATTTGTATTTCCTTTCTTTTTATTATTTATTTACTTTTATTTTTATTCCTATTTTTCCTTTCCTGTATTCTTTTCAATTAATTTTTATTTTTCTACTTATCTTTGCTATTACTCTTTTTCTATATATTTTAGTGTCATTTTAAAGAATTACAAAATACATTATTAGTTTATTACAATTTACTTTAAATTAGCCTTTCATGATTTCCTGAGAAATGCAATAATGCCACAAGTCCATTTACTGCTATCTGCCTTTTCTTCTGCTGCTGTTCTATATTTTACTTGTATATATGGTGTAGACATACATGACTCTTACTATTCTTGCTTTAAAAATCAGATTATTTTAAGAGTATTTAGCCTTTTACATTTACCCAAGTATTTACATTTTTCAGAGCTAAAAATTTCTTTTACCTCTCTGTTCTCTCATCTGAACTAATTTTGCTTCAGTCTGAAGAATAATATCCCTTTAGTATTTTCATATTATGGGTCTGTTGCTGATAAGTCCTCTCAGACTTTGTCTGTCTGGAAATATCTCTATTTTATTGTCAGTTTTGAAGGACATTTTCATTGGGTATGAATTCTAGATTGGTAGTTATTTTTTCCCAGTGCTTCAAGATGCCATTCAATTCGTTCTGGCTTTCATAGTTTCTCCTGAGAAACTCAGTAGTCTTTCTTATTTTTCATTACCCTGAAGGAAATGTGCTTTTAAAAAGAATCTAGTAACTTTCAGCATTTTGACTCTGATGTGTCTTTTGACTTTCAGCATTTTGACTCTGATGTGTCTGGACCTCATTCTTCTTGAACCTCAGTGAAGCTCTTGAATTCATGGCTTGGTGTATTTCATCTGAATTGGAAAATTTAACAAACATTACTTTTTTATTTATTGCTTCTGTTCCATCCTCCTTTTTTTGGGGCAAATTCTAATTGTACACATATTACAACATTCGACTATGCCTCAAATCTCCCTTCTTGCCTGTTCTTTATCTTATTTGTTTTTTTCTATACTTCAATTTGTATTTCCTACTGATTTGTGATTGAGGTCAACCTGCATTTACTATGTCCACAGTACTGTTAAACCAGGTAGAAGACGTCTTACTTTTGGATACCATATTTTTCAGCTGTAGAATGTTTATTTGTTTCTTTAAAAAGACGATTCTAAATTTCTATCTGCCCACACTGGCCATGGCCAAAGCTGGGGGCCACACATGCTCCAGGTTACTCCAAGGCAGGATGTGGAAACCGTGGCCAGACCACAGTGGGCCAGCTCCCCAGAGAGCACCTGCCATGGATACTCTTGCTATGACAGTGATGTCACAACGGGGGCCACAGCCCACCCAGGGCTGACTGACAGTCCTGTGTGCCTGGGAACTTGTTTCTGCCAGTACAGACTCTGTCTGTCTCGTTACCTTGTGCACCTCAAACGCCTTGAAATGGACTTGGCATACAGTGCTCAATAAATACCGCTGAATGAAACAATTAGTAAAGAGGACCTGTTCCTCAATATCAGATTTTGGATCTCCAAATCACAAGAGAAGGTGGACGAAACTGTAAGCTAAGTAGATTAAACTGTACTGTGAAGTATAATTGCTGAGAGAAACTGGCTGTAGCTTTCTCTCTTGTTACGGAATAAACATGAAGCCACAGTAACTCACTGGGAGGTTGCTTGTTGAGTATGGAATAGCAAAGAAAGTGGCTGGATGCTCTGAATTTTCACCCATGCCATGACTGTGGCATCTTAAGGCACTGATCTAGCTGAGAGCGGTCAGTCTGCATAGGATCTAGATTTGATGAGTTAACTAACTCAATAATATGTGCTGAGGACTTGCTATGTGCCAGAAAAGGTTACAGTAGAGAGCAGCAAAGACAGTGACACAGTCTCTGCACTTCAGTAGATATGGGAGGGCAGATACGAATAAAAAGATCTTGCCAGTAAATATAACACGAAAACTACGATGAAGCACCAGGAAGCCACTGCAGCACAGTGTCAAGGGCATGCAGAGCAACCAGAATTACTCGGAGGTCCCAGAAGGTTTTCTCGAGGAAAAAGGACTTGGACTGACCCCAGGGATGAGTAGGGGTTTAACTACACTCGGGACTGAGGGTGGGAGCAAAGACGGTTCTTGAGAGAGAGCAGCACGTGCCAAGGCCCTGTGGTGGGAGGGAGCACAGTGTGTTTGAAGGACAGAGAGGAAGGTCAGGGTGCTGCAGTGCAGCCAGGGAGGGAGAAGTGGGTGATGAGCCTGAAGAGGAGAACCCTTGCCAGGTCAGCCATGGCTTTGTAAGCCTGGCAGAAGACTGTCACCTTTATCCTTGTGGGAACTAGGGTGTCATTGAAGGGTTTCAGCATGGAGTGCTAAGGTCATATCTGTATTTCAAGAGGGGTGCTCAGGTGGCTGTATAATCTCTGATCAAGTCACTTTCTCTGGATAAGGCTGGAATAACAGAAAAATTGTATCCCTCTGAGTCCTTTTCCTCCTTTCTGATGTTCAAGGTTGCCCATTCCCCTTCTGCTAATGGTCTTCTTAAGGAGGGGATTTAATATAGCTAATTAAGTCTCAGCTTATGAAACGAAATCATATTTATGTCTCCCAAGGTCGCTTGGATGGGAATTTTGAGAACTGAAAACTCTAGTTACACAATTACCATCAATCTGTTGGGGGTATCCTGAGCATGTCTAGTGTGTGTTCAGTCAGTTTAATTACAAGAGGGAAATTCATAGCAACCCCATCCTGGGACACTTCACGAGCTAGGATGTGGTGAGGGCAGACACCAGGCTTCAAGGAGTGACAGGGGCAGCAGTGCAGAAGGTACCCTTGGGCCAGACCGATTATCAGCTGTTGGTTAAGAAGAGGAAGCCTAGTCTCAGCTGGAAGGGGGCAGTCACCTCCTGTCTTCCTTTCCCCTTTTATTTGGCTTGATTTCCACATTCAGTCATTAAAGCATCACTTTTTGAAGACAGTCAACTCGATAGGTCAATGAGTGGCATAAATAGGTGCCCTCACTTACTTGTGGGAATTACATATAGAGAACCCTCATCAGACTATGGGCTTCCCTGGTGGTTCAGATGGTAAAGAATCTGCCTGCAATGCAGGAGACCTGGGTTCGATCCCTGGGTCAGGAAGATCCCCTGGAGAAAGGAATGGACACCCACTCCAGTATTCTTGCCTGGAGAATCCCAAGGACAGAGGAGCATAGTGGGTTACAGTCCACGGGGTCACAAACAGTGGAACATGACAGAGCAACTAAGCATGCACTGGGGTACAATGATGGAGGCTCCAAGAAGGCGCATGAAGGACATTTAGGTGTTAATCTGAAGAGTCAGAGGCAAGCTGTAAAACTGTAAACTGTAAAATCAACACAGAAGGCTTCAGGATAGAGTCACTGTAGACACCACACATCCCCCTGGGTTGGTAAACTAATTACTAACGCAGTTGAGAGTGTGACGAACTCAGGGAGTGTGTGAGTCCCTGATGGGACAGGGAGGGGTGATGGACCATGGGAACTTGAGAAAGCCCATACTCCCGCCAGCTCCTCTGCCTGGAGTATCCTGGCCCCAGAGGCACGGCTGGCTCTGGACCCAGGGGAACCATGTTCACACACTTTTGACGCTAGTTGTATGGGGGTTTCCTCCATCAGGAAATCTTCTGCAACACCAGATGGGGCTCCTACAATCTAAATCAATTCTGGCACTGTCAACCTGGAGATAGAGAGTCTGATCCCACAGGTGGAGGGTGATATATCCCATAAGACTGCCTCCACCCCACTCCAAATGGCAATCACATGTCTAGCTTCTGATCAACTAGCTGTAAATCTAAGGTTCCCATGACCCCCTCCATGGGTTTGATGAATTTGTCAGAGTGGCTCACAGAACTCACGGAAACACACCTATCAGTTCATCAAGGGACACGATAAAGGACACAGAAGAATAACCAGATGAGGAGGTGTGCAGGGCAAGGTCTGGGAGGCTCCTGGGCACAGGGTGTCCTGCCTCTACGAAGCTGGGGTGTGTTACCCTTCTAGAAAAAGCAAGAGGATTCCAGAAAAAACATCTACTTCTGCTTCAATGATGATGCCAAAGCCTTTGACTGTGTGGATCACAACAAACTGAAAAATTCTTAAAGAGATAGGAATACCAGGTCACCTTACCGACCTCCTGAGAAACCTGTATGCAGGTCAAGAAGCAACAGTTAGAACTGGATATAGAACAATGGACTGATTCCAAATCGGGAAAGGAGTACATCAAGGCTGTATACTGTCACCCTGCTTATTCAACTTCTATGCAGATTAGTACATTATGTGAAATGCCAGGCTGGATGAAGCACAAGCTGGAATCAAGATTGCTGGGAGAAATATCAATAACTTCAGATATACAGATGACATCACCCTTATGGCAGAAAGTGAAGAAGAACTAAAGAGCCTCTTGATGAAGGTGAAATAGAAGAATGAAAAAGTTGGCTTAAAACTCAAAGTTCAAAAAATAGATAATGGCATCCGGTCCCATCACTTCATGGCAATAAATGGGGAAACAATGGAAACAGTGACAGACTTTATTTTCTTGGGCTCCAAAATCACTGCAGATGGTGACTGCAGCCATGAAATTAAAAGACGCTTGCTCCTGGGAAGAAAAGCTATGATAAACCTAGACAGTGTATTCAAAAGCAGAGACATCACTTTTCTGAGAAAGATCCATCTAGTCAGAGCTGTGGTTTTTTCCAGCAACCATGTATGGATGTGAGAGTTGGACCATAAAGAAGGCTGAATGTCGAAGAATTGACGCTTTTGAACTGTGGTGTTGGAGAAGACAACTGAGAGTCCCTTGGACTGCAAGGAGATCCAAGCAGTCAATCTCAAAGGAAATCAATCCTGAATACTCACTGGAAGGACTGATGTTGAAGCTGAAGCTCCAATACTTTGGCCATGTGATGCGAAGAACTGGCTCATTGGAAAAGACCCTGATGCTGGGAAAGACTGAAGGCAGGAGGAGAAGGGGAAGACAGAGGATGAGATGGTTGGATGGCATCACTGACATGAGTTTTAGCAAGCTCCGGGAGTTGGTGATGGACAGGGAAGCCTGGCGTGCTGCAGTCTGTGGGATCGCAAAGAGTCGGACACGACTGAGCAACTGAACAACAACCACCCTTCCAGCATGTGGCTGTGTTTGCCCACCTGGAAACTCTCCGAATCCCATGATTATTGGGGTTTCATAGAAACCCCCTCACACGGGCATGATCAGGTATTAACTCCATGTCCAGCTCCTCTTCTCTGACTTGGGAATGGGGTGGACGGAACTGAGATTTCCAGGCTTCTGATCAAGGCTTGGTCTTTCTGGTGGTAACAAGTCCCTACCGGGGAGCCACCCAGAAACCCACCCAGCATTGCTTCATTGTAACAAAAGAGGCTTCCAGTGCACCTATCACTTAGGAATTTACAAGGGTTCCAGGAGCTCCATGCCAGCAAGTGGGGGCAGAGATCAATATGAACATTTTCTATCACCTCACAAGACCCCAGTGCATAACACTTTATATTGGGATCTAACTGGCCTCTAAAGCACTGGGAGATGGATGAGTGGCAACTTAAAATTCAATTCATCAGATTCCCTGACTCTCCAAGAACCTGCTCTTTGCCTCTGGCCTCCCCCCACAGATCTACAGGGTGAGACAGGTCGGCATTTGAGGCACATGTCCTAGCTCCTCTGAGAGTTCTCATCCCACCTGTGGGCCTGGGTACCACGGATCCGCAGTGATGAAGGTGGGGAGTTCACTCCCAGACTAGATTTATCCCACTTACGAGCCCACAACCCTGAGGGCTATGCATTTGGTGGACCAGTGCATAGTGGACCCAGGGAAGTCACCACAGGTAGGCACGTTTCCTGGAAATCAACCCGGGTCAGCCAGCGTCTGCCTGAGGCCCGCCTGGACCAGTCCTGGCTGCTGGGGCTGGGCTCCTTGTCACAGTTCAGTTCCGCCCTCCGCCTTCCAAGCGTAAGCATCACTCACCTTTTTACCTCCTTTCTTCTTTCCTGGTCTGACTGATAGTTCCTTCTCTCTGTTCACAGCTAGTTTTAAGTTTTTTAGTTCCTGTCTCATCAGCTCATCAACCTAGGTCAACAGAAAAGATACTATGTTTTAGGTCAATTTGCCTGCTTTGTGTTTTCTTTGTGAGGTTAGAAACAGCTTAAATTCTGGGTAGGTTACTAACAGGACGTTATCAAAAAGCACTGCAGTCAAAGACTTTACTAGGACTTTGACATTAAAGCCGCTTTACCTGCGCTCTGATCTCCGACTCCAGCTCCTTCCGTTTGTCCTCCCTGATCAGTTCAGGGTCATAGTCCTGGGGGAAATTCCACGATTCGTCTCTATTCTTCCACAGGTCTGCACTCCAGAAGGAGAAAGAAAAAGAAGATGAATTTTTTTCTACCTGAAGACGAATGAAGGCAGTTTTGTGAAATATAACACAAACTCAATTTTCCACCCTATGTCCTTCTTCTCCACTTTCCAAATGGAAGAACTCTGCCTGTACAACGTCTAAAAAATAAAGAAGAAAACTGTTAACGTGAAAAGCTCCAATAACGAAGTATGAAACAAATGGTTCTCTTCCGTACCATTGTAGTCACGTACGGATGTGAGAGTTGGACCATAAAGAAGGCTGAGCACCAAAGAACTGATGCTTTCCAATGGTGGTGCTGGAGAAGACTTTTGAGAGTCCCTTGGACTGCAAGAAGATCAAACCAGTCAATCCTAAAGGAAATCAGTCTTGAATATTCATTGGAAATGCTGAAGCTGAGGCTCCAATCCTTTGGCCACCTGATGTGAACAGCCGACTCATTGAAAAAGACCCTGATGCTGGGAAAAACTGAAGGCGGGAGGAGAAGGGGACGACAGAGGATGAGATGGTTGGATGGCATCACCGACTCAACGGACATGAATCTGAGCAAACTCCAGGAGACAGTGAAGGACAGAGAGCCTGGCGTGCTGCAGTCCATGGGGTCCCAAAGAGTGGACATGATTTAGCGATTGAACAACAACAACAACAATTATGGGGTTATGGAATTACAGGTAACTGTTTTTTTTTTTTTAGGTAACTGTTTTTGTAATACGTTTTCCATTAGTTCTATTATTCAAACGATTCAATGAAATGGGAGAGACTTTGTTGCTAGTTCAGCTTACCCGTGATTTACCTTGGCCCCTATTAAAAGCCAACACTGAACACACAAGTACCCATCACTCATCCCGAATTCAACAGCTGTGTTTTTGTATTACTTTTGGGATGTTTTTGAAATCATATATATTTTACATGTCCCTTTGGCCTTACCCTGGCAGTTAGGAGGATGGTTAGAGGAAATAAGGGTAATTTTGAATCACTGGAATAAATGGAAATAAAGCTGTTTTCTCAGAAGGGGAATTCCAAATGTTCACAAAGGTGCAGACCCCTGGACCCTGGCCGTGGGATTGGAGGATCTCCCAGGGGAAAAAGACTCGCCAGTTGGGGAAGAGATCTCTTCCTTGAATTTGTGTTCAGACTGTGATGAAAATCTGCTGGAACCAAACCTGCAACCACCACGCAGCTGGGCCACTTCGCTGGAAGCTGGTCCCTGGGGGCACTGATGCTGTTCAGCTCGGGAGGGCAGTCGAGGACCACGGGGTGGCCCACCTCTGTCTGACGATGGCTACAACTGGGAAGAAAGGGGGCCTGTGCCAGGTCTGTACAGCAGGTGGTGAGTGACGGGGCGGAAGCTTCGCAGGCACAGCCTCCCCTGTGACCACTGATCCTGAGATAGACAGGAGTGTATCCCCCAACACAGCTGACCAAGCAGGGAGGGGCTGGCACTTACTCAACACCCAGAGGACAGTCACGGTCACAGACGGAAATGCATGTCTGGGTGCACAGGGAGCCAAGGGTCAACCCTGCAAGCAGAGGACAGAGAAGATTCTCAAGAGAGCTAAGTGGGCACACAGACGAGAAAGGAGGGTGGAATCTCTGGGTAAAGCACAGAGGCCGGGGGTGAGCAGAAGCAGCGAGAAAGGAAAGGAGGAGGGATGAGACGTGGTGGGAGCTGCAGATCCCAGGCGACAGAGCAACAGGGCCACGAGAGGCAGACACACAAGGGTGCACAGCCAGGCAGGGAATAGCCCCAAGGCTCCGGCCAGGGGACCCCGTCAGGGGGATCCCTCATCCTACTACTTACCAGCTGCTGGCCTTACGTGGTCCTTTGCTTATTAACAATCTCCATCCCCAAGGGGCGAGGGGCCAGTGGGACAGTGGCTGTGCTAAGAACACTTAAAAACACTTGTTTTTAGCAAGTGGAAGAGAGGACACAGGACCACGGGGCATGTCCTCTTACAGGGCTCTGAGTCAGGACCACACAGGACACAAATGGAGGGAGACAGGGAGCCCCGATTTTCCAGAAGTGTGGGTTGGGTGCACAAGCCCTGGGGGGACACCCTGATGCTGCTCCCAGAGGCTGGCAGGGAGGTTTCTGGAAGCCGAAGAGGGTCATCACAAACTGCTGACCTCACACAGGTCTGGTGGGCCGGCTCATTTCCTGGACTGCTGCCTGGGCAGAGGGGTTGGCCTGTCTGGATTTCAGGCCTGGCAAGGGTTCTCAGGTTGAGCAGTCTCCCCCCAGTTAAACTGAGGGCAGTGTGGCCCGCGCAGGGCTCCACCAATCCTAGGCCAATCTTAGGAAGATGGGAAGGAGAAATCTACCAGTGATGCAAAGTTTCAGGGGCAGGTTTTTGAAAAAGATGAGGTTGAAAGTGCCCAGATCTTTTCCAGGGTGACTCCTGTGGATTTATCAGAAAAAGATGACACATCACAAAGGTGGTGAAATTTTCATAAAATTGATGCACCCACAGGTTCTTCCCCAGCAGGCTGGCCAGGTGAGAGGTGGCCCAGCCACCGCTGAGGCTCAGACAGTGGGATGCGATGATGGGGCTGGAGGGGCTTGGGGGTGTGCCTCCTGGACACCTATCAGAGGTGAGGCGAGGGACCTCCCTGGTGGTCCAGGGGCTGAGATGCTGCGCTCCCAGGGCAGGGGGCCCAGGTTCCATCCCTGGCTAGGCAACTAGGTCTCATATGCCACAGTTAAGAGTCTGAATGCCACCAAGAACCACACGCTGTAAGGAAGATCAAAGATCCTGTGTGCTGCAACTAAGACTCAGCCAAATAAATAAATCTTTTTTAAAAAGTTCAATTAGGGCTCCCCCGATAGCTCAGCTGGTAAAGAATCTGCCTACAATGCAGAAGACCCCAGTTCGATTCCTGGGTCGGGAAGACCCTCTGGAGAAGGGATAGGCTACCCACTCCAGTATTCTTGGGCTTCCCTTCTGGCTCAGCTTGCAAAGAATCTGCCTGCAATGTGGGAGACCTGGTTCCATCCTTGGGTTGGGAAGATCCCCTGGAGAAGGGCACGGCTACTCACTCCAGTGTTCTGGCCAGGAGAATTCCATGGACTGTCTAGTCCACGGGATGACAAAGAGTCGGACACGACTGAGCGACTCTCACTTCAAGCAGAATCACCACCCCGATGGGGGAGGTAGCCAGCCTGGGACTGCTGGAACAAGACAGATGGCGGCCAGGTGCGGCAGGGATGGGCACACAGGAAATGACTGGAAAGCTGGCTCTGAAGAGTCATCACTTTGAATAGTCATTCCCATGGACACTGTCAGCAAGAGAGAGCTATCCTGCTCATCAGTGTTCAGGGCAAGAATGCATTGCCTACATGGTCTATACCACCCCTTTGATGTGAAGAAATGTCTAAAGTCATAAATATCTGAGCGTTTCTTCTTTGGCCTGAATCCCCCAGAAGGGGGATTTTGCAGTGAGCTTGTGAGGTGTGAGTACATGAAGGGCGGTTAATTCATGGGCCTGAAGGCAACTGCTCCTTCTCTGTGCATTTTCTGAAATCTACATAAGCTTACTCTGAAATGTAGGAATAATATGGGTTTAAAATTCTTTTTTATGGGTTTAAAATGGTAAGTTTTCCCCCTTGAAAATATAACTGCGCTAAAATGTTCTATTCGTCAATACCACTGGGACTTTTGTGCTGGGTCAGTGGTAAAGAATCCACCTGTCAAGTTCAGTTCAGTTCAGTTCAGTTGCTCAGTCATGTCTGACTCTGCAATCCTGTGGACTACAGCACGCCAGGCTTCCCTGTCCAATACCAACTCCTGGAGCTTGCTCAAAGTCACATTCATTGAGTCAGGGTACCATTCAACCATCTCAGTCTGCTGAATAGGAGACGTGAGTTTGATCCCAGGGTCCGGAAGATCCTCTGGAGAAGGACATGGCAACCCACTCCAGTCTTCTTGCCTGGGAAATCCCATGAACTGAGGAGCCTGGCGGGCTGCAGTCCATGGGGTTGCAAAGAGTCAGACAGGACTTATCGACTAAGAAACAACACTCAGCAATAACAATAACAACTCTCTTCTAACAGATGATGACTGAATCTTGGTTGATGATTAAATCTCCTCGAGCAAAACCCACCTGCTTTATTAAGATCTTTTAGAGCAAAATAGCTTTGTTATTCAAAGGAAGCCACTTTGTTTTCTCAGGGGATAGATAAGACAGGAAGCAATGCATTTAATAATGAAAGGGACCCAGAATATTCAACAGAAAGGAAAGCAAGATACGACTGTTTATGTGGAAGCAGTGGCACCTCGTGACATCCTCACTCTGGAGCCGCGACTCTGATTTACAGATAAAGCAGTTCCGAGCAGCCTTCGTGGGTTTTACCTAGAGGTTATGTAAACAGACCTAGTTTTCCACTGAAACTTTGTTTTTCCCCATGACACTTTTGCACAGGGCACGTCTTGATCCCTTCAAGAATTTCATGGACATTTATAAATGCAGGAAGCTATTCATGGCTCTCAAAGGGAAACAACGGCCCGCTCTTTCCTGTAGCAGAGAACAAGTTTTTCCTCTGAGAGTGGGAGAAGCCAGAGCCGGCGTAGTTTTCACCTGCTCAGAAGCGGACAGAGGGGGCATAAAGTCAGTGATTAAAATGCTAACACTTCGTTTGAGAAGGAAAGCCTTTGATTTTTACGAAAAGAATGCTCAGATGAAGACACTGAATTTCTGTAAGTTACTGAAGACAGGATGGATATCTCATCAAACACCCCAACAGTCAACGAGCAAAATCATGGTTCATTTTCCTTCTCCCGAGCGGCTTGTAGTTTTCTTAGCCTTGATGGGATTGCAGGGTAATTACACACAAGGAGTGGGTTGTTTTGAGAGCTTTGCTGGGCGGGTACATGGGCTTCCCATGGAACGTGAGATGTCCCCCAAGTTAATTTTTATCAAAGTAATGCGTGTACCTTACAGTCAGGCTATGGTTTTTCCAGTGGTCATGTGTGGATGTGAGAGTTGGACTATAAAGAAAGCTAAGCACTGAAGAATTGATGCTTTTGAACTGTGGTGTTGGAGAAGACTCTTGAGAGTCCCTTGGACTGCAAGGAGATCCAGCCAGTCCATCCTAAAGGAGATCAGTCCTGGGTGTTCACTGGAAGGACTGATGCTGAAGCCGAAACTCCAATACTTTGGCCACCTCATGTGAAGAGTTGACTCAGTGGAAAAGATCCTGATGTTGGGAAGGATTGGGGGCAGCAGGAGAAGGGGACAATGGAGGATGAGATGGTTTGATGGCATCACCAACTTGATGGACACGGGTTTGGGTAGACTCCGGGAGTTGGCGATGGACAGGGAGGCCTGGCGTGCTGCGGTTCATGGGGTCGCAAAGAGTCGGACACGACTGAGCAACTGAACTGAATTGAAGTCAGAGAGTATTAATTTAAAAGATTATAATTTTTTAAAAACTCTGCCTTCCAGTTACACCGTCCAAGGGCATTTATTCCTACATTCATTTGTTCATTTTTTTTTTTTTTTCTGAGTTTGAAAATTGTAATTTATTGATGAAAGTGATGTCGCTCAGTTCTGACTCTTTGAGATACCCCATGGACACCAGGCTCCTCTGTCCATGGGATTTTCTAGGCAAGGGTACTGGAGTGGGTTGCCGTTTCCTTCTCCACATTTGTTCATTTAAAATGCATTGTCTAGATTCAGATTTATCCATAAACCTGATTTATTTGTAAATTATGAAAATCATGCCCTGTCCCTGGTGGCTCAGACAGGAAAGAATCTGCCTGCAGTGCAGGAGACCTGGGTTCAATCCCTGGGTTGGGAGAAAACCCCTGGAGAGGGAAATGGCTACCCACTCCAGTATTCTTGCCTGGGAAATACCCCGGGCAGAGGAGCCTGGAGGGCTGCAGTCTATGTGGTCGCAAACAGTTGCATGTGACTGAGCGATTGATATACCTGCCCGGTCCTCGTAGACCTGTTGCCCCCCTGTGGGGACATGGAAACACACCCCTGGAAGTCAGGTGGAGGTGAATACTGACTGCGGCTCTCGGGTGGGCACAGGTGAGGCGGGAGATTGTCATCCCACCTGGGTCTCAGGGGAGGCCTGAAGGGACAAGCAATCCAGGCAAAGGGAACAGAAGGCACGACAGCTCGGAGGTGTGAGTGTGAGCGGCTTGTGGGAGGAAGAGCAAGGGGCCTGCGGGAGGAGGACGCAAAGGTCCAGCTTCATGGGGGCTCTTCCGGCTCTTTCTCTATTCCTTTCCTAACGTCTAGATAACACGCTTATTACTGCTTCTTCTTCTTAAGTCCCAGCCTTTTCTTCCAATAATTTATTTTTAAATTTTTATTGGAGTATAGTTGTTTCACAATGTTGTGTTAGTTTCCACTGCACAGCAAAGTGAATCAGCTGGGCCTATTCCTGCAGCCCCTTTTTCTTGGATTTCCTTCACATTTAGGTCGCCACAGAGCACTGAGCAGAGTTCCCTGCGTGGTACAGGACGTTCTCATCAGTTACCTATCTCATACATACAGGACGTGCTCATAAGTAACCTATTTCATACATATAGTCAGTCAGTTCAGTCGCTCAGTCGTGTCTGACTCCTTGTTATCCCATGAACTGCAGCACACCAGGCCTCCCTGTCCATCACCAACTCCCGGAGTCCACCCAAACTCATGTCCATTGAGTTGGTGATATGCAACCATCTCATCCTCTGTTGTCCCCTTCTCCTCCTGCCCTCAATCTTTCCCAGAATCAAGGTCTTTTCCAGTGAGTCAGCTCTTCGCATGAGGTGGTCAAAGTATTAGAGTTTCAGCTTCAGCATCAGTCCTTCCAGTGAACACCCAGGACTGATCTCCTTTAGGGTGGACTGGTTGGATCTCCTTGCAGTCCAAGGGACTCTCAAGAGTCTTCTCCAACACCACAGTTCATAAGCATCAATTCTTTGGTGCTCAGCCTTCTTTATAGTCCAACTCTCACATCCATACATGACTACTGGAAAAACCATAGCCTTGACTAGACGGACCTTTGTTGACAAAGTAATGTCTCTACTTTTTAATATGTTGTCTAGGTTGGTCATAACTTTCCTTCCAAGGAGTAAGCGTCTGTTAATTTCATGGCTGCAATCATCATCTGCAGTGATTTTGGAGCCCCCAAAAATAAAGTCAGCCACTGTTTCCACTGTTTCCCCATCTATTTCCCATGAAGTGATGGGACTGGATGCCATGATCTTTGTTTTCTGAATGTCGAGCTTTAAGGCAACTTTTTTACTCTTCTCTTTCACTTTCATCAAGAGGCTCTTTAGTTCTTCTTCACTTTCTGCCATACAGGTGGTGTCATCTGCATATCTGAGGTTATTGATATTTCTCCCGGCAATCTTGATTCCAGCTTGTGCTTCTTCCAGCCCAGTACTTCTCATGATGTACTCTACGTATAAGTTAAATAAGCAGGGTGACAATATACAGCCTTGACGTACTCCTTTTCCTATTTGGAACCAGTCTATTTTTCCATGTCCAGTTCTAACTGTTGCTTCCTGACCTGCATACAGGTTTCTCAAGAGGCAGGTCAGGTAGTCTGGTACTTCCATCTCTTTCAGAATTTTCCACAGTTTATTGTGATCCACATAGTGAAAGGTTTTGGTATAGTCAATAAAGCAGAAATAGATGTTTTTCTGGAACCCTTTTGCTTTTTCAAAGATCCAGCGGATGTTGGCAAGTTGATCTCTGGCTCCTCTGCCTTTTCTAAAACCAGCTTGAACATCAGGAAGTTCACAGTTCACGTATTGCTGAAGCCTGGCGTGGAGAATTTTGAGCATTACTTTACTAGCTTGTGAGATGAGTGCAGTTGTGCGGTAGTTTGAGCATTCTTTGGCATTGCCTTTCTTTGGGATTGGAATGAAAACTGACTTTTCCAGTCCTGTGGCCACTGCTGAGTTTTCCAAATTTGCTGGCATATTGAGTGCAGCACTTTCATAGCATCATCTTTCAGGATTTGAAATAGCTCAACTGGAATTCCATCACCTCCACTAGCTTTGTTCATAGTGATGCTCCCTAAGGGTCACTTGACTTCACATTCCAGGATGTCTGGCTCTAGGTGAGTGATCATACCATAGTCATTGTCTGGGTCATGAAGACCTTTTTTGTACATTTCTTCTATATATTCTTGCCACCTCTTCTAAATATCTTCTGCTTCTGTTAGGGCCATAACATTTCTGTCCTTTATTGGGCCCATCTTTGCATGAAATGTTCCCTTGGTATCTCTAATTTTCTTGAAGAGATCTCTAGTCTTTCCCATTCTATTGTTTTTGTCTATTTATGTTCTCATCAGTCACCTGTTTCATGCATAAAGTATGTTCTCATGAGTTGTCTATTTTATACACAGTATCAATAGTGTGGATATGTGGATTCCAATCTGCTTCTTGACCCATCAAGAAGCTCCTGATCCAAGCGCCTGACTCCCTGTGAAGGTAGAGGAGGATTTTGCTCTCTCCCACTTTTCTTTCCTCAACCAAGATGTTACGATCAGAGGTGAAGGGAGCCAGGCTTTCTGAGTCCTGATCGTGAAAAAATGCTCATGGAATTTAGAAAGATGTTAACGATGACCCTAAATGTGAGACAGCAAAAGAGACACAGATGTAAAGAAGTCTTCCAACAAAGGGCAGGTAGTCTGAACGTTAAAAGCATTTTTGTGAATTAAAGAAAGCCAGATATCTCGAGTTAAGGAACTTAGCACTGTTCTGTGGACAGGAAGATGCAAGAGTCTGGGCTCGCTGAAGTTATTCCTTCACATGCATCTCAGCTCTCTGGGGCCGCGTCGCCCGGCGTCCTGTGTGTCTCACATCCCAAGTTCCTCGGTGCTCACCATAGGGAGTGGCCACCGCCTCACGGCTGCCAGACCAAACAGGTATTTGTTCTCCTTCCTGAGTGCCCTTAGGGCTCAGAAATTCACATCTGGAGGGCTGGAACCGCTGATGGCTGTGACACCTGTGTTTACTGATGTGGCAGGAATACTCCATTTCTCAAGTGTAAGACACTACTGAGATGTACCCAGCACCCGAGACTTCCCTCCGCACTGGCAGCTGCTCTCAGGACCCCCTGGAGGCTGGGCTCCACATGGTGAGAGAGTAACAGGAGAATGAAGGCGAGACAGGCAGGAAGCCCCAAGGACAGCCAGCAGGGCTCCAGAAAGGGGGGGGTGTTTAGAAGCAAATGAGCTGACAGCTCAAAGGCCTGGAAGGTATCTCGAAGGCTGGTGATAGATACACTGAATATGAGACAAGAGACCTTGTGTGCAGACCAGTACATAATGTCCCGTGACAAAGGGTAGTTTCTGTGTGGGGCCTAGCCCTGATTTCCAGGGGCACCCCAGCCGGGCCTGGACTCTGTAGGAATCATGGACTACCGCGATTCCTAGCCAGGTCCCCTGGAAGTGGCTGTGGCCAGACCAACAAGCCAGCCAGCTGGTGCCACTGTCCCCGCCCGCCCACCAGCTCCGCCCCTGGGTGTGTAGTGAGCCTCGGATGGCATGGGGCACCCGTGCACCCCCAGGCGAGCACTGCACCTGCCCACCGGAGCCAGCCAATGTTTGCTGAGGGAACATGTAAGCGAGCGGACGTTTGACAGAAGCAGTAGAGTTGCCGTGTGATCCTGCAGTCCTACTCCTGGGCATGCATCTGGACAAAGCTACGGTGTGAAAAGATACATGCATCCCAGTGTTCACAGCAGCAGTATTTACAGTAGCCAAGACATGGAAACAGCCTGAATGTCCACTGACAGATGAATGGATAAAGAAGATCTCTCCCATATGTACCATGGAATAGTTCTCAGCCACAAAAAGAATGAAATAATGCCATTCTCAGCTCCATGGATGGACCTAGATATTATCATATTAGGTGATGTAAGAAAGAGAAAGACAAACACCATATGATACCACTTATATGTGGAATCTAAAATATGACACAAATGAACTAATCTTCAAAAGAGAAACAGACTGGCAGACATAAAGAACAGATGTATGGTTGCCGAGGTGGGTGGGGGTGGGGGAGGGTTGGATTGGGAGTTTGGGGTTAGCAGAGCACACTATTATATACAGGATGGATAAACAACAAGGTCCTACAGTACACAGCAGAGGGGGATACATTCAACATCCTGTAATAAACAATAATGGAAAAGAAAAGGGAAGAGTTGATATTCTCAGCTTGAATGATGGCAGGTCTCCGACCGTACCTGCTGACTGGGCTGAGTGATGCTTATGTCTTCCTAGTTGTTGTAAAGAGAAGTGAGATGGGCGTGAAAACACGCCTTCCATGTCGTGGGCGCGTCATCAATGCTAATTTACCCTCTGACCTTCTCCCTCCCCCATTAAAGCAGTTGCCAAATCCTTCCGAGGTCATCCTTTCTCAGTGCTTCTGTCTTCTCTCTGCGTTTCTGGCCAAGTGGGACCCTGGCCACTAGTGGTGAGCGAGAGAACTGGAGGAGGGACACACACATTCTTATTTTACTGAACCAGCCAGCCCATCAAACCTGCCGTGACTCTGATAGAGTTGCTAAGGGTGAGGCTCAACTAACTGGGGGTAGAAACCATGCATCAGTTAAAAATACATATTAAGTAAATAACAGTCCCACTGCAGTCCAGCTAAGGCCAGATAAAGAAGGAGCCACATGCGTGACTCAAGCGTGGAAATATTCTACTTCACACCCTTATGGCATTTCTCAGGAGTTTTCAAATAGCACTAATGACCAGGGTCACCCTGGCAGGTCATTCTGTTTTGGGATTTATTGTGAGGGTGGAGTGGAACCAAAGGAATTGGACAACCATTCCAGTAAATTATAATGAGAACATCTCAAAGGCCAGTTCATACACTTGCCGAAAGAGCCAGATTACATTCTGAACATGGGACAAAAGAATTAAGTGTCAGCGTGCAGGCATGTGTCTTAGTCTAATAGGATTACAACATTTTACTGTACATACGGCACTGATTTTCTTAATTTAAACAATCCAGGGGAAATCCTTCTTCCCCTTCTTTCCAAGTAAGAGAAGTTTCAGCTGATGTCTCAAGGGTTTAAAACAGACCAGAGGTTGAGACATATTCTGATCCTGCTCTTTTACCACCTATATGCTTTGAAGCCACTCAAAGCAATTTTAGAAGCGAGACGGACAGACAGACTTCGTAGTGAACTGCATGTTTGCAACCTCTGGAGTTTGAGCAAACTCCAGGAGATGGTGATGGACAGGGAAGTTAGATGTTCTGCAGTCCACGGGGACGCAGAGTCAGACACGACTGAGCGAGTACACAACAAAAGCCTCTCACGACTGGGCACTGATGTCTGCCCAACAAGGACACGCCAGTTGCACACCCGTCCTGGTAAACTGACCTTTGTAGACGTTATTTCCTTCCTCCATCGTATGAAGGAAGACACTCGGTGACATTTTCCACATCTCATCTTCTTCCTGGTAGAGCAGAATGACACACCCGTTAACGAGAGGCGTAGCTTATCTGCTGCGATCAGACACGGAACGGCGCGCACATACATGGTGACGGTGACTGCGGAGAGCACGTGTTCGCTCCTGGTGTGTGGGGTGAAGGGCCGGCCCCTCGTCCATCCACCTGGGCGGTTCCCCTGCTGACAGTCTGAGCGGGGGGCGCTGTGTCCACTGACCAGGGCGGGGATGGCTTGAGACTTGGCTCCACCGGCGGGCTCACAGGGGCCTTCCTGACTCAGGCACCTCCCTGGGGTGCCCCCACGCCCTGAGCTGGGTCCTGTCCTCTGAGGTCCAGCTCCTTCCTTGCTCCGAGAACTGCTGCCCATCCAAGTCCTGCCGCTTCCCTTTGCCATGTTCCCGTGACCCAGCTTCGGGGCTGCTCCCCACCGGCCTTCTGCTCCACTACCTGACAGGTCGGGCTCTGCCGGAGCCCGGGACTGCTCCTTTCTTTGCTGGCCTGTCCCCTCCCCGGGCCAGGAAGCCAGTCCTGAGCCTCAGCCTGAGCCGGAAACCCGGCCTCCTGCCTAGAGGCTGGTCCTGTCCGCCTCCCTGCCCTGGGCCTCCGCTGCAGAGAGAGCTCAGCCACCCAGAGCAGCCAGGTCAGAGCTGCAGGGACCCCAAGCTCTGCAGGCAGAGGCCCTGCCCTGATGCCCAGCAGAAATACCCCCCGCCCTACGCCACCAGGGCTGCTCTCAACCGTGAACAGCCAGATCTTGCAAAGCCCCAACTGACATTTCTGGGCCATCATGTTTACACTGTATGAAGCGTCAAGTGCCTGCTGACCTGGTTCTTGTCTCCCGACAAAGGACAAAGGAAGGATGCTTGTCTACATGATGTCCATGGGGAGTTTTCCAAAGCACGTGAAGCTCTCTGTGTGGCTTGGGGGGAGCGGCAAGAAAAGGACAAGCTGCTCTGGTGGGTCAGGGTAGAGGACGTGCCCTCCTTTCTGGGACCCCGGGGCCACACGCCCTCGTGGTTGGGCAGCGCCCGCCCTCGTACCGGCTCCCTCCCCACTCTCCTGCCCTGACTCCACGTGGCTGTCGGGAGGATACAGGAAGGACAGCTCCCAGGAGTGATGAGAGCGCCCCGAAGGGAGTCAGGCCTCTGGAAGGATCCTCACTTCTTGGGATGGGGTCACGGAAGACCTGCCTGAACCACAGCTCATGAAATGTGCCATCTGCCTGGCAGAACCTGGGAGAGAACCTGGACCCAGAAATGCTGGGGGCTTCAAGCCTATGGAGCAACTGACGCACCTTTGAGTACCCACAGGAGGTCACAGCTCTCACTGGGGCAGGAGACCCACCCCTGCCTGCCCAGAACACCCGGTCCTCTGAGAAGAATCAGCCAGAGAAACAAGAAAGTGACAGTGCTGGATGAAGGCGTGTCCTTGGAGGAAAGAAATGATTCATGGGCGGAGGGGCACCTAAAATAACTAATTAGTCTTCTCAGAGATGTACATCCTTCTCTCTCTCCAGGGGTCAATAAGCATTCGCGGATCTTTAGTATTTTTAGAGTCAATGCGTTACTGACCTGCATGTTGTTGTATTGTTGCCCTTTTATTTGGGAGACTCAGGTCAGTCTGTATTTGGGGAGGACGGGACGGGGGAAGGGGAGGGAGACGAGGACAGGGAAGGGGACAAGGGGGATGGGGGAAGAGGAGGGGAGGGGAGGGGGGAGGGGGAGGAAAGGGTAAGGGAGGAGGGGAAGGGGTGGAGGGGGAGGAGGGGGAGGAAGGAAGGGAATGGGGAAGGAGGAGGAGTGCTACTCCAGGGAAGGGAGCACAGCTGCAGAAGCACTTTTCACAGAGGGACCAGTCAGTCCATGGGGGTCTGAGCTGGGAGGCTGGGCTGCTTTGGGTAGCTGAAAATCAGTAGAGCAGGGTGTAGGGGACAGGGGTGAGCGTCTAGACAGACAGGAGGCTGGGAGACAGAGCAGGGACGGACCTTGCAAGGCCCATGAGCCTTCAGAGAGCGTGACCTTGGTCTGGGAGCAGGGTGGCCACCGGGGGTCCCAGGAGAAGTCCTATGTTTCTGCATCTGCTCGTCGGGCCATGACTCTGGCTGGAGGGCGGGATGAGGCTGGAGGGGGTGAGGGCTGCCCCCCCCACCCCGACCAGGATTCAGTTTCCCATCTTCTTCTGCGGGAAATCCCCCTTAGGCCCGAGGCCAATGTCCCCTCCCCTGTGAAGCCGTCCTGGATTCTCCCAGGTGGACAGGACCCTCTGCGGCTCGGTGGGATTTGCTCATCCTTTCTGGTGCCTGCCTCCCCGTGTAGATGACTGGCTATTTGTGCGCCTGACTTTCCTGCTCTCTCGGGCTCTGGGGCCCTCGTGGAGGAGAATCCCATCTTGCTGATGCTCGGACCCTGTAAAGAGCCAGCACCAAGCCTGTTTCCTAAATAGGTGTTTCACACATGTAAATAAAAATGAGATTTATGATTCTATTTGCACAGCTTTATTTCTATAATAAATATCAAGTTCTCAAGGGAAGCAAAACACTGCAGGACCGGTTTTGGGAAAACACCTGATCCCGATTGCACAGAATGACCACGGCGCTAGCGGTTCCCATGACGTTTCACACAGTGATGACGTAACTGGGCAACTCGAGAGACACCTTTTAACCAGAATGAAAACACATGGAACGTTTCTGCCTTCCTTTTTAGAGATGGCTCTTTCTTTGGTCAATAGTTTACTGGATGGATCTTTGCCTTTGGCTGCTGTTTTGAACACTTCCCCTTTTGACAATTACTGTGAGAGAGAAATGCCATGAGGAGGTTTTCCCACTTCAACTCCAAAGTCATTGCTTTTTTCCCTGAATCTTTCACTGTGAAGGGGTCATACAAGTCCACTTGCATCGTCAGGGTACCCACCTTGACCAATCTCCCTCTCTGATGGAAACTTCTCGGCCACGACTCCCAGCTCAGCCAAATGACGGGGGAGAGTTCTCATGAGAGGCCTGCCTCTCAGGGAGCAGCCTGCCCCTGAGGCTGCTTGTCCTTCCCGGCGCCTGCCTCTCCATGTAGATGACCGGCTATTTGTGCGCCTGACTTTCCCGCTCTCTCGGGCTGTGGGATCCCCGTGGAGGGGGATCCCACTTTTCTGATGCTCGTACCCTATAAAGAACCAGCACCAGGCTGGTTCTGGCCAGCCACGCTGACTCCCTCTGCACTGGGGCAGGGATACACAGCTGGACTGGCCAGCGGGCAGCAAGGTGGAAACATGGCTCCCAGTCATCACACGGCCTTCTGTGGAGAAGGGGGTGCACAGGGGAGCTGGTCCCCGCGGACCTGGGTCCTGCAGCTCCCAGCTCCAGCCCGGGCCGGCCAGGACTCTCTGTCACGTGTCCCCCACGTGCCCGACTCCGTCTCATCAGCAGACCTAAGTGGGCTGCTATTGCCACCCCCAGGCCCCGTGAGTCACAGGAAGAAATAGGATCTGAGATACGCCCAGCCTTCCCACTCATTCAGAAATCTTGTAGACATCACGGAGGATCTGCTCTGTGTAAACGCCCGTGAGGGACGTCCGGGGAGCGGGGGCCTGGCTCACCTTGACATCTCCTGCAAGCTGACGGCAGAGCCATATTGCATGTTTTGCAAAAATGCTCATTTATTTTGCCAAGAACACAACGGCACCAATGCGATAAAATTTTGAAAAATCAAAGGAAATAAACAGCTTCCTCACCATCACTTTTATCCAACGAACCCTTCATTTTTCTTCCTTTTCTGTACGTATAGGCGATGTCTGTCTGTTACAGCATAATCATAGTGATATAATAGTCATGCCAGCTGAGTAGGTGAAACAAAGCATTTACTTTTAATTTCCATTCCTTTATTTGGTGCCACTGAGCTGCATTTTTTGTTTTGTTTGTTTTGATTTTTTTGACTTGTTTACCAACTTTATGACCTTATCTTGTTCACCTGTAAACATTTCCTGAGCACCTACTGTGTGGGGAAATTTCTAGGTGCTGGGATGCCAAGGACCCTTTAGGCTCCAGCTCTGGGGCCTGCCTCGGAGTTCTCCTACACCGGGATTCTCAGACTAGTCATTGTTCAGTCACTCAGTTGTGTTTGACTCTTTGCCACTCCATGGACTGCAGCGCACCAGGCTTCCTCGTCCTTTGCTATCTCCTGGAGTTTGCTTGAGTTCATGTCCATTGAGTCGGTGATGCCATTCAGTCGTCTCTTCCTCTGCTGTCCGCTTCTTCTCTTGCTCTCAATCTTTTTCAGCATCAGGGTCTTTTCCAATGAGTTGGCTCTTTGCATCAGGTGGCCGAAGTATTGCAGCTTCAGCATCAGTCCTTCCAATGAATATTCAGGGTTGATTTCCTTTAGGATGATGGACTTATCTCCTTGCTGTCAAGGGACTTTCAAGAATCTACTCCAGCACCACAAATTAGAAAGCATCAATTCTTTGGTGCTCAGCCTTCTTTATGGTCCAACTCTCACATCCATTGGGCTTCCCTGGTTATTCAGATGGTAAAGAATCTACCTACAGTGTGGAAGACCTGGGTTAAATCCCTGGGCAGGGAAGATCCCCTGTAGAAGTGAATGGCAACCCACTCCAGTATTCTTGCCTAGAGAATTCCATGGACACAGGAGCCTGGCGGGCTATATAGTCCATAGCATCACAAGAGTCAGACATGACTGAGTGACTAACACACACACTCACATCTGTACACGACTACTGGAAAAATCATAGCTTTGACTATACACACCTTTGTTGGCAAAGTGATGTCTCTGCTTTTTAATACGTTGTCTAGGTTTGTCACAGCTTTTCTTCCAAGGAGTAAGAGTCTTTTAATCTCAGATCAGTGGAAAGGGGTTAAATTCAGGTGGGGCCACATCTGTTAGGTTTTTTAGATGGGGGTATGCATCTAGGCATATATCTGTTAACATAGAAACCCAAATGTCAGACTGATCACTTGTGGCTTTCAGATTATCTGAAGGGTCCCTCAGGATCTGTGTCCTGGGGATGGGAGTGAGGTCGCTCTGATGGGGAAGAGGCTGATGACCTCTCACTGAACTGAGGGTGAAATTACAATCCACTTTTAGATGCAAAAGTGAAAAATCAGTCCAGAAGTGGCCTAGGGGCACTGTAGACAGACAATAGCTTTCAAACTAATCAAATTGCATAGAGTCAGGTCCAAGGATCTTCCCAGAAGAATTAACACTAAGCCAAGTCTGTTTATGGCTGGCGGAAACATAGATAAGACTCTCCAGTATTTGTGCGACTGTGTGTTAGGAACAGGACAAAACCATTGAAGATAGTTCCAGGGACTTCCCTGGTGGTTGTGGTTAAGACTCTGGGCTTCCAATGCAAGGGGTGTGGGTTCCATCCCTGGTGGGGGAACTAAGATCCCACATGCTGTGCAGTGCGGCCAAGGGGGGGGAATATATATATAATATATATATATATAAAGGAAAATAGTTCCAAATGGTTGAACATACGGAACACTGAATAATAACAAAGAGAAGACAAGAGCTATAAGGATGAACTGCAGAGTGCTTTTTTCTTGAGTTTTCTCTTCCAAAGCCAACATGAGGTCCAGAGAGAGGCAAATGAAATTACGCTGATATTGAAAGCATATTTGCAAAGACTGCTATTGGTTTGCAGAAAATGCCCTTGAGGCAGCACCATTCTCCTCTATCAAGGTCCCCCTTTAAGGGGATCTCCTCATCTGCAAGCCTGAATACCTCTGCGTGTTAGCTGCTCAGTCGTATCCGACTTGTTGCAACTACATGAACCGTAGCCAACCAGGCTCCTCTCTCCATGTGATTCTCTGGGCAAGAATACTGGAGTGGGTTGCCATTTCCTTCTCCAGGGGAATCTTCCCAACCCAGGGATCAAACCCAGGTCTTCTGCATTGCAGGAAGATTTTTTTTTTTTTTTTTAATATACCATCTGAGCCATCAGGGAGGCCGGTTTAAAACCAAAGATCCCAAATAAAGACCTGTTTGTTTTCTTACCGTTGAATTTTGAGAATTCTTTATGTATTCTAGATACAAATTCTTTGCCAGATAAATATGAAAATAATTTTCTCCTAGTCTATAGCCTATCTTTTCAGCCTCTTTACTGGGTCTTTACAGAACATAAAAACTGCTATTAATATTTTGATGAGATCAAATTTATCTTTTATGAGTCACGCTTTTGATGTTAGGTTTCAGAACTCTTTAGCCCCAGATCCTGAAGATTTTTCCCCAAGGTTTTTATTTACAGGTTTTATTGCTTCATATTAAAGTCCATGATACATCTTGAGCTAGTTTTTGTATCAGGTATGACGCTTAGGTAGATTTCCACTTTCTTGCCTATGGATGAGAGACTAATTTTTGGAAGCCCATCAGTCCCTAAAGAAGAAAATGCCCGGATCCATCTATTTCCTTCTGTTCTTCACCATCTTCATGTTGAGGATCCCCGGGTGGATTCAGGAAAGGAATAGAGAACTTCCATAATTTGAATGTGAATATGTTTGCAAAGTTTCTTGGTGAGCTGATCAAATGAATATGAGATTGATAGTCCGAGTTATTTTAAGGTGCTCTTGTCTACAGTTACAGAGAACTACCACAATGCCCCTAACTCTTTTCTCATGCTATGAAGCCCCAAATAAATTGGAAATCCAAGGAGGGACACTGAAACCTACAAGTTCATGCTCCAAAACTTCTTCCAATCATCTCCGCCTTCAACCATCTCAAAGACACCACAGAGACATTCACTCTCCTCAGATTCTTGGTTGATGGGGTGCCTACAGGAGCTCTTCCCCGCTGCTCTGGGGTCAAGAGGAGAGGCCCTGTGCGAGGGTCACGGTCCTGCAGGTAGAGGTGGCCCCAGGAAGGAGACGCTATCACAAAGGGGTGGGCGGGGGTCTCTGAGCCGGATAGGGGGGCTGCTGCACTGCTGACTGTAAAAGCCCAGCTCTTTCCTCCACCAGCAGCGCCTGCCCTGTCCTCTATCACGTTCTCAGGAAAAAAAAATCCACAAGGTCAACAAAACCCACTTGCTTCTCTTTCAACTTCGTGAACGATGTTTGATTTTAAATGCATCGTGTCCCGTGAGGCTGGACGCAAACTTCAGACTCGGACCGCCCCGCCACCCCAAGCCCACACCTGTCCCTGGGTGGGACCAGGCCTTGTAGCCACCCCTCTGCTGGTCTCACTGCTGCTCCCACCCCGGGCCTAACTGACTTCGCTGCCTCAATCAATCCCTTCTCCACGCCCAGCCCCTCCCACGGCACGGCCACAAAGCAAGGACCTTAGACTGCAGCTTGCTGCGCTCAGTTCAGATCTACTCAAGTCAGCAGCACCCGGATACGACCACCCACCCACCTTCTCTCAGCAGAAGGCTCTGCCCGGCCCCAGGGCCTCATTCATCACCTGCCGCAGCCTCCGTGGGCTCCACACACCACACACCCTCCCCGACCTCCTGTCACCTGTGCTCTGAACTTGTCCTCAGGGTCTGTGGCTTGGACATGGCCTAGAATGCCACCCCCGGCCAGCCTTCAGATCCACTCACTCTCCAGGCCCCTCCCAATGGCCACGCTCGGCACAGTTCTGCTCCTTCGCACACGCATCCCAGTCCAGCTCCCCCTCTGCCCCACCCGGCTTCCCCTCTATCAGTCTGGCTCCCCCTTTCAGTCCGGCTCCCCCTTTCAGTCCGGCTCCCCCCTGTCAGTCCGGCTCCCTCTCTGCCTTCTTTAGTTCCCTTTCTAACCATTGCTGCGTCTCTCTCTCTCCCTCCCTCCCTTTCTGGGGATGTTCTGAATAAACCACCCTCACAACCTCCCCCTCAGTGTTTCCAGGGAACCCCACCCAAAAGACCAGTTACTGCCCTACTGATCTGCTTGTACCCCCAAATTCTAACTCAGTCTTAAAAAAAAAAAAGAAAACAACCAAAAAGAGAGCTCACTTGATACAGTTAATTTTTAAAATCCTCCCCCCACTTGGCAAGATAATTTTGAAGCAGTGCCTAATAGGGAACAGGGACAATTGGAAGGATTTCAATTTTATTCTAAGCATCTCTTCTTCTAAATATGCATGGGTGAGTTTGACACTTGCAAATTAAAATTCGCTGTTAGTGAACCTTGTTCCATAAAAATCTGAAATTATCAGCTACACAATCTGGTCTTTGTTGAATGACAGTATTTTATTAACTAGCTATTAAAGAGTCACTTAATGATGAATGGTTTTGGACAAAAAAGCAAAGTTTTAGTATTTCAGCATTTATGATGTAGTTGCATATGATGGGGATAATCCTTCAGAATTACTTAGACATGAATTTATATGAAAAGTACAGGTCTACAAAGTGAGAATATGATTATTAAAATAGGAAATGTTAATCTCTAAGAAGCCTTGGCACATTTATATGATGTTGGTATGTTTCTTAGGGATCAGATTATCTTTTCCACTGACTTAAAAACATCTTATTCTGAAATCATTCCTAAAGCATAACAGGAAGCATACCTGAGATCAGCTATTCAAAGTTTTATGTGGAAATAAGCATTTTGACCCATAGAAAAAATATCTATTATTGTTCATCCTGGTTAGAGGGTAAAAGGCAGCAGACAGAGGCAACTAACTTTGTTGAACTCACACGGGTGTGAACTCACCCCTACCCACAGGGCCAGAGCTGTACGCTTATTCTTTTGAGTATTGTTCTAACACTTGGTCATCTATCAATCGCCAGCCCCACAAATATAATCAGAAAACTTGGCAAAGATCTCAGACAAAAACATCTGAATATATCAGCTAATCTCATTAAAGGGAAAACAGACCCTTTCCAAAATCACACACCGGGAACAAGGTTTAAAGCTCTGTAAGCCCATGAGATAAGGCGATAGCTGGTCCCGTGGGTGGGGTTCCCTGGAAACAAGACGGAAGACGAGTGGGTTGTTTTTTGGGAACGTCCCCCAAGAGGGAGGGAGGGAGAGCAGCAGCCCTGGGCAAAGGGGGGCTGAAGGGGGCAGGGGGGGGGTTGAACGGGGCAGAGGGGGGTTGAACGGGGCAGAGGGGGGCTGAACTGGGCAGGGGGGTGCTGAATGGGGCAGGGGGCTGCTGAACGGAGCAGAGGGGGGTTGAACGGGGCAGAGGGGGGCTGAACTAGGCAGGGGGAACTGAATGGGGCAGAGGGGAGGCTGAACGGGGCAGAGGGGGCGCTGAACTGGGATGCGATCGTGAGAAATTAGTAATTGATCCCACAGGGTGCACGGGGGCCGGGAGAACCCTTCAGAGTTGTCCTGGGCAGTGAGTGGCTGGGTCTCTATACCCTATCTTATCTTTTTTTTTTTAAAGATGATTGTATTTCTTCATTTAATTAATTAACTTTTGGCAGCAGCTCATGGCCTGTGGGATCTTAGTTCCCTAACCATGGATCAGACCTGTGCTCCCTTGCAGTGGAAACACAGATTCTTAAACCACAAGACTGCCAGGGACCGCCCTAAGGTGACTATCCTTGAAAGCAGCTGCCCCGTGCGGGGTGGATAACCGCACTTCAAACACCCACCTTAGACCCTGAATAGTTGCTGGGGAGGGACTGAGTGTGAGGGATCAGCGCCCCATTCTGTAGTTGGGGACAGAGCCCCTCGGTCCTGAGGGGGCATTTCAGGGGTGGCATGCATTCAGCATGCACTTCAGTGGAGAGGGGGGAGACCAGGGAGAGGAGGGAGGGGGTCTTTCTTCTCTCGTCCATGCAGTGAGCAACAGAGGACCAGGGTGAGAGCGGGAAGGGCAGTGGGGGCAGCTGCGAGATTCCCGTTCATCTCGCGCAGGGGGCGAGCCCCCGCCTGCTGTGTCGGCCACGATCAAGCCCAGGAATTTATTTATTTATTGACTTAGTTGGGTCTTCACTGCTGGGCTTTCTCCAGTTGTGGCGAGTAGGGGCTACTCTTCGCTGCCCTGTGCAGGCGTCTCCTGCTGCAGAGGACGGTCTCTAGATGGACGACTCAGTAGCGGTGGAGCATGGGTTTAATTGCCCCGCAGCATGTGGGGTCCTCTGGTACCCGGGATCAAAGCCACGCCCCCTGCATTGGTAGGTGGAGTCCCAGCCACTGGGCCACCACCAGGGAAGCCCCACTCCGAGGAGTTCTAAACAAGATGCTAGCTCTTATCACCATCGCGATTCCTTGCGTTTTCCTGGACTTCGGCTGTTCCCGTTTGATACTCTCCATCACCCCCTCTCCCTTGCTCACCACTTTGGCCTCCTGGGTCCAGTCACTCCTTGATGACACACCCTGATGACATCATCTCACCGTGATGCCTCCAGAGTTCCCAGGCGCCATCCACCACACCCAGCAAGCCGCCTCCCCCACAGAGAAATTCGAGAGTCTGACGGCCAGCGGGAGCCTGTCTCTGGGAATATGAGGAGCGTGGCCTTGGCTACCTGAGCTAGAGGTGGCTCTCTGCCTCTGGACAGAGTCACGGAGGGACATAACCTTTCAGGATCCGCTCTGATTTAGGTCGGGCTTTTGGTCAGCTGTGACGTAGGATCTGTCTGGGCAAAAGGCTATAGCACACACATTCAGGTTCTCAGATGGTGTTACCTTCCAGCTGGAATCCTATGTCCCAAAGAAGGAGTCTATGTTGGAGAGAACCATCTCCCTGGAAGGGGCCTCTCCACGCACCAGGGGGTAAAGACCCCTCCAATCATGCCCAGGATGTACCACCTGCCTGCCCGCCCAACACCCAGCAGCCCCACCACACAGGGCAGGCCTGGCCCGCGGTGACTCTGAACTCTGCTTTCCTTTGGGGATTAAGAAACAAGTCCTGTTAAAAACAGGTCTGAGACGTCAACGTGAAGTGATAAATGGGAATGAATACGCTTTGGAGGAAGTAGACAGGATTGTTTTGACTTTGTAGTGGCCACTTGGTTTGCCAAGAAATTTTCCTTATCTCTACCCTTGAGCAAAGATGAGTGGGATCATCTGTCTTGAGGAATGAACATTCAGAGCGATCACATATGTGACTTATGTGAGGTATCTGAGTTGCTGAAACCACTCCTCAGCCTAATAGGTATTTACAAGTCATAGAAAAGATGACAACTGACTGTCGACCAACATTTAAAAAAACTGAAAAACAGCTGGGGGATAGCATGGTTTCCAAGGAAATGAGTGACTGGAGTCTCAACAGACTTGAGATTATTGCAAGGATTCAAAGCTAAACAGGGAAAAAGAAAACTCCCCATTTTTCTAAAACTCCAAATACCTTATTTTTTTCCTTTGTCTCTTTTGTTTCCTTTTCTTTCTTTTCCTTTTTTTCTTTTTTTTGTTTCTTTTCCTTTTTCTTCTTTTTGATTTTCTCCTCTTCATCTTGGCTTGCAAGAATATCGTCAAGAACCTGCAAAAAACCAAAATCATCATAGCACTATAACAGAGTCGGATTAAGACAAGGATTATCTTTCCGGTCAGGAAGGAAGTGTTGGCGTGGGTCAGGGTCCCTTCTCTGCTCGGCTCCGAACCCTGCAGAACCAGCCCCCTGGCCTTTCCACTCTGCCTGCCCTCTGCCTCTAGAGGCTGGATTCCTCAGCAGAGGCAGCAGTGGGGACTCAGATGGCAGGTGGAGAGAGAGGCTGGACATTTCTGAATCTAGTTCCCTGCCAGTTCAGAGCTGCTTTGATTCTCAGGGGTCCCACCGACACTGGGAGTGGGGTGGGGTGGGGGTGTTCTCAGCTTCATTAGCATCTCAGCTGCAGCCTGCTCCAGGATTGCCCACATCTCTTCCCCAAATCCCAGCCAAGAGCTCCTGTGTTCCTTGCCTAGACTCCATACATCTCTTCTCGGAGCTGGTTTCTTTCACCTCTGATTTAATTTGTATTTCCTACAAAAACCCACTTATTCTAAAATTTAAAATATTGGTTAGGAACTTCGCCGGTGGTCCAGTGGTTAAGACCGCAAGCTTCCAATGCAGGGGGCCCTGGTTGGAGACCTAAGATCCCACATGTAGAGCAGCATGACTCCAAAATAAATAAATAAAATAACAATAAAACAACAATTTTTATAAAATAAAATAATTTTTAAAGAATACAACATTGATTAAAAACACCTAGTTCACATAGGATTAGCATCATCGGAGAAATAGTGGAAGTTTGTAAAAAACGCCACATGTGCTAAGTCGCTTCAGTCGTGTCTGACTCTTTATGATCCCATGGACTGCAGCTCGCCAGGCTCCTCTGTCCATGGGATTCTCCAGGCAAGAACACTGGAGTGGGTTGCCATGCCCGTCTCCAGAGGATCTTCCCGACCCAGGGATCGAACCTGAGTGTCTTGCATCTCCTGCACTGGCTGGGTGGGTTCTTTACCACTAGCGCCATCTGGGAAGGCAGAAACCCCTCACGTAATTCCATTCAATGTGATAAATACTCACTGAGCGCTCACTTGCTGTGACCTCTGGGAGGCAGAACGGAGACCCTGATGGGGCACATACCCTGTTGGACCCCCGGGCTTTGCTCATCACTGATCACGGGACTGAGACAAGCCGCAGCACCTCTGAGAGGCTCCGTTCCCTCCGCTTTAAAATGAAATCAGCACTTCCATCTGGAGCACTACAATCGCCAGCACGGTTCTAAGAGCTTCTCCAAGGGGAGCCCATTTACTGCCGAGCACGTTTACTGGGAGCTCTGATCAACCTGTTTCATTGATGAGGGAACTGGGACACAGAGCGTTCAGCCCCATGCTCAAGGACACACAACTAGTAAGTGGCTTGAGCTGCGATTCAAACAGGTGCAAATCGGGACGACCTGTATAATGTAAAAAGTAAAGAGGCAAGATGCCGAACCATAGTTAAACATTTAGCCTTCGGTGTGAAATGCAACTAGTTAAACAAATGAAAAAAAAATAATTCACTGTTTCAGGATACATACGTGTGTGGTTAAAAGTGTAAGAGATGGGGAAAAAATGGAAACAGTGGCAGGCTTTATTTTCTTGGGCTCCAAAATCATTGCAGATGGTGACTGCAGTGATGAAATTCAAAGACGCAAGCTCCTTGGAAGAAAAGCTGTAACAAACCTAGACAGCATATTAAAAAGCAGAGACATTACTTTGCCAACAAAGGTCCATCTAGTCAAAGCAATGGTTTTGCCAGCAGTCATGTATGGATGTGAGAGCTGGACCATAAAGAAAGCTGAGCACTGAAGAACTGATGCTTTTGAAGTGTGGTGTTGGAGAAGACTTTTGGGAGTCCCTTGGACTGCAAGGAGATCCAACCAGTCCTTCCTAAAGGAAATCAGTCCTGAATATTCACTGGAAGGACTGATGTTGAGGTTGAAACTCAAATATTTTGGCCACCTGATGCGAAGAGCTAACTCATTTGAAAAGACCCTGATGCTGGGAAAGATTGAGGGCAGGAGGAGAAGGGGATGACAGAGGATGAGATGGTTGGATGGCATCACTGACTCAACAGACAGGAGTTTGAGCAAGCTCTGGGAGTTGGTGATGGACAGGGAGGCCTGGTGTGCTGCAGCCCATGGGGTCACAAAGAGTCGGACACGACTGAGCCACTGAACTGAAGTGGAAGGGTAAGAAATGTAAGAGAATGACATACCAAATTCAGTTCAGTGGTTACGTTTGGAGAGCAAATTAAAAAGGACTAATATTGGACTTCCTTGGTGGTCCAGTGGCCCAGGAGTTAAGACTCTGCCTGCCAATACAGGAGACACTGCTCCCTGATCTGGGAAGATCCCATAAGCTGCAGGGCAAATAAGTCCACGCGCCCAACTGCTGGAGCCCATGATCTCTAGAGCCTATGCTCCACAACAAGAGAAGCCAGGGCAGTGAGGACCCCGTGCATACACCCTCAGAGTAGCCCCGGCTCACCCGCCTAAACTAGAGAAAAGCCCGAGTGGCAGTGAAGACCCAGTGCAGCCAAGTGAATCACTGCTGGCTCAGTGGTAAAGAATTCGCTTGCAATGCAGGAGATGTGGGTTCAATCCCTGGGTGGGGATGATCCCTGGAGAAGGAAATGGCAACCCATTTCCAGTATTCTTGCCTGGAGAATCCCATGGACAGAGGAGCCTGGAGGGCTACAGTCCATGGCATCCCAGAAGAGTCAGACATGATTTAGTGACTAAACGATGCTGAATAAATAAATAAAATTTAAAAAGGGCTAATATCACTTTACCCCTAGTGTGCCGTGCTAAAGCATTCTCCTGGGATCAAATGTACACTGATTATGCCTTAGTGTGATTTACTGAAATGCTGAGGTTTATTTTTTAATATTGCATTTTTGAATTCGTAGCTATGTTGTTTTTAGGAGCTTAATTCACACCTTTAAAAGTGTTCATAACAGCTTTATCATGAACAAAGTAGGATATTCAGGCACCACCTGGACTTAAAAAAAAACCAAAACTGTAGTCCCATGTCCAAGTCCACACCCTCCTGAGGCTCACCCACCTCCCAAGGCTCTAGTGAGGATCCTGGGTAGGGGAGGCTCAGGGAGGTGGTGCAGGGAGGTGAGAGGTGACATGTGTGGTATACACTATTTGGTAATAAAAAGGGTGTCTTTAGACAGGATTGAAAGTCCCTTGTTGTCAGAATAGCAATATTTTCCTTGGGGGTCAGACTCACCTCGACTCACAGAACCAAACCATGGCTGCCAGAACCTTCATGCTCTGGTGCGCTTATGGAAAATGGACATGTTTTGGTCTTTGGAAGTTTGGAAACTTTCAGAAACATATATAATATATATGTATAAAATATATAATATAAATGTATGTATCTGAAAAGAGGATAAAATCCTTATCATGAAGCATACACTTCAGTGCATCAATTGTTTGTTTCACCTAGATCCTTACCCAGTTTATTATTTTCAAAAGATAAAATATTAACACCATCCACACTTAAGAAATTACAAACAAGCATGTAGTGAAACGTCTCCTCCCTATTCATAATTTATTTGACCATTCTCCTCCCAATAGAAGTCAAGGTTATCTCCAATCTTTTGCTATTACCCACAAAGCTGCCAGGAATCAACGCATGCAAATGCCATCTTGCAAGTGTGTGAGCATATCTTCTGGATAATTCCTAGGAGGAGAAACGCTGGATCACATGCATGTACAAGATTGTCAAACTGCCCCCACCGGTTTCTGCTAATTCACACTTCTGCCAGCGATGCGGGCGACTTCACGCTTTCCCACATGCTCACTGACACAGTGCTTGCTTGTGTTTGCCAGCTGAACGGGTGAAAAACAGCATGTCATCGTAGCTGTTTCAGTTTTTCATATAAGTACCAATGTTGAATTTATTTGGCTTGTGTTCTTCAACTATCGTAAAATCTCCCAGAATTAGAGACGCACTTTAGTGTCTGTAAAGTCAGCCATCGTGTTTGGGAAATCGAGGGCTCTGAATCTGGCTTGCTGCCTGTTTTCTTTCTGAAGATATAGGTCCAATTTTATTGAGCTGTATTTTACATTCTTTACATTTACCCATTCCATGTGGCCAAGTCAATCATTTTTAGTGAGTTTATCACATTGTGCAACCATCACCGTAAATCAGTTTTAACACATCTCATCATTCCACTATGATTTCCTTGTGTCCTTTAATTGTTTCCCTCTCCTGCCCTTCTTCTCCAGCACTAATCTACTTTCTGCTTCCATGGATTTACTCTTTTTGGACATTTCCTATAAACGGAATCATGTAACATGTGGTCCCTCATGTCTGGCTTCTTTCAAGGTTCATCAAGCTTTTCAAGTTCACCCAAGTTGCGTTGTTGTTGTTGTTCAACTGCTAAATCTTGTCCAGCTCTTTGCAATCCCACAGACTGCAGCTCGCCAGGCTTCCCTGTCCTTCATTATCTCCTAGAACTTGCTCAGATTCATGTCCACTGAGTCGGTGACTCCATCCAACCATCTCATCCTCTGCCACTCCCGTTCCTTTGGCTTTTTCCTTTTGTTTGTTCCTTTTTTATTGCTGAGTACCATTCTGTTGCATGGCTATTCCACATCTCACCTACCCATCCACTGACTGATGGAAATTTAGGCTGTTTCAAATGTTTGACTATTATGAGCAATGCTTCTATGAATATTTATGTACATTTTTTGTGTGTGGACATATGTTTTCATTCCTCTTGGATTAAGTCCTAAGAGTGGAACAGAACTGTGAGTTATTTGGTAAATTTGTATTTAACTTTTAAGAAACTGACAAACTGGTTTCCCAAAGTGGCTGTGCCGTTTTATGTCCTCCATGATGTAGGAGGTTTCCTTCTTCTTGACATCCTCAACATTTGTTACCATCTTTTATTATTAGTACATCATCCTAGTGTTATGAAATGGTACCTCACTGTTGCTTTAATTTTCATCTTCCTAATGACAAGTGGTGTTGAGATCTTTCAATGTGCTTATTAGCCACTTATCTATATTGCTTTATGAACTGTCTTTTTGAGTCTTTTGTCCAAAGACTAGATTGTTTGTCTCATTACTGAGATGTAAGAGTTCTTTGTACATTTTGGATACAAATCCTTTATCGGGTGTAAGTTTTCAATTACAATCTCCCAGTCTGTTCTTGTATTTGCATTTTCTTAGTGGTGTCTTTGGAAACCCAAAAGTTTTGAATTTTGATGATATTCAATCTATCAGTTTTGTCTGTCAGTATAGCTTTAATCTGCATTTCCTTTATATATGTGGGGTTCATTGTCTTTTCATATGTTGAACATCTTTTATTATGTTTCAAATCCATTCAGATTTTCATTTCTCAGAACAGTCTGTTCATATCTTTTGGCTTTAAAAATATTGGGTTACTAAGTTTTTTTCTTATAGAGCTATAGGAGCTCTTTATATATTAGAAAAATGATCTCTTATCTGTGATACTCATCACAAATAATTCTTGCAGTGCGTTATCTGTCATTTGACTTTACTTGGAGTCAGTTTGGCCATGGAGGTTAAAAATATTTTTTAATGTAGTTTAAGTTATCTTTTTTTTCTTCTATGACTCCTGGGTCATGCAACAGAGGTAAAAAGGGTTTTTCCACTCTGAGGTTATGACATATTTCTTTGTTGGCTGCTTTTAGTTCTTTTGGGCTTTTGTTTTGTTTGACATTTAAATCTTTGATCTATTTGGAATCATCCTGGGGTAAAGTATAAAGAGACAGAGATTTAATTTTCTTCTTTTCCAGTTGACAACCTGGTTATTATAATCCCATTCATTAAATGGTCTTTTTACTTTTTTTATATAAGAAGGATGACAGGCTTCTTTATTGTATACTAAATTTCCACGTGTATTTGGATATATTTCTCGATTTTCTGTTCTTTTTCATCTAATCATCTGCCTGTACCAATGGGCTCTTAAAACATGTTTTAATACCTGGCAGGACTGGTTCCTCCTCATTACCCTTCATTTTCAGAATTTTACTAGTTATTCCTGGTTATTTACTTTCTGCCCAAAGTTTAAAATCAAATCAGTCACCCTCTGCATGCCCTAACTCCCTACTCCAACAAAATGCTATTGGTATTTTTATTTGGATTGTATTGTATGTATAAACGATGTTTGGGAGAGCTGAAGTATTTATAACATTGAACATTCCTATCTAAGAACACAGTATGCTTTTCCATCTGCTCAATTTCATTTTTCAGAACGTTTTAAGCTTTTATTTCCACATATCACACATTTATTATTAACTTTATTCCTGGATGTTTTATCTTTGTGTCACTGTTGCTGTTATAAATGGACTCTTCTTATATTTTCTAAATGTAGCTGCTATTTGAACATATAAAAGCTTTCTCTTTCTGCATATTAATTTTGTAACTCCTCATCTTCTCATGTTGCTTAAGGTGTTTTTTTTTTAGTTTATTCTCTTTGCTTTTCTAAGTTCAGAACATATCTGCAAAAAGTGATCATTTTCCCTCTTCCATTCCAATTTATCGCTCAATGTTCTTTCTCTTGTCTAAGAGTGTTCAATAGATCCTGTTCATCAATGGTGATGATGACTATCCTTGCATTTTTCATGACAGCAACATGTTTCTTGTGAATTTCTTTAAGCATGATATTAACTTGTGAACTAAAAAATATTTTGTCATGTTAAAGAAGTATCCATGTATTCCATTTTTGTCTTGTTTTCTTAATAAATGGGAGTTGACTCTGTAAAGTGCCTTTCAGCACCCACAGTGATGAGCTTATGGTTTTCTCTTTTGGATCTCTTTAGATAATGCAATGTATTCACAGACATCAAAAACACAACCATGCTGGCATTCTGGAATAAACACCACTTGGCTGTGGTGTTTTGCTAATATTTCACTTTGAATTTTTGAATTAATATTCACAAGTATGACTGGTCTGAGGTTCTATTTATATTCCATCTTTGGGGGGATTTGGCATCAATGTGATTGTACTCACTTCATAGAAAGTCTTTTTATTGCTTTTTTTTTAAAAACAAATATAAATGACTACACACATGCATGCTATGATGATTATGCTTGGTCTATCTTTTCAGCTTCCTCCCCTTCCCCTTTCTCCTACTCCCCTCCTCCTCCCCCTCCTCCCCACCCCTCATCAGTAATAACTGCTAAGACTTCCTGAACACTTTCAGAGTGCCAAACTCTGTTCCAAGTACATTACGTGTATCATCTCATCTAATGATTCCTCAGTCCAGGGATTCAGGTCTTGCTGGTTATCTGCATTCACAGACAAGAAACCCGAGACACAGGGGGTCAAACACTTGCCTAAGGCTGCAGACCCAGTGGAATTCTGATCTCTCACCACAAGGCTGTCCTGACACTTCACTCATCTGCCTTTTTAAAAAAATGTTTATTGATTTATTTGGCCATGCTGGGTTTTAGCTGTGGCAACCAGGATCTTTAGTTGCGGCATGAGAACTCCACTAGCTGCGGCAGGTGGGATCTCGTTCCCTGACCAGGGATTGAACCCCGGGCCCCCTGCACTGCAATCTCTTAGCTCTCAGCCACTGGACCACCAGGGGAGTCCCTCACCTGTCTTTTAAAGTCAGGCTGCTCTGTGGCCCCCATTTCCTTGTGTATTAATTCTAGTGTATTAACCAGATGTCCTCAGTCTTCTTTTGCTTTTAGTCTGACTGGACATTAACTCTGATGGGCAATTTAGACATTCCACCAACATTCCTAATTCTGTAATTGTTACCCTTCTAAACTGACATGAAACATGTCTGGCTGCCTGCCAGGGGCTTTCAAGACACAACCTGTGCCGGGTAATTTAGCTGGAGGGACAAGACCTAAACACGTAAGAAAGTGAAATAACAGCACATCAAAATGACAGTGACTCTAGGCAGGCCGTGATGAACGGCCAACAAGAGGGTGGTTATTAAGTGGGGAGGACAGGAGGGCGGAGAGAAGGCTTTGGCAGCTGACGCTGGCTTCTGACAGCGGACTGGGAGGGCAGCGCTTCCGCCGGGCCCCGAGGGCTCAGGCCGAGGAGCAGAGGGGCCAGGGACGCTGACCGCAGGGTCGGCAGCGCTGACACGATCTCACCCACAGCGTGGCTTTTACCATTGCTTAGTTAGCGCTTCACGTCACTTAACTAACTACCCAACTAACAAACACGGGGCTTCCCTGGTGGCTCAAACGGTGAACAATCCGCCTGCAGTGCGGGAGACCCAGGTTTGATCCCTGGGTGGGGAAGACCCCCTGGAGAAGGAAATGGCAACCCACTCCAGTGTCCTTGCCTGGAGAATCCCATGGACAGAGGAGCCTGGTGGGCTACAGTCCCTGGGGTTGAAAAGAGTTGATCATGACAGAGTGACTCACACAATGCACATTAGCCTGGTTTCTTCTATGTCAGTGATGTGAACAGTGAAGACAAGAACAGCTATTTCAGTTATCTATGGCAAGAATCAGCAAACAGTATCACATGGGCCAGATGTGGCCTGTTGCCCATGTTTGTAAATAAAGTTTTATTGGAACACGGACATTCCTATTCATTTACACATTGTCTGTGCTTTCAGCTTATAACGGCAGAGTTACTTACTATTTATCTGCCAATGAAAAAAGTTTGCTGTTCCCATGTGACAACTTGTCTTCTTATTTCCTTAGTATAAATTCCTTAAAGAGCATTTATGGGTCAAAGAGTATATTTAATAAACATTTTGATATTTACTCATTCCATGGCCCTCAAAAAATGTCATGTTAATTTATGTATCCAGCTACAATGCTCAGGAGTGACTTTTCCCCACATCTTTACCCACTCCAATTATTATCACAATCTAAAAATTTTAGCAGTCTGATAGGTGAAAGGAAATAGAGTAACATCACTTTATATTTAAGTTTCTTTCCAGACAGTTTTAAAATCTTACTATTTTTTTATAAGTTAGTATTTTTTGCCTTCTTTTCTACCAACGTGTTCAGGTCGTATGGTCATCACTTACTAAGAAGATGAGAATCACGTGTTGCCACATAGCCTTCAAAGACAGGAGAAAGCATGAATTTCATTAAAAAAAGTTTGAAAGTACATTAAGTGATGAACACCAAAAGTATTTCTGTGTAAACGTCTGTAGGGAAATAGCCAAGACCTAGTAACCCTGCAAACTCATTAACTCTAAGGTTTAAAGGGTTGCAATTATGATATAGCTACACTTTATTTCTCAAGCATATCTATACCTGTTGTGGGGTCTTGTTGGAAAAAATAATAGCGGAACCTCCTTCTTCTTCGTTAGGGTAGTCAGGAAAAGTGCCTGTTAAGTTCCTGAGGAGGAAAAAAAAGGCAGAATAAACATCCAGGAGCGCAGCCCTCTCTGCTACATTCCTGAAGAGCTGGCTCTGCTCAAGCTCACTGAAATGAGTGATGGTTATTAGGATGGGGCTCCCTGCCAGTTGCTGGCCGGACATGCAGTCTCTAAGGAGCAGAAGGACCTGGTGACATTCAGAAGCAGGTTTCTCTCCTCAAAGCAATTGTTACTCTGAGTCAGACCTCTCTCCTTAAAGCAGACTGTACTTTTCTGCCCCCTTTTTTTTAAAAAAAATTATTGCAATACTCCATGCTTGTGTTAAGAATGACGACAGAAGCACAAAATATTTCTTCCTGTTTAAAATGTAGGATAAACACAGGATTTTGAAATAAAACAGAAACATGGTGTTGTTCAAATTACAGACTTGGTACTAGTGCATGAAATAGGCATGCATGCTTTAGATTTCAGGGAGTCTAAGCCCCACATGTTAAGAGATAGGAATAGCCATTGTTTTCTGTAACCATATAGTTTCCATGTTTTAAAAGGCAGAGTTTGAAATTTAATGTTGAGAAATTTCAGAAGGGATACAAAGTTAATGTTTCCAAGAGCAACTACCTGGACATGAGTGTTATATTTATTACATATAGAGAAAGAAAAACTTTATCAAGTTAGTTCCATTAAACCAGAATCTAAGGGTTAGAAGAGATGCCCATGCTCAAGATGACTCTATGTTCTCAAGCTTTTGGCCTTAGTTGCTCTTGACACTATTTTTTAAAAAAACAAGTTCTATTTATTTGTTTTTAAAATTCTTGGCTGCACCCTGCATCAGGTGGGATCTTAGTTCCCCGACCAGGGATCAAATTTGCACCTCCTGCATTGGAAGGCAGGGTCTTAACCACTGGACGTCCTGGGAAGTCTCACTCTTGACATGCTTGATAATTTTTGATGATCCCTAAAGCTTTTGTTTATGTGAGTTCTAGCTGGTGATAGTTACTGTATTAGGTATCAAAACCGCAAACTTTCTAAAATATGCATTTTCATCACAAACAACAATAATAAACCCATTAGGTGTTCACATAAGTAACATTTTTAATGAAGAATATATTTCCCAGAAGAAAAAAATTAGAGGAGTGCAAGTGTTCTGGCTCAGTGGAACTTAGCAGGGTGCTTATATATGCTTCTGTATTCAATCTGCTGCAATATGTTGTTTTGGTTGAAGTATGGAAAGAAAATCTGGCCTCACACGGATGTATAATTAGAAAAGAGAGGAAAGTTTTAATAGCCTTTTAGACAGCTGTGAATATTTGGCTTTGATTCCACACCACAGCCTTCCTAAAGGCTGGTGGTGATGCAGAATCTGAAACCTTATCAAGAACTTTGCCTTCCCTGCTACATTAAAAGTCATGTGTCTTGTGCGCTGAACAGATCTTTCACTCAGACATGATTCTGTAACATCAGGTCTTGATCATTTTAAAACTAATGGTCCACTGACTTATGCAGATCTTCCCAAAGCTGATATACATTGCATGGTATCAAAAATCACAGTCATCAATAACTCCTAGACGGCATATGAAAAAGCAGAGATGTCACTCTGCTGACAAAGGTCCGTCTAGTCAAAGCTATGGTTTTGCCAGTAGTCGTGTGTGGATGTGTGAGCTGGACCATAAAGAAGGCTGAGTGCCAAAGAACTGACGTTTTTGAAATGTGGTGTTGGAGAAGGCTCTTGAGAGTCCCTGTGACCACAAGGAGATCAAACCAGTAAATCCTAAAGGAAATCAACCCTGAATAATCATTGGAAGGACTGATGCTGAAGCTCCAATACTTTGGCCACCTGATATGAAGACCTGACTCATTGGGAAAACCCTGATGCTGGGAAAGAGTGAAGGTTGGAGGAGAAGGAGGCAGCAGAGGATGAGACGGTTGGATGGCATCACCAGCTCAATGCACATGAGTTTGAGCAAACTCCTAGAGATAGTGAAGAACAGGGAAGTCTGGCTTGCTGCAGTCCATGGGGTCGCAAAGAGTCAGACACAACTGAGTGACTGAACAACAACCACTTCATCAATCTCAGACTCTAAAGCTAAGCAGTGGGAAGCTCTCAGACTCACAGAGATGACTACAAGATTGCCAAACTTGTCATCTTGGCTAGAAAGCTTGGATTTTATTATCAGCAACAAATACCCTCATTTGTTTCCCTTCAGGCTTACTTGGGTCTTTTTGGAGAAAGTATCTCCTGCAAACCTGAGTCTTAACAGCCAGAGTGTCAGTCATCTTTTCAGTGAAAAATAAGGTTCCATTGAAAGGGCTCACTCAGTCTGAAACTGGACAGGTGGTAGGCACCCACCTTGAATGGCCTTCACAGTTTGGGGTGCAGCAGAAGGCAGTCACTCACCTTCAGGTCCCTCATGTACAATATTGAAAAGCTATGTATTCAAGGGTAAGCCCCACAATTATTTTCTACTGTGTCCTCAAGGATATTGCTAAATGAACTTTTTAAAAAGGAAGGTGCATGCCGGCGAGGATCCAGATAAACTGGGCCATTGCCTTGGGTCAAGGTCAACACCCAGCAGCTCCCTCACCATCTGCCCCCACCCCAGTGCTTTGGCCCCTATCCCTTCTACAGACTGCCCCCCAAACATCTTAGGACAGCTTCACTCCTGTCTACATAAAACCTCTCAGGTCTCCTGAACCTTTCCTGGGCGCTCACTCAGTTGGCATCTGACTCAGCTCCTCAGCGTAGCTTTGAAAGGAACTGGACACAGTGCAGTGTGCGGCTGGTGAGGGAGGTTTGTGGACAAATGCATCACCCTTGGGGATGGTGGGTGATCACCCACTATGTTCAGTTCAGTTCAGTCACTCAGTTGTCTCCGACTCTTTGCAACCCCACGGACTGTAGCGCGCCAGGCCTCCTTGTCCCTCACCATCTCCCAGAGTTTGCCCAAGTTCATGTCCATTGCATCAGTGATGCCATCCAGCCATCTCATCCTCTGACACCCTCTCCTCCTCTTGCCTTCACTCTTTCCCAGCATCGGGGCTTTTTCAATGAGTCGGCTCTTCACATCAGGTGGCCAAAGTATTTGAGTTTCAACTTCAGCATCAGTGCTTCCAATGAATAGTCAAGGTTGATTTCCTTTAGGAGTGACTGGTTTGATCTCTCTGCTGTCCAAGGGACCCTCAGGAGTCTTCTCCACAACACAGTTCGAAGGCATCAATTCTTTGGCCTTCTTTACAGTCCACCTCTCACAACTGCACGTGACTGGTGGAAAGACCACAGCCATGACTACATGGAACTTTGTTGGCAAAGTGATGTCTTTGCTTTTCAACACAATATCTAGGTTTGTCATAGCTTTCCTGCCAAGAAGCAATCTTCTCCTGATTTCAAAGCTGCAGTCACCATCTGCAAAATTATTATGTGGTAAAGATACTGACTTGGTAAATGGCGGTTATTTATATCACAGCTTTCCCTCAATTATAGTTTAAATCTTAATTTCACAGACATTTATCTTCAACTTTCATCATTTTGCTGATTTTCAAAGTTGCTGTGCAGTGTGTGCTAGAATCCACCACTGCTGTACCACTGCCTGCCACCTCCCCACTCCACACCCCTCCCGCCCCCACCAACCAATTTCCATTTGCTCTCAAATTGCTGCAACAGGCAAGACCGAAGCAGGTTCTGCAAATGGGCATCCAAACTGCCAGACGGACCAAGTGATGCAGAAAATGGAACTCATCACATGGCTGCATGAAAAATAACCTGAACTACAGACACTTCACCCAGATCGACAGAACAGGAGAAACAAGAGGTGAGAATCATCCAAAAACACAAAGTCTGAGAAACGGAGGCGGAACTTGATAAGACAGGACTCATCAGCTATTTGTGAGCTCTTAGCATTTCATCACCTCCGAGCAAATGCTGGCACATCTCATGGGGATTACGGTTGGGGGGCAGTTCTTAAGTCACTTAGTCGTGTCCGACTCTGTGTGATTCCATGGACTGCAGCCGCCCAGGCTTCTCTGTCCATGGAATTTTCCAGGCAAGAGCACTGGAGTGGGTTGCCATTTCCTCCTTCGGGGGATCTTCCCCATCCAAGGATCAAACCTGCAGTCTCCTGCACTAGCAGGCAAATTCTTTATCACTAGTGCCACCAGGGAAGCCCCATGGGGATTAATTAAAGCAACAACTCAATTTTCTGGAACGACATTTAATTTGCATTAAATTAAGTATAATTTCCAAAACATACACTTTCAGGTATTCATTAAACCCATTCCCTAAAAAGTACCTGGGAAGAGCAGTTCTCCTGGGTTCCCTTACCCTCTTGCTCTCCACCCGGGTGCCCCTTCCCAATAAAGCCCTCTGCTTTGTCAGTTAAAAAATGAAATAAATAAAGCAAAATAAAATTAAAAATAGGAAAACTTGAATAGGAACTCTGAATATGAAATATATTTATCAAACTTGAGATTTGTCAACAAACTAGAGAAGGATATTTCTCAAAATCAAATGATACCTCCCCAGCATGAAACCCAGATCACCCCTGAAAAATTACAAACGAAAGAAGCTGAGAAGCCAGCCAGGCCCCCGCCTCGCCAGGGAATTAGCCTTCTAAATGATGACGCCCGCCAGTTGCTCCAGCATTGGAAAGCTCCAGTAATCTGACATTTCTTCCAGCTTCGACTGCTACCAACCTTAGTTCTTGACTCAGAAAGCATCACCTCCATGTTGCATAGTCAAAATTACCTAGGATAATGGCTTCTGAGTCCTAGGCTCTTGAGTGGGACCTGCACCATCTCCTCCCTAAATGGGCTTCAGGCAAGGTTCATACGTGTAAACCAATGACTCTGAAACCACAGCCATCTATCGTTTGATCCCATACTGTTCTCACTTAATTTTCTCCCCAAATCCCAATCCAAACCCTTGGTCCATGACTGGGTTTTCAATGTGTCTTTGGCCCTGAAGATATGACATTTGTCCCGCACATCTCAGAGCCTAAGAGAATAGCCCTTGCCTGAGGCATCATGGAAGCGGGTCCCCACTGTGCCCGAGGCCAGTGGCCAACAGACCTGCCCCCTCCTCATCTTACGCAGGGAGGTGGGAGGTAGCCCCCATTTCACTTTGTACAAGTGGTGTCTGTCTGGCATATGCATAACTCAGACCATCTTGCTGCCATTTCCTTTGTTGTTGTTCAGTCACTAGGTCGTGTCCAACTCTTTCTGACTCCACGTACTCTGTCAGCTTCCTCTGTCCATGGCATTTCTCAGGCAGGAACACTGGAGCGGGTTGCCATTTCCTTCTCCAGGGGATCTCCCCAACTCAGGGATCGAACCTGCGTCTCCTGCTTGGCAGGCGGATTCTTTATTGCTGAGTCACCTGGGAAGCCCTGCCGTTTCCTTACTGTGCCTGAAAAATGGCTTCATAGTCTGGAGGCAGAAGCCAGGAATGGGGCAGAGCAACCCTCTTGCACTCAGACGGAGAGGAGCCGGCCTGGCCCGTCTGGAATGGCTGAGCATCAGAACTCTCAGCAATTCAGGTGACCTCGTTCACACTTCACGGGCATCTCCAAGCAGCAGCGACCTCTTCTCGGAAGTCAGATGCTCTGCACAGGATGCTGCTGGCTCATTATTTTAAACAGGAGGACATAAAATTTGGTGTAACTATTCGGAAGTCAGATGCTCTGCACAGGATGCTGCTGGCTCATTATTTTAAACAGGAGGACATAATATTTGGTGTAACTACAACCCCCTGCCCCAGACAATTATTCTGGGGTTGGGTGATGGAAGACCACAGAGAAAAGCCCCAGTCCCATCCTGGAAAGAGCAGAATTAAAACACAAACGGGCCAAGCAGTTCTGAGCCCCTTGTAGTCTGTTTCACCTATCTCACCAATGCATTAGCATTCCTCTTCCTCGGATGCCTCGGTTTAGACCAATTTGGGTGTAAAAATGGAAGCCCAACTTGACTTTGCATTTGCATTTCTTGAGCTGTTACTGACGTTGATTGACACTTGGCTACATGCTGGCTGCATTTGGGTAGCTATCTCCTTGGTGGCTGAGTGGTAAAGAATCTGCCTGCAATGCAGGAGACCCGGGCTTGATCCCTGGGTCAGGAAGATCCCCTGGTGGAGGGTATGGCAACCTACACCAGTATTCTTGCCTGGAGAATCCCATGGACAGAGGAGCCTGGAGGGCTACAGTTCATGGGGCTGCGAAGAGTTGGACAGGACTGAGCGGCTGAGCACGCACGCACTCCTTACCTCTTGGACTCACTTATTAAGTAGAAATGATCACCGCTTGTGCATTTGTTGCATGCAGGTTTACACAGCATTTCCACAGACACTGTTCACAAATTGTTTCTCATTTCATCCTTACAGAAATTCTGTGAGATGAGCCCTTCTCTCCCCAGTTTGCAAAGGAGGAAACTGGAAAATGTGAGTTTATATGACTCTTCCAAAGGCAAACAATTCCTTCCTTCTAGGAAGAGCCAAGATTCCAACCTTGGGCTTCTGGCTAGATGCCCAGGACCCCCCACTACTCACAGTCACTTACTGGCTTTGTCAAAAATCCTTAGACAATGGATTGCTTAAGTCTTCAGCTATCAAGTTTACATTATAAACCTATCACACGTGGGCTTGCTTTCTTGGTGGCTCAGATGGTAAAGAATTGCCTGTAATGCAAGAGACCTGGGTTCAATCCCTGGGTAAGGAAGATCCTCCGGAGAAGGGAATGGCAATCCACTCCAGTATTCTTGCCTGGAGAATTCTATGGACAGAGAAGCCTGGTAAGGCTACAGTCCATGGGGTCACAAAGAGTCGGACACGACTGAGCATTCAGGCATGCACTTTCACATGCATGGACCTTTCATAGGTACACATTTAACCCAATAATTCCACTATTGGGAATCCCTACTGAAATAAAAGCAGAGATATTAAAGCTTTGTGATGCATTTTTGTACTAGCAAAAGCTGTAAAAAATAAAAACTGTAATAAGAAACTGCAAACAATCAGATTGCAGGGAATGGTTATGTAACTGTGGTTAAGCCCCAGTGTGGAATCCAGCATGGGACTAAACTTCACCTGCTCTGCTTTAGCTTTTCACCGCCAGCACTGAATAAATATTTAGGTGGATGAACACATTCAGTTCTCATGAAGATGACTTGAGTCTGTGTGAACAGGTGTTGTTTAGTCACTAAGTTGTATCTGACTTTTTGCAACCCCATGGACTGTAGCCCAGGCTTCCCTGTCAGTGGAATTTTCCAGGCAAGAATACTGGAATGGGTTGGCATTTCCCCCGCCTCAGGGGATCTTTCTGACCCAGGGATCGAACCCATGTCTTCTGCATTGGCAGGTGGGGTCTTTACCACTGAGCCACCAGGGAAGTGAACAGAGGGGATGCTAAAGACAGAATATGAAGGGGAAAAACTGGGCTGGGGATCCATCTGGATTATCGAAATAAAAGGGGCAGGACTTGTTCAGTCGCTAAGTCCTGTTCTGACTCTTTGCGACCCATGGACTGCAGCAGGCCAGGCAGGCCTCCCTGCCCCTCACTACCTCCTGGAGTTTGTCCAGGTTCATGTCCGCTGAGTTGGTGATGGTTTGATGGCATCACCGATGCAATGCGGACAGGAGAGCGTCAAATCTGGATTAGCTACGAGGGAGGGGCTGGAGGCAGGAGACCGCTGATTTTTTCCTGTGTATGCTGCAGTGTTATTTTACTTGTTACGGCAAATAGCAATCACGTTTATAATGAAATAAAACTATAAAGTAAAACAATTTATAATAAAAAATAAATTTTATTTTTGGTTGGCTTCCTTTCTGTCTTATTTTAGGGTTCGGTTATTATATAGACCCTGTAATTTTAACAGTGGAAAAAATTTTTGTTTCTATAGCTGGAAAATTGTGACCTTTCTCCAGGGAAGTTAAATCTTCCGTTCTGTTTTCTACTGCTTGTTGGCTTTAGCAATTAAGGCAATCTGGTTATTTCGAGTGTATTTTTCCCATTCCTATTACTTTTTAAACTTAATTTATCATATGCTATTTATTTCCATCTAGGTTTGTCAGTTCTGGGGCTCTCTTCTTTATTTCACTGATTTATGCTTGTACTTTTATATTAGTGTAATGCATTTACCTTATTTTTCTTTATAATATTCTTGAAAACACAGTGCCATTTGTCCTTCCTTATTGTTCTTATTTCCTGATCTTAATCCTAATGACTTTAATAATTATGTTTTCAAGTTCAATAAATAATCCTGTTGGGATTTTAATTGAAATTGTGTCCTGTCTATAAATTACCCAGAGCAGTCGTGTCATCTTTCCATTTAACCAGAAACATGGCACGTCTCACCATTTATTCAAGTCTTTTAAAATTTCTTCAACATTTGTAGATGTCTTAAACTTCTTAAACTTTCATATCTATTTCACAGTTAGTCTATCACTAATTTTTTAAAAAACAAGTTTTTCTACTTTCTTAAAAATATTTTTCTTTCCTTTTGATGTCACTATATTGACAAAAATTTATACTATGGCACTAATTATTAGGCCCGGAGTAGGAAATGGCAACCAATCCATTTCTGTACTCTTGCCTGGAAAATTCCATGGACAGAGGAGCCTGGCGGGCTACAGTCCACGGGGTCCCAAAGAGTTGGACATGACTGAGCGACTGAGCAAGCAGGCATTAATTATTAGGGGACGGAATCATCTGTATTTTCCTTTCTCTTGTGGGACAACCTGCAGTGTTTCCTCATTTGGCGCATAGCTCTCTTTTGTTTTAAAAAATACTTGCTGTTTCATTCATTCACACACTCGTTTAGAACTATGTGCCAGACACTGTTCTGGGCACAGGGAAAAAGCAGTAAACAAAAGATTAAACAAACACTTGTTTTTTATTCAGCTTACATTTTTATTATGCTAAGAATTAGCCCTTCTCTTTGGTTTAGAATTTTTAAAATAAGAAGTGGGCATTCCATCTCATCAGATAGCTTTTCTGCATGACCTGAAATGATTATAGTGCTTTTCCTGATGTATATAATATTGCATTTTCCTACCATGGATCTATTTATATTCCTGGGAATAAACACTCGGGTCTAATTTTGAATGACTTGGAAACCTAAAAGTCCTCTCTGAAATAACAAGGGAGTCAGAGAGGAAAGGCAGAACCCAAACTAGCTGGCTATGAACCAGGAAAACAATCACAACCTACGCTTCTTCATCCTACAGCACACGGAGTCAGTAACATAAGTGGGAGCCTCTAGTCTCCCTTCTCCCGGATCTCATGAGCAGACAACAAAAGCTGCACGGTGGTGAGTTCTGGGAGCAGAAACTATAGAAGCACATCTCCCAGGTGCTAGATGCCCTGTGGAGGAGGCCGCTGGGGCTGGGCCACGGCGGTGCTCGGAGGAGGTGTCCCTGGGATGCCCTGAGAAGAGCCAGGCCTTGGTCGGTGGCCACAGGACACTCGCCCTCCTGGAGAGGAAAGGGAGCCCTTCACGAGGCAGGGGCATGGCCCGCTTTAGGTTTTTACAGGATGATCCCTGCTCTCTGGGGCCACGCCTTTGCGCACCTCCTTCCTCGTGAGTGGGGCTGGGACTCCGGCTTGGAGCCAGTACTACACACGAGCGTGACAACACCTCCAGCCCACAGCAAGGGACGGAGGCCGGCGGTCCGGCAGCCCAGAGACGCGGAACGCTGCCCACAGCCTGGAGGGCGTGGGTGCAGAGGAGACCCCGCTGCAGCCTTGTGAGACCCCGAGCAGAGGACGCAGCTGAGCCCAGACTCCTATCCACAGAGACCCTGGGAGCAGCAATGGGGGTGCTTTTCGGTCAGTAAGTAGGCTTGTAAGCCTGAGTGAGACCATTATGGACTCAGCCATACGTCGTGAACACGCTGCCATCAGCCCAGAAACAGACCTGGGGAGCCAGGGTGGTCGTGGGGAGGAGGGTTCAGAAGCTGCTGCCTGCAGGCCAGGCGGCAGCGAAGTCAGAGGCCTGGGGGGGGGGGTCGGTGTAGGAGCAGAAGCAGTGATAGTCGCTCAGCTGTGTCCAACTCTCTGCGACCCCATGGACTGGAGCCCGCCAGGCTCCTCTGTCCAAAGGATTCTCCAGGCAAGGATACTGGAGTGGGGTGCTGTTCCCTTCTCCACGGGATCTTTCCAAACCAGGGATCGAACCCGAGTCTCCTACATTGCAGGCAGGTGATTTACTGTCTGAGCCCCAGGGGAACCCTGAGGGTCGGTGGGCTCACAGCATAGTTTGAAGCTAATGGGGTTTTCCAGCTGACTGTGTGCTGGGCTGAGAGAGGATGAGGAGTTGGGGTGATGCTCGGAGATTGGATGGGTGGGTTCTCATCTGCTGGGATGAGGGGCTGTGGGGGGCAGGTCTGAGGGGAAGAGGTGCCAGCTTACTTCTGGGTGTGTGGAGCTTGAGATCCCCTCCCCCTGGTACCTCTGCCCCACTCCTGCATGTCAGTGGGGATACTGGGCGGCAGTGACATCTCCACAACTAGAGTTCTGGGAAGCGAGCGGCCCGGGTGAGGATTCACGTTTGGAGTAAACCAAACAAGAGATGGAATGGCACGCTGTGAGCCAGGATGAGGTTACCATGGATACCGAGAAGGGCAGGAAACGGAGGGAGGTGAGGGAGGAACCAGCGATGCCTTTGAGTAGCTCCTATCATGTATTTTGTGTTGGATGATTTTTCTCCTCTCTTTTCAGATGACTACACGGCCATTTATGTCATGTAACCAACATTGGCCCCAAGATAGGGCTGTAACCAATATCAGCCTCAAGACAGGGCATTTGTTGGGCAAAGCTGATGATTTCAGGAGCAGCGGAGGCCACTTCAAGTCAGATGGGCTTTCCAGCTAGAAAGGGCGAGGGCCCAGGCCCCCAGCAGGCGGATTCCATTCTCCATTGGCCGCTGGTTCTCTACGGTAAACCAAAGGGCTTAAATGTGCCGACCTTGGATCTTGGTTTAAAGATGCAACGTTGGAGCTTCCCTGCAGTTCAGTGGATAAGAATACGCCTGCCAGTACAGGGAACACGGGTTCCATCCCCGATCTGGGAGGATTCCACATGCTGCTGGGCAACTAAACCCGTGTGCCACAACTACTGAGCTCCAGAGCCCATGCTCCGCAACAAGAGAAGCCACAGCAATGAGAAGCCCGAGCACCGCCTTTGGAGAGCAGCCCCCGCTCCCTGAAACCAGCCAGAGAAAGCCCACGCACAGCAACAGAGACCCGGAGCAGCCAAGAATAATAATTTTTTAAAAATGCAATGTTATTTCTGGATAACCTGATGTAGCGATCACGTTGAAATGATCTGCAAAGAATCTTCCATAGCCCTGTTTTCATGTTTTAAGTACTATGTGCTCAGAACTTGCTATCATGATCTCTTTTAATCCCCCCAACAGCCCTGAGAGGTGGCTTGCTGCTGTTAGTATTTTTCAGGTGAGAAAACCAAGGTCTGGTGAGATTCAGTGGCTGACCCAGCAGGGCCAAGTGTGGACCAACCAGAGAACCTGCCGGGTCGGCTGCCCTGCGGTACACTTTACCCAGACCCACGGGCAGAGCTGAGCTGATGGCCACAAAAAGCACACAGGTGGCTTAGGTTTCATAATAAAGCATTAAAATAAATTTGTGGACCCAATAAGGAAGCGTTTAGTGGGAGCTAAATGTATAATGAAAATGGTATTTAACTGGAAATGAAGAAACCAGGGCTGCAGTCACCAATTAGAGGTGTGATTTGAGCAAATCGCTCCATGAGCTGGGGAGCCTGGTGAGTTTCCTTGTGTCAAATGATGCTGTTGAGCTAGGTCTGCTCATTCATTGTTAAAACGTAAGTATTGTGTGCCTATAAGACAATTTCTAAAGTCCGTTTCAGCTCTAGAAACTATAATTTATATGTGACAATGTTAATGGGGGAAGGACAATGTTAATTTCTTACAGAATACTCAATGATTAATGTTGCTTTCTTGTAAAAATACCTTCGACAGAGCTACCTGCCTTTATATCCTTTTATTTAGAGGAGCCTGAGGAGGAAAAATCCCCACGCCTTCTATATTTCAGCTAGCAAATGTGAGGCTCCGAACATTTGGTAAAGTTGGGGCTGATTAAAGATTTATGCATATTGTCAAAAGTTCTTGCACAAATGTGAAAAGGACCAGCTCTCGAGTCTGCAGTGATTTAGAAAGCAGAACTCCTAAAATGATAAATCTCCCCCCTGAGCTCTGACACCGAGCTTCAGCAGTCCCACCGTTTCAGATGCCCAGGACAGAGATTTATCTGTGTTTCATCAAGTATGAAAAATATATGGATGGAGGGGCTTCCGGCCGGTGCCCCCCCAAGTCTTCCAACCACCTCCATTAATGTCAGCAGGCTCATAAATTTCTCCTGCGTTCTAAAGAAAGCAGCTTGTGCCACCGCACAGAAGCCTCCAAAAGTGTCACTTGCTGCCTATAAATTCACTTACACTCAATAAAGGCAATTGGCTACACATGGACTTAATAACCGTGGCCCTCATTGGGAAACTGAGGGGTTCACCATCTCTCAAAGGAGAGGAGGAGAGAGTAGTGTATAAATCGAGGTGATGTCTCGGTTTCACTTTAGAAAATCTGATTTATTCATTGATGTTTCTACTTATTAGTGGACTATTTATTAGCAGCTGCCATTCCAGGAGGAAGCCTCCTTCTTCATCCCAAGGTATCACTGCTGCTCAGGCTCAGCTCCTACATGAAACCCCCTGCCCTACCTGTGCTCACATTTATTTTATTAAAAGGGACAATATATTACCAATAACACAATCGACTATCTAGACTTTGATTACTCTTCTGTTGAGAAAGTGATTAATATGCTTTATTTTCACCTTTTGTCTTAAATATTTATCTGTATAGAAAACTTAATATAAAGGACAGATCACTTCAGGAACTAATGCAGAGAATTTTCTGTTTAAATAGATGTCCATCCATTTCTGTTTACACACCTGTCATTTTAAAACACAGACATCATTCATTCATCAACCATTCTTCAGTCAAAGGAGCTGCTTTCCTTCCTAACTCAGGAGTCCACAAGGCTAAGAAAGGCAGACACAGGGGAAGGTGGGTTAGCAAAATGTCCACCTTTACATTCCAAACGTGGTTCCTATGCCCTGCTTTCAAAAAGAATCATTTACAGACAGCAACAGAGCAATTACAGAAAAGGGTAGCTTTAGAGTTCAAGGTTAATTCTGAAGCTCCTCTGACCTCATTCTGTCAAGTGACAAATACCTGTTTATGAAATAAAGGCATGACAGTTCCTGTCTGGAGCAACATGTGTGTTGATGTCTGCCACCATACAACACAGAACTGAAGAGTCTGCTGAGTCAAACCCAAAGGCTTTACACCCAAACGATAGCCTGTCCAGCCTTGCAGGGCATAAAGTGCCAATACAGGCAGTGGCTCCCAAGCCATCCAACTCTCCCAGTCAGAGTGGCTTCAGCAGAAAGCCAGGAGATTTGGGGGCTTTCATATCTCCAGGATAATAAGGCTTTAGTGTTTTCAGTGATTCTCTGACATTCCTTACGGGGATTACCTACACTTTCCCTCCCCCCGAAAGGCATGCAGAGGCTGGCGGTACCTCTAACCCAAGGCCTTGCTAAGGTGCTTCAGTTGTGTCCGACTCTTCATGACCCTGTGGATTGTAGCCGGTCAGGTTCCTCAGTCCATGGGGTCTCCAGGCAAGAATACTGGAATGGGTTGTCATGCCCTTCTCCAGTGGATCCTCCCAGGGATGGAACCCACGTCTCCTGCATTGCAGGTGGATTCTTTACCACAGAGCCACTGGGAAAGCCCAAGCTTACTCAAAGTATTACCCCAGGTCCAGGACTCAGCATCTCCCAGGAGCTTGCTAGAAATTCAAGCTCGACACCAAAAACACAGGCAACAAAGTAAAGACAGATAACTCGAAGCACATGAAACTAAAAGCTCGTGTGCCACAGAGGAAATGGTCAGCAAAACGGAAAGGCGACCTACAGGATGGGAGAAAGAATTTACAAACCATGTATCTGATAAGGAATTAATATTCAAAGTACATGAAGAACTCCCACAACTCAACAGCAGAAGACCCCCAGATAACCTGAGTTTAAAATGGGCAAAGGAAGTGAATAAACATTTCTCCAAGAAGACATACAAATGGCTAATAGGTACACAAAAAGATGCTCAACATCACAAATCATTAGGGAAACGTAAATCGAAGCCATAACGAAGTGTCCCCTCATATGTGTTAGGACGCTGTTATCGGAAGAGGAAAGATAAGTGTTGACGACAAGCATGTGGGGAAAAGGGAACCTTGTCCACTGTTGGGAGGAATGTAAATTGATTCTGTCATTATGGAGAAAAGTATGGAGGTTCCTTAAAAAAAAATTAAACACAGAGTTACCATAGAATGCAGCAACCCCACTACTGGGTATGTGAAAGTGAGAGTGAAAGTCGCTCAGTCGTGTCCGACTCTGCGACCACATGAACAGTCCATGCGATTCTCCAGGCCAGAACACTGGGGTGGGTAGCCTTTCCCTTCTCCAGGGGATCTTCCCAACCCAGGGATCGAAGCTGTGTCTCCCGCGTTACAGGTGGATTCTTCACCAGCTGAGCCACAAGGGAAGCCTCAGAATACTGGAGTGGGTAGCCTATGTATATATATCTGGGTATATATCCAAAGGAAATAAAATTGGGATCTCAAAGTAATATATGTACACTGTGAAATAACAGGAAAAATGTATGTTGGTCTCTGCCTCCAGTTCCTGGCACAGGAACTAAATGCCTCGGACTTTCCTGGGTGACAGGAGAGTGTTCTGTTCGAATGAGGTGATGCGTCCTGGGCTCCTGAGCGGGGGCTGGCCCCCAGAAAGACCAAGCTGCAATTAGAAGCTTGGAAATTTCAGCCCCACGGTCTATTGACTAGGCAGGCAGGAGGAATGAAAACTGAGTTCATAGTCGGTCATGCCTATGTGAAGACGCCTCCAGACAATTTCCTGAAGCTGGGGGGTTTAGAGAGCTTCTGGGGCTGCAAGCCTGGTGTCCGGAGGGGGGTGTGGCAGCTGGTGCCTCTCCCCACACCTTGCCTGTGTGTCCCTTCCATCTGGAGGTCCACTTTTATCCTTTATCACTTCTTTTTATAACAAACAAGTCAGTGTGTTGCCCTGAGTTCTATGAGCTAGTGGAGCCAGCTGTCAAAGCCAAGGGAGGAGTCCTGGAAACGAGATTTCCAGCTGAACGGTCAGCAGCATGGGAGACAGCTGAAGCTGGAGCGGGCAGCTTTGCAGGGCTGAGCCCTTAACTTGGTGGGGGGGGTCTGAGGCTCTCTCTAGGGAGGTCAGAACTCCACGGCATCACAGGACACCCCAGCTGGCGCTGCAGAGACCAGCTTGATGTGTGGACAAGCCACACACACAGGGAGTCAAGAGGCCGCATGGTCAAGGCGTGGGAGTCAAGGACACACACGCAGGAGGAATGTTTTCCTCTTTTACACACATCTATGTTCAATGCAGCGTTATTCGCAAGATGGAAACAACCTAGTATGTCTGCTGACGCATACATGGGTAAGGAAAATGTGGTCCATACACGCGACTGAATATCACTCGGCTGTAAAAAGAAGGAAATCCGGCCATAGGCGACAACATGCATGAACCACAAGGGCTCCGTGCTCCAAGAAGCGAGTCGGACACACAAGGACACATGACTCACATGAGGAACCCAAAAGGGTCAAACTCACAGAAGCAGAGGAGGGGTTGCCAGGGGCTGGGGGAGACAGGAAGGCATTAGTCAAATGGTACAACTCTTCTGTCAGCCAAGACAAGAGATCTACCAAGTTCTAGATCTACCAAGACTCTAGATCTAGCCAAGTTCTAGAGACCTACCACATGGCATGGAGCTAGAGTTTACAATACTGCACACTTCACGTTTTTGCTAAGAGGGTTTAAGTGATGTTACACACTTTCATTGCACACACAACAATAAATCAAGAAAAGAATGGGAGGTGATTATAAAAAATCCAGACTCTTCCCACCGAGGACCTACTGAATCAGAGCTTCGGGGGTAAGGGGGATCTGGTCTGACAAGCTTTTCAGCTGATTTGCTCTTTTTTCTTTTTTCCAGGCCGTACTATGTGGCATGTGGGCTCTTAGTTCCCCTAGCAGGGCTTGAACCCATGGCCCCTGCATTGGGAGTGCAGTCTTAACCACTGGACCACCAGGGAAGTGCCATGAGCCGCAGTGTGAGAGGCACTGCAGTCTGACCTGATGCTAATTACAGAGTTTAGCTGGACCTGCAGCTCAGCTCTGCACATGTACTGCATCCGCTGAATCGCAGGCACGAGGCTGGGTTCAGTGAAAACCCGTGGAAGACATCACTGCCCTGTTCGTCCCCCCAAAAGCTCGCAATCCAGAGGGAAACACAAAGGTTCGGTGCAGGGGACCTGGGGGCTGGGGGTGTGACCTGGAATAATCTCTGGCCCTTAGAGAGACAGTCTGGCCACTGAACTTGCAGAGGAGCCTCAGGGCCTGTCTTCCCATGGGACTTGGGGCCTGGAGAAGCCTATAGCTGCTGGCTGCTCTCTGTCTGATTTACTGTGATGATGATGGCAAAATACGTGATTTCACATGGGTGTGCACCCGTCCCGAAGGTCTCTGTAATGCTTGAGACCTTGATTTCTCATCCACCTCTTCTTACGTCCCCCATTCAAGCTAATATATTTTTCATCAAAGCCAAAGGCGGAAAAAAGCTCTTCACCTTCTCAGAAGAGTCATCCACACATGTTCACATCTCTTCCACAGACCACAGCTGCTTTGGAGAATTTACTGAAACTATAATTACACAAGGAATTTGAAATGATGACCTGCAGTCATCTCCCCTGGCCATCCGTTTCCCTCTATGCTCCTGAAACCTCTTTTTAGTTTCTGAAAGGAACTCACGCTCAATGTAGAAAACCTGGAATATAAAGGCAAAGAACAGACAGAGCCGTGGTCCCATTCCCGGGAAGGTATCGATCATGAACATTCTAGTGGCTTCTTTTGATGTCCTGCAAAGTCCTCCGAACAATTCTGAACTCTCCCCTGAGGACCCATCCGGGTTTGACACAATGATCAAGCTTCAGAAAACCTCTGCCCACCATGACTTTAGTTCTGTCAGGAGCGACCCCAGTTTTTAGCCAAGCTACCTGACTGCTCTGAGTCTGCTCTGTCACCTGCAAAATAATTGGAGTCAGCCAGCGTTCTCAAACCCCGCGGTTCCTCTGTGGCTCTCTCCCGTTTACTGACACAGACCGTCACCATGCTCTGCGGAAAGAGCCTCAGAGGCTGGGGCAGAGAAGGAGCTGGGGACAAGGAAAGCTCCAGGCTTCTAGGGGGTACCCAGCGAGCAACCCGGCCGTAGGCAACTGCCATCCCTTCCCACGAAGTGACAGGGGGTCCAAGACGCACGGGACAGGGGTTCTGCTGCTGGGAGGCTCATAAGGAGGACGTGAGCTCAGTGTCGTGGGAGCAGCAAGCCTTTTGGAACCAAGGGACCCGAGTATGAATGGCCTCTCGTGAGTCACGGACTCCAGGAAAGACACTCGACTGTTCCCAGCCCTGGGGTCCCACAAGAGCATCCACGGGGAGTGCCTGGCGAGACCCTCCTGGAGGAGCAGTGGCTAGGGACGCAGGGCCAGAAGGAGGGCCCAGCTTCCCGAGGAGTGAACAGTGATGGAAGCTGGTGCAGATCCAGGGGCCTAGGAGATCCCGGCCGGGGACAGCACGGAGCTGGGTGGGAGAGATCCGAATGTCTTTTCTGAAAGAGACATTCACTTTTCCAGGCAGATGGGAAACTCTGAGGTTCTGCCCTGCTCCAAACACCTTCCCAGCACCATTCTCAGCATATTTCTGCTCGTGGCTGGGGAGGTCTACTGGGCAGTGAGAGAGGAGTCTGTAAGTCTGTCTAGGTCCACAGGCTTTAAAATTACAAAGCTTCACTTGCTGAATGGCACCCAAAAGGGCAAATTTTACTGCATTTAAACTCTAGCTTAATCTTTAAAATTACAAAATACATTAGCAAAGCATGCCAGAACCTCTTTCAGGAAGAATGCATATTTCCTGGTGATCTGTAGACGTGTCGCTCCTGTAGACAAGTCACATCTCGGCTCCCCACCCCGGGGACTAGAAGCGCATTCCACCCTGTCTAATTTTTGTTTGCCTGCCTTGTCATTATCCTCTCAGCTTTATCCCCACCCCCAGCCCTTGCAGTCCTTCCGCCCCCGCCTCCACCACCAGCCAGTCCCTCCTGCCATCAGGAATGCAGCGTTTTGAAAAGATGCTTGCGGCTGCAAATATAAAGGCCCAGACCCAGGAACGAAAATGCAGAGTGTTTTGACTGTGGCAACTATTCCACACTGCAAACTTACACAAGTGAGAATGTGAGAATGTGCTGGCCTTCTGATAACAGTGCTGGCTGTTCTCGCTGTCATTGATATGATGGTGTCATGTAAAATAGTTACTGAAGCCGGATCACGTGCCACACACTGTCCTAAGGGCTTTATATATATTATTCTGTTATCCTATCTGTGAGGTCAATACTGTTAATACCCTCATTTTAAAATGAGGAGAAAGAGGCACAGAGAGGTTAAACAACTGGTTCAAGGTCACACAGCCCGTAATTACGTGTTAGATCTGGGATCTGAACCCAGGCAGCCTGGCTCTCAAGACCACTCCTGCTGCGTGCGTGTGATTTGCAACGTACCTGTTTATGACACAGAGCATGACAGGTGCCCTCACATCATTAAATAGAAGAGGCATTCTATTTCCCAGTCAGGCTCACCCTCTGAGGATGAAAATCACTTCAAGACCCCAGAGTCCTGCCTCTTTGCCATCACTTCTGATTGACCCCAAAGGGCAAATTTTACTGCATTTAAAGTCTATCTTAATCTTCAAAGCTATGACCAACCTAGATAGCACGTTAAAAAGCAGAGACATTACTTTGCCAACAAAGACCCGTCTAGTCAAAGCTATGGTTTTTCCACGAGTCACGTATGGATGTGAGAGTTGGACTATAAAGAAAGCTGAGTGCTGAAGAATTGATGTTTTTGAACTGTGGTGTTGGAGAAGACTCCTGAGAGTCCCTTGGACTGCAAGGAGATCCAACCAGTCCATCCTAAAGGGAATCAGTCCTGAATATTCATTGGAAGGACTGATGCTGAAGCTCAAACTCCAGTACTTTGGCCACCTGATGCGAAGAACTTACTCATTGGAAAATACCCTGATTATGGGGAAGATTGAAGGCAGGAGGCAAAGGGGACGACAGCGGATGAGATGGTTGGATGGCATCACCGACTCGAAGGACATGAGTTTGAGCAAGCTCCAGGAGTTGGTGATGGACAGGGAGGCCTGGCGTGCTGCAGTCCATGGGGTGGCAAAGAGTCGGACACAACTGAGCGACTGAACTGAACTGAATCTTCAAAATTAAAAAGAAGATTAGCAAAGCATTCCAGGACCTCTTTAGGAAGAACGTGTATTTCCTGGTGCATTGGCTTAAAAAATGGAACAAGGCTATGTCGTTTACACCATTTCCAGATTCCTCAAGATTACACGGGTTAAGAGGAGTCTGCTAAGAGCCCAGGACAAATGCCACAGGGCCAGTCCTAGAGCTGTCACTCCGTCCGGGGGTCTTACTTCTCTCTAGATTGAAGGTGAGCTGGATGCCAGGCATAGTTTCAACAAATTAAGATGAAAAAATGCAGGTGTGGAGAAATGGCCCACATGGGACCATTTGCAAAGAAACAGAGGCCTAGAATCAGAGCTGCCAGCCGCTCAGGTGGCTCTGATGCCCATGTGGAGAAAGGGGGATGAGACTGTGCGTCTTCAGTGACAAGAGTCCACAGTTCCATAGACTTCAAGGTTCTTCATGAAGGGGTTGGATGAGGTCACCTCCAAGACTCCTTTATGGTACTTCAAAACGAAGCTCAGCCACGGATAGTGAAACTTAGATGTCAGTTCAGGGAAAGTCCCAAGCCGAGAGAAATACCAGCTACAGAAAGAGAGGATCTCAAAGCAAGTCTTCCCATGACTGTGTCATCCAATATCATAGCCTCCAGCGACACATGGCAGGACTTCGCCTGTGGCTCGGTGGTAGAGAACCGGCCTGCAATGCAGGAGACGCAGGTTCCAGCCCTGGGTCAGGAAGATCCCCTGGAGAATGAGATGGCAAACCACTCTGGTATTCTTGCCTGGGAAATCACAAGGACAGAGGAGCCTGGTAGGCTACAGTCCACAGGGTTGCAGAAGAGGCAGACATGACTCGGCAACTAAACAATCACCACAAAAATGTATATAAACAACTATAGCTTAGAGATCACTTAATAAAAAAGACATCACAAAGAAAAGCATATGAATGACTGGGCAGTTCACAGAAGAAAGACTACTAATAAAAATACCAAAAGATTTTCCAACTGCTCCAAATCATAAAATAAATGCTAATTAAAAGATTGCTGAGAAGTCACTGTTTCAGTATCAATCTGGCAAAAAGATAAAAATGGATTCATTAGCCAATGCATCCATCCAACAGAATGTTAAACAATCAACAAGACCTCTTTTGGAAAATATTTTAAGGACAAAAGGAAATCCAATGTTAAATTTTTAAAAATTAGAAAAAGGATTCATAAAACTAATTGAAATATACATTATACATGAGAGAAAAATACTGGAGAGCAATTTGCCAAAAGTTTTTATAGTAGCTATCTCTGTATATTAAAATTGTAGATTTTCTACTTAAACTCAATCTTGTAAAGTTTCTACAATGAACATGTATTACTTTTAACACTGGAATAAAAGATCTAAAATAATTTAAAAATTGACTTGAGAAAGGAATCCTAGTTTTGGCAACTAAAAGTATAGACTAAATGAGCTAAGAATAAGTATTTTAAATTATGGGAGTTTGTATTAATTGTAACTTCGTCATTTTTTATTGTCACTGTGTGCCCTGTTGGAATTTATCCTGAGGATTGATCAATGTTTCATGTTTCAAAAGACAATATTTACTTTTTATTTGTCTTTGATTTAAAAAAGCAAAGAAAAGGATTTTTATCAAAGTCAATCAGATAAATGTAATCCGATTATGAAAATAAATCCACTCTTGATCTTGCATCACTTCAAACGAATGGGTCTTTATGTCTGTGTGAATTATACACAGCACACCCATGGGACCTGCTCTAACTCGGCCTCCAAACTGTCAGGTCAGCAACACCAGGATGGAATGTTCTCAAGGGGACTGGCTGGGCTGGGAGCACTGGGTCTTCAAAGGAAGCCCAGAGCCAGCGGGAAGGATGGCTCCCAGGAGGCCATGGGGTCTCCCATGACCATTTCAGCATCTCAGATGGGGGGACAACTCAACTAGCCAGCCTCCAGGCATCCTATTCTCTCATCAAAAGAATTTCCAAGCGTGTTCTGCAGGTACTGTATTAATCTACTTTTTTTTTTTTAATAGGGTGTTTTAACATTTTAAATGTTTATTTTAGATTATCCCAAACTAACTTCATGCCTTTCTTTACTTTCTAATATATTTTCAACTAGTCTTTTTAATTACAAAAATAACTCATAAAAAAAAGACTTCTAACCGTACAGAAGAATATAAAATAAAAAGTAACACCACTACATAAAGTAACATCACTTCAAGACATATAGATGGGGAAACAACAGAAACAGTGAGAGACTTTATTTTCTTGGGCTCCAAAATCACTGCGGATGGTGACTACAGCCATGAAATTATAAGACGTGTGCTCCTTGGAAGAAAAGCCATGACAAACCTAGACAGCATATTAAAAAGCAGAGACTTTACTTTGCCAACAAAGGTCCATATAGTCAAAGCTATGGTTTTTCCAGTAGTCATGTATGAATGTGAGAGTTGGACCATAAAGAAAGTCAAGTGCCAAAGAACTGATGCTTTCAAACTGTGGTGTTAGAGAAGACTCTTGAGTCCCTTGGACTGCAAGGAGATCAAACCAGTCAACCCTAAAGGAAATCAACTCTGAATATTCATTGGAGGGACTGATGCTGAAGCTGAAGCTCCAATACTTTGGCCACCTGATGCAAAGAGCTGACTCACTGGAAAAAACTCTGATGCTGAGAAAGATTGAAGTGGGAGGAGAAGGGGACGAGAGAGGATGAAATGGTTGGATGGCATCACCGACTCGATGGACATGAGCTTGAGTAAGCTCTGGGAGTTGGTGATGGACAGGGAGGCCTGGTGTGTTGCAGTCCATGGGGGTCGCAAACAGTCGGACACGACTGAGCAACTGAACTGAACGATAAGAACAACATCACTATTCTTGTCGTGGTAGCCATGCCAACAAAGTTTCTAGTGAATCCTTTCAAAAATTTTCCATGCATACACAAACACATATTTTAAAAATTAAAATCCATGTATGAATATATCTTTGTATATGTGGGTATACATTATGTACATTTTAGCTTATTTGGGGTTATAATTGTACACAGTGCTTTCAATTTGGTTATGTCACCTTTTAAACTGGATTTTAAAAGTTTATATAAAAGTAAAGAGGGCTTCCCTGGTGGTTAAGAATGGTTAAGTGGTTCTTATATATATTATATATATATGTATATATTTATATATTTTAGCTTATTTGGAGTTATAACTGTACAAAGTGCTTTCAATTTTGTTATGCTACCTTTTAAACTGGATTTTAAAAGTTTATATAAAAGTAAAGAGGGCAAAAAAAAAATAAATAAAATAAAATAAAATAAAAAAAAAAGTAAAGAGGGCGTCCCTGGTGGTTAAGAATGGTATGTGGTTAAGACTCTCCCTGCCAATGTGGGGGACACTGGTTCAATCCCTGGTCCAAGAGTCAAAAAGAAATGAACAAATAAGAATCTTTTTTTAAAAAGTAAAGAATTATTTCATCTGCAGGAAATGTAGTTGTGCACATCTGTTCCCTGAAGTCCTCAGAAAAGAGAAGAAAGTTGCTGATAAGGAAAGTTCAGGAACAGAGGGCAGATCATCTTCGTTAACTATGAAAAGGAAGGTTTCAATTATAAACCAAGATGATTTAATCAGAAGGCAATTCTTCTGAAAGAGCTGCCTTTCTACCTAAATTTTCATGATTGCAGACAACTATCTCGAGTGCATTTCCTCCAGACACAATTATGTAATCAGCTAAGAACAGAAAACCTCGGCCCTGCCGGTCTGCACAGGCCACTGCTCGGAAGGGAAATGTGATCAGCGCCGTCCGTTCTCCGCAGCGGACGCTGTCCTCACGGGGCGTCCACTGCGCCAGGGGAGGAGCCCAGGGGTGGGCAGATGGCTACAACACAGCGGGGGTGATTACGGCCTGCCTCTGGGGGCTAAGTCTCATCTCTTAATCCCACAAAGCGGGCCTGAGTCTGGTCCACGTGTCACAGATGAGGAGATGGACGGCACAGAGAGGTTAAGCTGGTTCCCAAGGCCACACAGCTGTCGTCAGGCTCTGGTTTGTGTGGTCACGCAGACCACCTGGAGGAGGAACGAGGAGGATGCCAGCACAGCTCAAGGAGGAGGCAGAAAGGAATCGCAGGCAGGCCCCGAGCGAGGGTGTCCTAAGGAGGCTGAAGCTGAACAATCAGCTGGTGATCCAGGCCAACGGGGAAGAGAAGAGAAGGCAGCGGAGTGAGGATACCACCTGGACCTTGGGTCCCACCCTCCAAAGGCCTCAGACCAGGAGGGGATGAGCGCTGAGACCCGGGCAGAGACCCTGGAGTGCCTGGAGAGCATCACGGACCGCCTGGGCAATGTGAGGTGTGTTCCTGTGTATACGGCACGTGAGGGGGCTGGATGGAGCCGGGAGCAGGGGACCTGCTGCTGAGACAGCCCACTGGTCCCCGGAGGCCTGAGCATGGCACTCCGGGTGCTCCTGGGGAACATGGGGCTTGGGAAGGACTCAGCATCCCAGCGGGATGAGGCCTGTTCAGGAGACGAGAGGCCGGAACTGCGGCTGCCCAGGCACTCGCCCCGGCTCCCAGCTGGTGCTACGAGGATTGGTGACTTTGCTCTGCAGTCAGATGGCATGAGGGGAAGAAAAATGGGACACTTGTGATGGGGAGGCACCCTAAGTGACTGCAGATATACTCAAAGTACATAGTTAACCTTAAAGAGACTATTTTAAACCAGAAGAGATCGCTACCTATTAAGCTTTTCCTATACTGTAAGTGGGGTTTAGAGGGTGGGGGTGGTGGGGCAACCTGAGAACAAGTGATTAGAATACTCGGTTTTGGTGTTTGAGTAACACAAAAACATGCTATTTTAAAAAACGAAATGGTAACATCTTTGCTGGTAACTTTATCTTTTCTCTGATATATTTTCTAACAGCTTTATAATTAATATAAAACAATATTTAATAATATACAATTAATATATTATAAACTGTTCATATTCATGGGGTTCTAGCAGTGAGAATACTGGAGTGGTTTGCCATTCCCTTCTCCAGTGGACCACATTCTGTCAGAACTCTCCACTATGACTCCTTCGTCCTGGTGGCCCTGCACGGCATGGCTCACAGCTTTATTGGGTTACACAAGCCCCTTTGCCACGAGGAAGGAGAAGGAGTGGCAGAGGATGAGATGGTTAAATACCATCACCAACTCAATGGACATGAATTTGAGCAAACCTCAGGAGGCAGTGAAGGACAGAGGAGACTGGTGTGCTGCAGTCCACGGGGTCGCAATGAGTCGGACACGACTGAGCGCACACAAACTGTTCATATTTAAGGGTAAAATTTGATAACTTTGAGATACCTATCGACCTACCTATCTATGTATATTTTATGTCTCCATGAAACCATCACCACAATGAAGAGTGAGGAGGAAGCTGATAAAAGAGAACCCGTTTTGCTATAAAATATCCCTGAAAACACATAAGAAGAGAAAAACTCACAAAAGTAATCAATTTTGAATTTTAAGAAATCATAAATATTTAAAAGCTCTATTTATATAATAAAGGACCAAACTCCCCAATCAAAACCACGTAACTCTGATATCAAACATTCCAAAAGAATCTTTGTTATAAAATGTAAGGATTATTGAGGAGATACTGTGTTAAGATCCCAGAGTTAATACAAGAGAAGCTTACCGACTGTTCAGGTTTTTCCGAATCACTGTAAAGTAACTGATGTATGTCAGACACCTGTTGCTGCATGGTAAGTCACCCCAATAGTGACAGAAACCCACGTTACTGTGGGTGGGGAACCAGGTGTGGCTCAGCAGAATACCCGTGTCTCAGGGTCCCCGCCCCCTCGAAACTGCAGTCAGTGGTGGCTGGGTCTGCAGCCTCACTGGAAGGCTCGTCCGGGGGAGAACGCTCTCCGAGCTCACACATGTGATTGTGGAAAGGACTCTGTTCTTCTCCGGCTGGAAGGAGGCCCTAGGCTCCTTGCTGGCTGTTGCCAGGAACCTCTGTCAGTTCCTTCCAAGTGGGTCCCTCTGCTGGGCAGCAGCTGACCGCTCTCAGAGCCAGAGGGAGACAGCAAGTGAGGGACCAAGAGGCAAGCAAGATGGCAGGGTTGCCACTGCTTTTGCCGCATTCTTTCCTTTAGAACTGAAGTTCTAGGTCTACATCACACTCAAGGAGGGGAGGGCATCACTGGGGGAAGAGGTGGGGTCAGCAGAGGCCATCCGCCTACCACAGATATTTGTCACTGTTCAGTTGCTCAGTCGTGTCCAACTCTGCGACCCCAGGGGCTTTGGCACACCAGGCTTCCCTGTCCTTCACTACCTCCCGGAGTCTGTTCAAACTCATGCCCGTTCAGTCAGTGATGCCATCCAACCATCTCATCCTCTCTCGTTCCCCTCTCCTCCTGCCTTCAATCTTTCCCAGCCTCAGCGTCTTTCCTAATAAGTCGACTCTTCGCATCAGGTGGCCAAAGTGTTGGAGTTTCAGCTTCAGTATCAGTCCTTCCAATGAATATTCAGGGTTGATTTCCTTTAGGATGGACTTGGTTGGATCTCCTTGCAGTCCAAGGGACTTTCAAGAGTCTTCTCCAGCACCACAGTTTGAAAGCATCAATTGTTTGACACTCATCTTTCTTTATGGTCCACCTCTCACATCAATATATGACCACTGGAAAAACCACAGCTTTGTTTAGATGAATCTTTATTGGCAAAGTGATGTCTCTGCTTTTTAATACCTTTTCTGGTTTGTCATAACTTTTCTTCCAAGTATCAAGTGTCTTTTAATTTCATGGCTGCAGTCACCATCCACAGGGTTTTGGAGCCACAGATATAAACATCTTATAATATAAGGCTTTGTGAGGAAAGATTGGCTTTCTGTTGCCAACAAGTTAAATTCCCTGGTCCTGACGAGCTCACCAAAGTTGGTGTCTGAGCATCTCTGAATCTGATGTGGTCCAGCAAGATGCCCATCAATGAAAACAAGTGGTGTGTCTGCCTCCACAGCTCTGGGACTCATCACAACCCTCTGCTCTCTTTCCTTCCCCTCTTGAAATAGATTCTAAAGCTGCTCCAACTGGGTTGCTTGCAAAGTGCCTGCTCTAATGGGTGGAAATGTGCGCTGTGTTCTACAAGTGTTTGTTCTACTGTACTTCTCTAACAAAGGAGCACATTCTTTGTAAACAAAAGGCATCTTTTGCAAACAGGTTTTAAGCTGCTAAACATTTAATTAAGACCCCTAGTAGAGGCAGACCCTCAGTACAGAAAGGCCTTAACGCACACGATGCCTTGTTGCCAGGACTGCTCCCCTCCCAACATTTCAGGGAGGCCTGGGGACCAGGCGTCAGGTCCCAGATTCAGCAGCTGCCTCGAGGGATTATTACAGAAAAGGACCATGATTGAGACTCTAGAGCCTCGTACAATTAGGGCCAACCCCCAGAGGCATGACCTGCATGCGGCTGGATCCAAGACAAGACCCGGGCTGTGAGCGCCTGCCGACCTGGGGCTGTGTCAGCCACTCATGATGTTTGACTTCTTGTGGTTACGAAGGTACTATATAGACGACGGTTAATAAAACTGGGGAAAAAAGCAATTTAATAAAAAAAAAAAAGATTTCCTGAATTCTTAGCCTTTTTACTTTTCTAAAATGAAGCCAGAAAGGCACATGAATCTATATAACAACATATTTCTATGTTTAAAAAATATCCCAGGACATCACCCACCACAGCAGAGACTGTCAGGAAAGAGGCCCTGCCGTTACCTGCATTCGATGAACCAATGACGGATCTGATCCTGAAGGTTCTCCTTGATGTCAAGACCCTCTGTGAGTTTCAGGTCATCCTTGATCGTGACTAAGGCGTCTCTATATTCCTCTTCATGCTTTATCTGCACCTTATTCCTCAGGTGGGACAGCCTGTCAGCCTGGATTATTGCAGTACTGACTTCATTCAACAAAGGAGGTGGATTCTGAAAATATAGGCCAAAAGGTTTGAGATCATGAAGGTTACGGTGCTGGTGAAAAATATCAGAGACTAACAAACATGTCAATATCTTCAACAGTGTCTTACCCAAGGCCCTCAAGGAGCACAAACAGAATGCAAGAATCAGATCTTGCAGGACCCTTCACCACCATGGGGAGGAAGGATGAGATCACTCCGTACATTTTCAAGAAACTGGCTGGGGGTGGGGGTAGTTAGCTTAAAAAACGCATACTTGGTAAATCGTTCAAAAATCATTCAAGTTACAGAAAGTAAAGCTTTTCTAAATCTTCTTGGCTTGGGGGAGAGAAAAGAATATAGAGTAAGAAAACAAGAATTGATGAAAAGAGTTTGGGTGTTCTGATTTCAAGAGAAAACAACGTCAGGACTTCCCTGGTGGTCCAGTGGATAAGAATCCGCCTGCCACTGCAAGGGACATGGGTTTAATGTCTGGGAAGATTCCACACGCTGCAGAATGTCTAAGCGCGTGTGCCACAACTACTGAAGCCCTCACACCCCAGAGCCCGTGCTCCACACAATAGAAGCCGCCACACTGAGAAGCCTGTGCATCACAGCTAGAAAGTAACCCCTGCTCACAGCTAGAGAAGAGCAACAAAGACCCACAGCACAGCCAGAAGTAAACATATAACATTACAAAAAGAATAAACTGCGCTAACAACACAAGCTACCAAAACCAAAAACGCATTGATTGACAATTATTTTGTGCTGGATTTTACTGTCTTCTTTGCTCTTGATGGTACTATGCCTGTCTTGTCTGTATGATGAAATACTGTATAATACTGTACTTCTGTGAGTATCTTCCTACGTTCATTCTGGTTAGCAGTCTGAAGTCGGCTATGGGAATACTTACACCCTAGAAATGAAACACGTGTAACAGACAAAGGCTTGATTTACTACTTAGATTTGACTGTGCAGACTTCAGAAAGTGGTAGAGAAAATAAAAGTGCAGATAAACATAAAAGTGTGTCATGTCTGTGTCACACTGTGAATAGCACAAAAACTGAGGAAATATTCTTCCAGCATTCAAAAATTATCATCTGATTCAGCAAAGGAGTCCCTGACTTAAAAAAAAAAGTTGAATGAGTGACGTCCTGGCATAGATTTTGCTGTTTCACTTTCATCTTCCTCATTAACACAAAGAAAAATATCAGTCAACACTCATACCGAAACGACACTCATTTGTCAACTGCAACCACAGGCTGACAACAGATACATGGGTTTAGTAATAATCAAGGAAGGTGCTCTGAGAGAATCCACAGCTACGTTGAATGTGCAAGGAACAGAAGTGCATATTTCACTATTATTTGTAAATTGCATGTACATATCCTATATCAATGACGTGGTAATAAACATAAGTCTGAATACACATGCATGTGTTTCTTTCCAGAGAGCCATGGTTAAGCATTATGCAGCAGATGTGGGTTCAATTCCTGGGTTGGGAAGATCTCCTGGAGGAGGAAATGCAACCAACTCCAATGTTCTTTCCTGGAAAATTCCATGGACAGAGGAGCCTGGCGGGCTACAGTCTATGGGGTCGCAAAGTTCGACACAGCTGAGAACACAGGGCACAGAGTCTGGCGCCCGGGTACATCCAAGGTCAGAACTCAGATGTCTGTGACTCCTCGGTCATCTGCATACCCCTCCACTGCCCACCTTCTGCGGGCCTTCCTTCCCAAAGAGGCTATTTGGGAGGGGATGGTTAAAGAGCCCTGGGAACCTTGGACAAAGCTTCTTGTTGTTTAGTTGCTAAGTCCTGTCCTACTCTATTCTGACCCCACGAACTGCAGCCCACCAGGCTCCTCTGTCCATGGGATTATCCTGGCCAGAATACTGGAGTGGGTTGCCATTTCCTTCTCCAAAGGCTGAGCTAACTAACCTCAAAAGATTTTTTTGTCAAATCAGAAGCATAAACAAATCCTCCTCTTCCTGGAAAAGTGAACAAGATAAGCCAAGGGTCTGAAATGGAAAGAGAACGTGGACTGCAGATAGAGTGAGGAGGTGGGGTGGATATGGGGAGAAAGAACTAGCACATCTGATAATGTTCCATACAGACCAATGGTTCTCAACCTGGTTTGTACCTCAGATACCTTTGTCCGTCTGAGGAAGTCCATGGATTTCCTCTCAAAACAAATGCAGGCTTCCCTGGTGGCTCAGTTGGTAAAGAATCTGCCTGCAATGCAGTAGACCTAGGTTCAGCCTCTGAATGGGGAAGATCCCCTGGACAAGGAAATGGCGACCCACTCCAGTATTCTTGCCCGGGAAATCCCATGGACAGAGGGGCCTGGCGGGCTACAGGCCACGGGGTCACAAAGCGCTGGACACGACTCAGCCGCTAAACCACCACCAAAGATAAAATGCACAGATTTATATGGGAAACCAATTACACTGACACACAGCTCTACCTGGTAATGATCAGGCTGGGATCATGGGTGACTGAGAGAAAGGCCAGAGATAAAGCACCGTCTTCATCATATCCTATCAAGGGCACACCTTATCAACAAGACTTACGGCTGACGATGCTTCCCTGGGTCACCTGACTTAGACTTCACGCTGCCCTCTTTGGAAAGTCATTAAGTGCATCCCAATTAAGAAGTGAAAAGTTAAGTTCCTCTCCTTGAGGATACAGCTTCTAGTTATTTGGGATCACACAACATAGATGATTTGTCTCTTCTCTCACATTTGTTAATTTACTTGATCTTGTATTTATATCCATATGGCCTCATGGATATTCATTTTACACTTTGGGCTATAATCCAGTGTTGCTTTATTATTTTCTTTTCAAATTGTCCCAGTTTTGATCATTGGGAGCTCTTTCAGTTGGCTCCTGTGTCACTTTGAAAAACTTCCATCATCATATGCATGTGTTTGTGTGGTTTTAAAAAATATGCTCATTTTACATATATCTAATTTGAAAACTTCAGTAATTGTCTCCCCAAGTGTATCACATACCCCCAAATCCAAAACAATAGGGAAAGATTTGTTGCTTCAATAAATGGTGTTGAGAAACAGGATATATACATGAAGGAGAATGAAACTGAGCCCTGATCTCACACTATATACAAACATCAACTCAAAATGGATTAAAGACTTAAACATAAAACTTGAAGCCAGAAAACAACTCAAGAAATAAATAGGCTTCTTGACAGTGTTCTCAGCAATAATTTTTGGGGTATGCCACCAAAAACACTGGCAACAAAAGCAAAGCTAGACAAGTCGGACTATACCAAACTAAAAAGTCTCTGCACGGCAAGGAAACAAGAAACGAAATGAAAAGGCAACCTACAGAAAGGGAGCAAATATTCACAAACCACGTATCTGATAAGGAGTGTGGAAAAAATATAAGGAACACATGCAACTTAAAAAAATAGCCTAAACAGGCAAAGGAACTAATAGACAATTTTTGCCAAATAAGACACACAAATGGCCAACAGGTACATGAAAATGTGTCAACATCACTGATCATCAGGAAAATGCAAACAGAAACCACAATGAGATACCACCTCATATCTGTCAAAATGGCTACTACCAAGTAGAGAAAAGATGACAAGCGCTGGACAGGAGAAACTGGAACCCTTGTGCATTGTCGATGGGAATGTAAACTGGTACAGTCACTCTGGAGCTTCCCTCAAAAAATTAAATACAGAACTACCATATGATCCGGCAGTCCTATTTCTGTGTATACATTCCTATGGATGTGAGAGTTGGACTATAAAGAAAGCTGAGCACCGAAGAATTGATGCTTTTGAACTGTGGTGCTGGAGGAGACTCTTGAGAGTCCCTTGCACTGCAAGGAGATCAAACCAGTCCATCCTAAAGGAGATCAGTCCTGAATATTCATTGGAAGGACTGATGCTGAAGCTGAAACTCCAATCCATTGGCCACCTGATGAGAAGAGCCGACTCATTGGAAAAGACCCTGATGCTGGGAAAGATTGAAGGCGGGAGGAGAAGGGGACAACAGAGAATGAGATGGTTGGATGGCATCACTGACTCAATGGACATGAGTTTGAGTAAACTCCGGGAGTTGGTGATGGACAGGGAGGCCTGGCGCGCCGCAGTCCATGGGGTTACAAAGAGTCAGACACGACTGGGTGACTGAACTGAACTGAATTCAAAGGAAATGACCTAAAGAGATATCTACACCCCATGTTCACTGCAGTACTATTCACAATAGCCAAGACATGGATACAACCAAAAGTCAGGGCCCAATTTAGATCCAAAACTACCTAGCCTTTTATAAGCTTTTTTTTTGTTATTGTTTCTTTACAATTTCCTTCCTCTGTTTCCTTCTTTTTTTCAAGGAACTCCTGCAATTTTCTTTACACATATCCCTCATCCATCACTTTGTCATTTGACTACCTTTTTAGATTTTCTTAACTTTTTCTTTCAACTTTATTTTTGAAATTTCTATTATTATATTTTAACTCTTCAACAGCACTGTCCTGTTTTTTGGTTCTCCTCTGGAGTGGGGTGGGGGGCATGGGGTTTTAATTCCTGGATTCAATAATCTGCTTTTGTCTCTCTAAGGCTGTTACTTTCAGAATTTTGTTTTTTATTTTTATCTTCTTCCTCTTTCTCCTTCCAATTTCTTTTCTGTTGCATCTCTGTCTCTCCAAAGTGACTGGCAACTCTTTGATGATCGCTCTTATATAGGAGGGAGGCTCCCAGACCTGTTTGGAAGCTGTGTAGGGTAGCTCCCGACTGCTGGGGGTCAGAGCTGTTTTGCTGGAGGTATCTGAAGACGGGCTTCCTTGACAGCTCTGCCTGCAATGCAGGAGACCACAGTTCAGTCCCTGGATTGGGAAGATCCCCTGGAAAAAGGAATGACAACCCACTCCAGTATTCTTGCCTGGAGAATCCCATGGGGAGAGGAGCCGGGGGGTATCTGAATACCAGTTGGAGGTATCTGAATATTTGCTGAGGTATCTGAATATCAGTATCCAAATGTGTTTCTTTTGAGTTGGTCAGTTTCTGCAGATAGAACTGCTTCCCACCTGCTCCTGAGGCAGTGGAAGCAAGGCTGCCTGAGCCCAGTAGAGGGAGGGAGTTATGGGTCTCACTGAATGCATAAGTTCTCTTAATCCTCCCTCTCAGAACAGGATCTCAGCTCACTCCTCACTGGGCAGAAAGAACAAGAAAACACATATGCTTACTCTACGAAGTTAACCCAAATTCACTGATACATCTGAGTTAGATCTGATAGATAGAGTGCCTGAAGAACTATGAACAGAGGTGCGTAACACTGTACAGGAGGCAGTGATCAAAACCATCCCCAAGAAAAAGAAATGCAAAAAGGCAAAATGGTTGTGTGAGGAGGCCTTACAAATAGCTGAAAAAAGAAGAGATGTGAAAGACAAAGGAGAAAAGGAAAGATATACCCATCCAAATGCAGAGTTCTAAAGAACAGCAAGGAGAGATATGAAAGCCTTCCTAAGTGAACAATCCAAAGAAATACAGGAAAACAACATATTGGGAAAGACTGAAGATCTCTTTGAGAAAATTAGAGATACCAAGAGAACATTTCATGCAAAGATGGGCTCAATAAAGGACAGAAACGGTATGGACCTAACAGAAGCAGAAGATATTAAGAAGAGGTGCTAAGAATACACAGAAGAACTATACAAAAAAGATCTTCATGGCCTGGATAACAAGGATGGTGTGGTCACTCACCTAGAGTCAGACATCCTATAGTGTGAAGTCAGTGGGCCTTAGGAAGCATCACTGTGAACAAAGCTAGTGGAGGTGATGGAATTCCAGTTGAGCTATTTCAAATCCTAAAAGATGATGCTGTGAAAGTGCTGCACTCAATATGCCAGCAAATTTGGAAAACTCAGCAGTGGCCACGGGACTAGAAAAAGTCAGTTTTCATTCCAATCCCAAAGAAAGGCAATGCCAAAGAATGCTCAAACTACCACACAACTGCACTCATCTCATATGCTAGTAAAGCAATGCTCAAAATTCTCCAAGCCAGGCTTCAACAGTAAATGGACCAAGAACGTCCAGATGTTCAAGCTGGATTTAGAAAAGGCAGAGGAATCCAAGATCAAATTGCCAACATCTGTTGGATCATGGAAAAAGCAAGAGAATTCCAGAAAAACATCTACTTTTGCTTCACTAAATATGCTAAAGCCTTTAACTGTGTGGATCACAACAAACTGGAAAATCACAACAAACTGGAAGAGATGCAAATGCCAGACCACCTTACGTGCTTCCTGAGAAACCTGCATGCAGGTCAAGAAGCAACAGTTAGAACTGGGCAGGGAACAACAGACTGTATCAAAATTGGGACAAGAGTATGTCAAGGTTGTATATTGTCACCTTGCTTATTTAATTTCTATGCAGAGTACATCATTCAAGATGCCAGGCTCAATGAAGCACAAGCTGGAATCAAGACTGCCCGGAGAAGTATCAATAACCTCAGATATGCAGATGACACCATCCTTATGGCAGAGAGAAAAGAGGAACTAAAGATCCTCTTGATGAAAGTGGAAAGAGGAGAGTGAAAAAGCTGGCTTAAAACTCAACATTCAAAAAAGGAAGATCATAGCATCTGGTCCCAACATTTAATGGCAAATAGATGGGGAAACAATGGAAACAGTGACAGACTTTATTCTCTTGGACTCCAAAATCACTGCAGATGGTGACTGCAGCCATGAAATTAAAAGACACTTGCTCCTTGGAAGAAAGCTATGACAGACCTAGACAGCATATTAAAAGTAGAGACATTACTTTAATAACAAAAATCCTTCTAGTCAAAGCTATGGTTTTTCCAGTAGTCATCTACAGATGTGAGAACTGGACCATAAAGAAAGCTGAGTACTGAAGAATTGATGCTTTTGAACTGTGGTGTTGGAGAAAACTCTTGAGAGTTCCTTGGACTGCAAGGTGATCAAACCAGTCAATCACGAACTTCCCTGGTGATTCCTAAAAGAAATCAACCCTGAATATTTATTGGAAGGACTGATGCTGAAGTTTAAGCTCCAGTACTTTAGCCACCTGATTTGAAGAGCTGACTCACTGGAAAAGACCCTGATGCTGGGAAAGACTCAAGGCATGAGAAGGGGACAACAGAGGATGAGATGGTTGGATGGCATCACTGACTCAATAGATATGAGTTTGAGTAAGCTCCAGGAGATAGTGAAGAACAGGGAAGCCAGGTGTGCTGCAGTCCATGGGGTCACGAAGAGTCAGACACGACTGAGCAACTGAACAAAAATACGGATACAACTCTTATGTTCCTTTGTTTTAAACTTCTCAGCATCAGTATGTTTGAAGTTTCTGCCTTTCAACAGCATATAACTGGATATTAAAATTCAATCTGAGAATTACAGAAAAGAGGAACTTTATTCATTTAGATAAGTAAAATATTTGGAGCTAATTCTGCCATCTTATACTTTTTAACACAATTTCTTGTTTTTCCTTTCCTGTCTTTTGATGGCTCAGACAGTAAAGAATCTGCCTGCAATGCAGGAGACCCGGGCTCAATCCATGGGTCAGGAAGACACCATGGAGAAGGGAATGGCAACCTACTCCAGTATTCTTGCCTGGAGAATTCCATGGACAGAGGAGCCTAGCGGGGCTACAGTGCATGAGGTCACAAGGAGTCAGACATGACTGAGTAACTAACAAACACCTTTTTGTTGGGTTTATGCAGTTAGCTTCGTTCATTCTTGCCATGTAGTGGTTAATAAATTGTTCACCTTATTTTTAATCTTCTGCCAGTTATTCTGAAGTTCTTTAACACAATAATTATCACTTATATTTCTATCTATGTCTAGAATTTATTAGTATCTCTACCATTTCTTTAAGCAAGTCTAGGACCTCTGCATGTGTTCACTTTTATTCCTCCAAACTTCTATTCTATAATTACAGATTGTGATTAACCTTTAAAATTAGTAACTATTTAGATTTAACCACTGTTTTGGCTTCTCTATTTACTCTTCGTTCTCTTATTCAGTTTTCATTTTGTTGAAGCATGCCCTTAAATGTAATTTTCGGAATGGACATAGTCAGCCATAAATATTCTAAGTACTTGCATTTCTAAAATGTCTTCATTTGGCCCCTCCCCCTCAAATGGCAGTTTACTAGCAACCTTGGAGAATATTTCTTCTAACAGGTAGAGCTGCAGGGTACTAGCTTGTTGGGACTTTAATGATTGCTGCTTTGTAGATAAGCTTTTCTGCTCTTAGGATGCTTTACAGACTTTTGAAAGTTCATCACAATGAATCTAGGTGAGTGCATTTCTTCACGTATCACATTCTCCATTCGGTGGATCAATTCAATGTAAAGAATTACTTCTTGGGACTTCCTTCATCGTCCAGTGGTTAAAGACTCTGTGCTTCCAATGCACTGGCTGGATCTCTGGTCAGGGAACTAAGATGTTGCATGACACATGGCGTGGCCAAAATGAGTAAGCAAGATGAAGAGATGTGTACTAAAAAAATAGAATTATGTCTTCCCCTTTGTAAATTTTCCTCTGTTGTTTCTTTATCTCCATTTCTCCTCCTTCAATAAATATTACATAAATGGCAGGCCACCAGTTTGATCTGAACTTTTCTCTTGTATTTTCCATCTCTTGTTTACTTGCTTGCACTGTGCTACAAAAGATTTCTTTATCTTTTACAATTAATTTGGCTTTCAGTTATGTTCATTTATTATTTGGAATTATTTAGAATATTAGAGGGGTTATTACTGCTTTGCTTTTTTGAGCATGCTTTTATCTTCCCCAAATTCTTATTTTATATTTGCTCCTTTCTTGTTTTTAGTGGTCACTTTGTTCATGGACACCACGCTTATGGTAGAAAGTGAAGAAGAACTAAAGAGTCCCTTGATGGAAGTGAAAGAGAAGAGTGAAAAAGTTGGCTTAAAACTCAACATTCAGAAAACTAAGATCATGGCATCTGGTCCCATCACTGCATGGCAAATAGATGGGGAAACAATGGAAACAGTGACAGACTTTATTTTTTGGGGTTCCAAAATCACTGCAGATAGTGATTGCAGCCATATTAAAAGATACTTGCTCCTAGGAAGAAAAGTTATGATCAACCTAGACAGCATATTAAAAAGCAGAGACATTACTTTGCCGACAAAGGTCTGTCTACTCAAAGCTATGGTTTTTCCAGTAGTCATGTATGGATGTGAGAGTTGGACTATAAAGAAAGCTGAGCGCTGAAGAACTGATGCTTTTGAACTGTGGTGTTGGAGAAGACTCTTGAGAGTCCCTTGGACTGCAAGGAGATGCAACCTGTCCTTCCCAAAGGAAATCAGTCCTGAATATTCATTGGAAGGACTGATGCTGAAGCTGAAACCCCAATACTTTGACAACCTGATGGGAAGAGCCAACTCATTTGAAAAGACCCTGATGCTGGGAATGATTGAAGGTGGGAAGAGAAGGGGACAACAGAGAATGAGATGGTTGGATGGCATCACTGACATGATGGACTTGAGTTTGAGTAAGCTCCAGGAGTTGGTGATGGACAGGGAAGCCTGGCGTGCTGCAGTCCATGGGGTTGCAAAGAGTCAGACATGACTGAGCGACTTAACTGAACTGAATTTGTTCAGGGAAATTATTTCAGATGGGATACATCCTCAGATATACTAATGAGTTTTCTTCCACATTCACATTTTCCCTCAAAATCCTGAAGAGCATTAATAAAAGTACAGACTCCTAGTTCCACCCTGGTGATGAGGTAGAAGCAAAAAATATTTTGTAGTTTGGTAAAATCTTCAAGTGATTCTGATAATAATCAGGTTTGAGGAAAAACTAATTGGCTCTAGAAAGTGGTTTAGTCACTGTGCCCGCAGGTCAAAGCTGGCCCATTATTTTTGTGAATAAAGTTTTACTGGAATGCAGACAGCCCCGTTCATTTACATATTGCCTATGGTAGCCTTCACACTACAATGTCCACCCTGAACAGCTGGGACAGAGACCTACAGAGTCTACAAGGATGATGATAAAGAGAAGGAAGAGGAAGGGGAGGGGAGGAGGAGATGAAAACGGGGAGGGGAGAGGGGAAGGGGAGAAGTGAGGCGGGGAGGGGAGGACAGGGAACAGCAGAGAAGGAGAGATGGAGGAGGGGCTGTCTAAGAGGAGTCACAGAGGAAGACACAGGATGACTTCCGGAGTTTTTGCTGTGCACGCTCACTGGAGAGAAACAATGTTTTAGCCCTTAAAGCAAGCCAGCCAGGCAGGTATTCTTATCATATAAAGAAATGGGAAAAAACAGCAGCAAACAAGGAAATGGAACTAGAGAGGCTAGTTAACATTCCCAAATTCACACAGCAGGCAGATGGCAGGGGCAGCAACCGACCCCTAACTTCTGTGATCCAAGGCCATGCTCGGGGGTTTGGGGACAGAAAGCCTGGTTTATGTCTTGGCAGGGCCACTTGCTGCCTCCGTGATAGCGAACACGGCGCCGATTCTCCTAAGGACGGGGCAGCATTAGGCTTCGAGCCCAAAGCCAGCCCTGGAGCCTGGCACCTGGTTGCGCTTTATCGTTACATCCACTCTTAGCGGGTGAAACCCAAGGATGTTAGGGGCTACCAGGACAGGGAGGCCTGGCGTGTTGCAGTCCATGGGGTCAGATTCGGACACGACCAAGCGACTGAGCTGAACTGAACTGCACCAGGTGAAGAAAGTCTCAGGGGTAAGAGAAAGGCATGCAAGCCCATTTCTAAATCTGTGAAACAAGTGTCTGACAAAATTCAAGGCCTTATTTACAAAAGACATCAGCAAAACTATACATTTAAATCAATTACGTGGGAAAAAGATAGTCTTAAAAGACTCATTTTAGGTCACGTGCTCAGAGGCTCTTTGCGATCTCATGGCCTGTCGCCCTCCAGGCTCTTCTGTCCGTGGGATTTCCCAGCCAAGAACACTGGAATGGGTTGCCATTTCCTCCTCCAGAGGATCTTCAATTCTGACTCAGGGATTGAACCCAAGTCTCTTAGGTATCCTGCATTGGCAGGTGGATTCTTTACCACTAACGTCAATTTATATATTTAATATATATATGAAAGTAAATTCCAAGTGGATGAAATAATTAAATGCAGCAAGTATGCAGGTGCAAACACACACACACACAATCCCCAAGAAATATTTATAACCCCCAGGAGGCATTTCTCTACTTGAATTCACAATTGAGATGCTGTTAGAATTCACTTAATGACATAAGGTCAGTTGAAAAAAAAGAAAATCACACATATAATACTGAATAAAAAATATGCATGAGAATGTCTAACAAAATGAGCCTATTGTCTAAGTTTAGTATAATGAGAACATGAGAATGTACGACTTTTGACTAGGAAAAAAAAAACCCTAAAACTACTTTAAAAGTGAATCTAGAATAAGAATTGCAGAATCATTTTTAAAAAACAATGTTAAAAAACCAATGTATAAAAAACTGGTTTTTTATATTGAATTTGCTTCAATATATAACTCAAAGTCATGATTTTGTGTCAAAATAAAGAGATAGGAATTCCCCTTATCTAATCATTGAGAGAAATAACCAATTCTTATATTTTTCAGGTAATGTTTTACATTCCTGGTGTCATGAAATACAAGTTTATAATTCACAGAGATTTTTATCTGATCTTTCCTAAAGTCCATTGTTTTCATGAAGAAGTTCAAATGCATCTCTGCTACAAAGGACCCACATTTCTTAGCCTCTGATGAAAGTGCAAATTTGTTTTAAGGTCATGCGCCAATGTTATGGTTCTTTACCTGTGAGTCATATGACATTCCCCTCCCGCCCCCCACATACTAGATTATTCTTATGGTAAATCACACTCGATTTTTTCCATAGAGTCACACAGGCAAACTGTGTTTAGCTGGGCCTTGCCCCCTTCGAATCTGTAAAAGTGAATTTATAAGGGACTTCTCTGGTGATCTAGTGGTCATGAATCCATCGACCACGGGTTTGATTCCTGGTCCGGGAAGATCCACTGTGCTGCGGGGTAACTAAGCCCATGTGCCATAACTACGGGGCCTGAGAGAGGCAGCTACTGAGCCCGTGTGCCCCAGAGCCCATGCTCTGCAAGAGGAGCGGCCACCGCAGTGAGAAGCCGCAACCAGAGAACAGCCCATGCAACCATGAAGATCCAGGGCAGCCCAAAGTGAATAAATAAAAAAATTTAAAAAGTGAATTAACGAGTAGGTGACTCTGACCAGTATCCTCTCAATAGTTCTATACAAGAGTGTTCAGCCAACTTTCTGACACATCCATCATCTATGACAAAACAGAAGTCTCCTTGCCCTCATCAGAGTTTTGTAATTGGCATGACACTCTGTCCCACACCTTCTCACTCTACATCTCTTCACTGATGTTACATCCATCTTTAGAGACAGAAGTGAGGATCTGATTATCCCACTGAACAGATGGGGACACTGAGGTCCATCAGTTAATGACCATCCCCCACCCCCCAAGCCATCCTATGTTAATGAGGAAGCTGGCAATAAGGTTTCTGGAGTCCTCTGGGTGTGTGTTTCCCCTATTACACCATGCTGGGCTGTTAATATGTGTGTATTCATGCGTGTTTCTTGAGATAGACTTTCTCTGACAAAAATACATTTGGGGTCATTTGTAGTTTCTTTCTCTAGTTGCTTTTGAATTTAAAGGGTATAATATATTTAGGTCCTATGTTAATGAGTAGCTTTTCCTTTGGGCTAAAACATCTTTTCTTCTTTAGCAACTTTGGTCATATGGAACTCAAATTTGTTAACTCGCCGCATAAACAGCAACTCATTTAAAAATAAATTACGAATATTAAAGGGAAATAGAGAACACAATAATATACTATATATGGAAATACATCAGCTGTAGAATAATGCATCTTAATGAAGGCTTCCCATGTGAACAAACCATTATATTTACAAGCTTTCCACAGTTAATGACCCAGAACTGGTTAACGAAACCTACGTTTATAGCAAGGTCCTCCGTCAGCAAAAATATACATATTAATAATTGATGGTGCTGTAAAAATAGGACATAAGATGATGCTTCCTGGGTTTGTGGAGAAATAGGACTCTATGGTCCATTAACTTAAAATGCTTATCTAATGTTTGATGGGCTTTGTCTTTAAAAATCCTTCTTCAAATTAGTAAGATAAAATGGACATTTGTCCAAATGACAATCTGGCCAATTTATCAGTCACAAATAAGTGATTTAACGCTGGCAACTTTCTCGAGCAGCTCATGATCCTGGGGGTTTTACTTCTCTTTCATGCTCTGTAGTCACGGGAGGCAAGGATGGAGCAGTGATGGGAAGGAAGAGGGTCCACTGTCCACTCCAGCAAATGCCCGCCGTGTCAATGCAGAGATTAATTAGCTCCAGCTGCCTCCTGGACACAGCCTGAGAGGGCATCATTAGGGAGCACTCAAAGCCACTCCATCAACCCATCGGCCACACCACACGCTTCCTGCTCTAATTTGCTCGTGGCATGCCTCACGCTGTGGAGTAAACTGCTCGTCAGTCGGTCTGTTTTAAGATCATGTGTATGTGTGTGTGACTGTGTGTATGTTCCCCACTTTACAAAAATAAGCCCTTTGTTTCAGCATTTCATTTCAGAGTAACACTTCTGCATTTATATACCTGTGTTTATAGAAACACACCTACTCAGAAAGACGAACCCAGCAGAAGTGGCGTGAAGGCTGCATGGAGTCAGAGCTGATGGCTTTGCTTTGCCCTCTGCTTATACTTTAGTTATGGCTAATCTCTCTTTCTCTTGTCCTTTTTCAGTCGCTCAGTCACGTTTGACTCTGCGACCCCACGGACTGCGACACGCCAGGCTTCCCTGTCCTTCACTATCTTTCGGAATGTGCTCAACCCCATGTCCACTGAGTCAGTGATGCCATCCAACCATCTCATCCTCTGTCGTCCCCTTCTCCTCCTGTCCTCAATCTTTCCCAGCATCAGGGTCTTTTCCAACAAGTCGGCTCTTTGCATCAGGTGGCCAAAGTACCGGAGCTTCAGCTTCTGCATCAGTCCTTCCGATGAATACTCAGGATCGATTTTCTTTAGGGTGGACTGGTTTGATCTCCATGCCACAGTTTCAACGGGTACAAAACAATGAAAAATAAAGCAATTTCTAGCTTGTTATAGCTAATTTCTAAAATTTTTAGTAAAGCTTGATTAGTTAACAGCTGGGCTAGAACAGAACAGCTGAGTCTGTTAGCTGATTACCCTAGTGGTGGGAGCTTAACTGGCTACTTTTGTGTCCTATCGTCTTTAAAAATGTTTTAAAATAAACACTTCAACAGAACTTACAGTTTTTGAGATGCTATTTTGCCTGGTTTGCAAATATTCATGAATTTAGTTCTCATAATAAATAAGCAGAAGTAATTTATTTGAGAAATAGTTTATTTCTCAAAATAAATGTGTGAATACCATTACTATCTTCATCTTATATATGCGGAAGCTGAGGTACAGAGAGGCCAAGGACCTTGTCCAGAGTCACACAGCCAGAAAGTGGCAGACCGTGGTTTGACCTGAAGCGTGTGCCTAGGGAGTCTCTGCTCTCAACCCTCTATGCTCTGCTGTATCTCTTCACTGATGGGTTTCTTCTGGCTTAAAATATTTTGTGTGAAAATGGCTTTCTATGGGTACCGTGGATCATACTTTTAAAACCTGCACGTTTGCAATTTTAATAGACATTGCTGAGCTGCCTGGTAGGAGGCTGCAGGGTTGATCCACACCACCCCCCCCCCCCCCGCCAAACAGTAAACAACGGCCTTTCCCCCCACAGCTTGCCAACACTGGGATATTAACCATTTTGATCATGGCTAACTCAAAACAGATAAAAATGGCAATGGGATAAACATTTTGAATCATGAATGATGTATCTAAACCCACGACGATCAGCCATTTCAAAAGCTAACAGTGAACACTTCATGTGTCAGACACTGTTTCAACTGCTTTATGGGCACCAGTTTCTTTAAGTCACATCCAGGAGCTGGGTGCCAGCACTATCTCCACTTTGCACGTGTGGAAACTTAGGCCCCAAGAAGTCAAGTTGCCTCCCCGGGTCACATGCGAGTAAGTGGTGGAAACAGAACCTGAACCTGGGCAGGCTGGCCTTCCCTTCTCCTCTCCATTAGTGGACTCTAGTAATGGGCCCAAATCTGAGAAAAATAAAGGCAAATGTCCTGCCCTAGAATACAGATAAAGACCCCTGGGATCAGGTGACAAAAGGAAGAGAATCCTCTACCTCACTGAGTTTCTGATGTCCTGCGGACCTGCGGCAAGAATAAAACAGAGTTAAGAATAACAACAAATGCCTTCCGGAAATAAACCCATGCACATATGGCCAGTTAATCTACACCAAAGGAGGCACAAATATGCAGTGGAGAAAAGATAGTCGACAACAGACACTGGTAGGAGTACTGGACAGCCACATACAAAAGAGTGAAATGGGGCCCCCATCTCACACCATATGCAAGAATAAATAAAATATGGATTGTTGTTGTTGTTTAGCTGCTAAGACTCGTCTGACTCTTTCGTGACCCCATAGACTGCAGCCCACCAGGCTCCTCTGTCCACGAGATTTTCCAGGCAAGGATACTGCAGTGGGTTGCCATTTCCTTCTCCAGGGGATCTTTCCAACCCAGGGATCAAACCCAGGTCTCCTGCACTGCAGGCAGATTCTTTACCAACTGAGCTACAAGGGAAGGAGTGGGTTACTATTTTCTTCTCCAGGGGATCTTCCCAACCCAAGTCTCCTGCATTGGCAGGCAGATTCCTCACCACTGAGGCACCAGGGAAGCCCCAAGAATGCATTAGAGACCTCACTGTAAGCCTGAAACTATAAAGTTCCTAGAAGAAAACACAGGCGAGAAACTCTTTAACATCAGTCTGAACAACACTGTTTTGGACTTCTCTCTGCGCCGAAGAATTGATGCTGTTAAACTGTGGTGCTGGACAAGACTCTTGAGAGTCCCCTGGACTGCAAGGAGATCCAACCAGTCCATCCTAAGGGAGATCAGTCCTGGGTGTTCATTGGAAGGACTGATGCTGAGGCTGAAGCTCCAGTACTTTGACCACCTGATGTAAAGAGCCAACTCACTGGGAAAGACCCTGAAGCTGGGAAAGGTTGAGGGCAAGAGGAGAAGGAGGTGACGGGATGAGATGGTTGGTTGGCAACACTGACTCAATGGACATGAGTTTCAGCAAACTCCAGCAGATAGTGAAGGACAGGGAAACCTGGCACGCTGCAGTTCCTGGGGCTGCGAAGAGTCAGACATGACTTAGTGACTGAACAACAATGCAAGTAAAGGCAACAAAAGCAAAAATAAACAACAGAACTACATGCTTTTGCACAGCAAAAGAAATGATTAACAAAACTAAAGGGCTACCTACTGAATGGGAGACAGTTATCTGCAAATTATATACCTGATAAAGGGTTAATATCCAAATTATATAAAGCACTTATCCAATCTAATGGCAAAAAACAAACAGCCTGATAGAAAAATGAGCAGATGTCAAGAAGAGGCATTTTTCCAAAGAAGACATAAAGATGGCCAACAGAGACACATGAAAACATGTTCAACATCACTAATTGTCAGGGAGATCAAAATCAAAACCACAATGCGATATCACCTCAGACCTGTCTGACCAGTGATTAAAAAGACAAAAAAATAACAAATATCAGTGAAGATGTGGAGAAATGGGAATCCTTGTATACTGTTGGAATGTAAATTGGTACAGCTACTATGAAAAAGTGTGCAGATTTCTCAAAAAATTAAAAATAGAAATACCATGACATCCGGCAATATCATTTTGGGTACGGATCTGAAGAAAACAAGAACATTCAAAAAGATATATGCTCACTGAAGCATTATTTATAACAGCTGACATACAGAAGCACCCTGAGTGTCCACCCATAGATAAATGAATAAAGATGATGAATATATACAACATACATGCACAGTGGAATATTACTCAGCCGTATAAAGGAATGAAGTCTTGCCGTTTGTGGCAACAGTAACGGGCCTGGAGAGTAATATGCTACGTGAAATAAGTCAGACAAAGAAAGACAATAGCATACGATTTCATTTATATGTGGAATCTAAAAATCAAAACACATGAACATCAAAACAGGAACAGACCCCTCGTTAACTGTGGACAAAGTGGCAGTGGCCAGAGGGAGGAGGGACGGGGGTGAGAGAAACGGGCAAAAGGGATAAAGAGATACAAGCTTCCAGTTATAAAATAACAAGTCACAGGACTGAGATGTAAGGCCTAGGGAATGTAGTCAGTTATACGGTAAAAATTTTGTGGGGTGATAATTTCTAAATGTGTAAAAATGTCAAATCACTACAATGCACACCTGAAAGTAATATGATCCTGCATGTCAATAACACTTCGTTAAAAAAAAATAAAGAAAAAATACTTACACTAAAGGTTCTCAGTTAACCAGACTGTAAAATGCTATTTAACAGAAAATGGTGATTTGTTGTTTTTTACCTCCCCCAAAGCCTCCTGAGCTGGACTTCTAGGTCACAAGGTTATTCAGAGCGTCCTCCCCACGCTCATCCCCCTGCTCAATCTGACAGCCTTCCATGCACGCCTGTATCAGCATCGGTCCTTTCCCTGCTTTGCAAACATCTTCCTGGAACAACACACACAGTACATGGTGGGTGGTACCTACTGCCCAGGGATCTCCTGAATTCTCCCTCTGCAGCTGCCTTAAGACCGGGACCCTGTGGGCTTTCCGACGGCACTGCTGTTCCAGATCGTACTTTAAACAGACTAATTTCAAGTTCATACATCTGAATGCGACAGGCTGGGACCTGGGACACGTTGCTGCAGTGGTTGCACCTGGACAAGCCTCCTCCAGCAACAAAACACAAGGAAGCTAAAGGACTAAAACAACTGTGTGCATGTACAGGTACAGTTGTGGTCAGTTACAAACAACAAGACACAGAAAGACCAAACACCCAACTGCCACTCTGAGTTTGTTGTTTGGCCGCTAAATCCTGTCTGGCTCTTTTTGCAAAGCCATGGACAGCAGCACACCAGCTCCTCTGTTCATGGAATTCTCCAGGCAAGAACGCCGGAGTGGCCATTTCCTTCTCCAGGGGATCCTCCCAACCCAGGGACTGCACCTGCATCTTCTGCACTGGCAGGCAGATTCTTGAGAGTCCTGTGGACGATGAGATCAAACCAGCCAATCCTAAAGGAAATCAGTCCTAAATAGTCATTGGAAGGACTGATGCTGAAGCTCCAATACTTTGGCCACCTGATGAGAAGAATTGACTCATTGGAAAAGACCCTGATGCTGGGAAAGATTGATCGCAGGAGGAGAAGGGAGCGGCAGAAGATGAGATGGTTGGATGGCATCATGACTAAATGGGCACGAGTTTGAGTAAACTCTGGGAGAGAGTGGAGGACAGGGAAGCCTGGTGTGCTGGAGTCCACGGGGTCGCCAAGAGTCGGACACGGCTTAGCAACTGAACAACAACAAAACAAAGCAAAACAAACCCCCATATATCAGAGCAAATCTGTTTTTCAGTACACTTGTATCTCGAAAACAACCAAAGGTCATTTGGAGCCAAACATGACGAATATGGCGCAGAACCAAGCTGGAGAACGTGGTTTGGGTTGAAATCCAAGTGTGATCGTAAAGACCATTTCATTTTGGTTCTCGGTTCACTCTGGCGTTGACAGCAGTTCCCAAGGAGAAGCCTGGAAGTTCTGAGGACAGGGGACCTAGGGGGGGCTCTGGGGAGAGCTGCCTTTCCGGAGCATTCACTGGACGCCCAAACTCCTACCTGGGGATTTGTTAATGAGAAAGACGTCTAATTTATTGACCAAAAAATCATCTATAATGCAGCTTGTTTCATGTTAGAATTTGAAAATGAGCAGGGTTTTATGGTGTTTTGAGGATTTAGCAGATGTATTTCGAAGTGTCAGTTCCACTTCTATAATAAGTGTCCCCTAGTGTTCTTTATTATAATGCAAACATTGATAGCTTCAGGGTAACATAAAATACACCATGGTCGTGGCGGTAGGACACATTATTTCAAAGGGATCCACAGAAGAAAATGTATTACATTCATTAAGTTTCCTCCTTGATCCACTCCATTGGCTCTGCCAATTAAAATAACTGCACATGAATTTTTAGAGTGCTATTTATTTTCCTTTGTAGATTTTAGAATATAAATATTTAAAATGGCAATATCAAAAAATAATTTATATGGCAATGGTAAGGGCAACATTTGGTCAGGAACTAAGGACATAATGATGTCTTTTGCTCTAATTCTGGATTCAGTTACTAAATAGTCACCCCTGGAAATATGCCAGGCTTCCCACAAAGATATAAACACTGTTTTAATCAGAGACGTCAACGGTTTATATATTGACATAACAAAATAAAATAATGGAAAAATGAAATTTTAAAATGAGTAGACACTATCTTAATTAGTGATATAGTGGAAAATAGACTTAATTGAAAACATTCCTAGGATTTGGGGTAATGGATTTTTATGGTTATCAGCCAGTGAACAGAAGATACCATTCTTTTAAAAATTGGATCCATACATTTCTCAATGGTGTACAATTTCATAGAACACGTAATACCAAGAGAAGACATGCTTGGAGAAAAAGCAAACTGGAGAAAGTCACATTTAATACAAAACAGACAAGCTGTCCTCTTTCTAATGTCCAAACTCTGTATTGCTGAAAAATTAAAACAGAATTATTTTATTTAAGCTGAGCAAATATAAACAGCAAAGTAAAACAGAAAAATTACAATAAAAAACAAGCAATTCTATCTTTATTTGGTATCAGTGTAAGCCATTAAGACTTCACCATGGAAAAATAGCATTTGGCCATTCTCTAAGTTTCTAGTGTACTACACGTAGGTATTTAGTAAATGTCGGCTGAATTACATTAAATGGAAATGGTTAAGTCAAAACTGCTTCTTATATAAAATTTCATGTTAAACTTAGATTATCTTAGATTGAATCTTCTGACTGCTAGCTTAATTTCTGAAGTAGAAAATTGGAGATAACCACTGTTTTTATCATTACATCTCTTATCTGTGTATCTCTAATGAGTGGAACAGAGAAATAATTTTGTATCACTACCTGTCCACCTATGTATATATGTCAAACAATTCAGAGATCTGAAAAGAAAAATCTGATAATATTCTATGGCCATTTGCTTTTATTTTTAAATATGTGTCTTTTCCCAGTTAATGCAGTAAAATTTAAACAGTTTGGAAAATACAATCAAAACAACTTCCAAAGTCCCGACATTTAGAAGGAGCATGATTTAAACTTTTTTATGTGTATAGATATATGTACATATTTCGTTTAAACCATATTATATGTGTAATTCTAAATCCTGTATTTTCACTCTGAGCATTTTCATGTCAAAAATAAGCCATAAACATTATGTTAATGGTGGCATATCATTACTTTAATGTAAGTCCACCATAAATCATTAAACTCCATCCCTACTCTAGAACACTAGGATTATTTCCAATTTTTCATTAATAAAAACAACACTGTAGGAGATGTCTATGCACATAAACCTTTATTTCTGATGATTTACTTAAGATAGAAATGGAGGGAAGGACATATTTTCATGATATGTTGCCTCTTTCAGAAAAGCTGGATCAGTTTAACTCATCATGTATGAGAATAAACATCTCATCACACTCTTATCAGTAATTATAACTTGATTTTACAGTTAAGTCTTTAATCCATTTTGAGCTTATTTTTGTGTATGGTGTTAGTACTCTGTGAGACCCCATGGACTGTAGCCTGCCAGGTTCCTCTGTCCAGAGGATTCTCCAGGCAAGAACACTGGAGCGGGTTGCCATTTCCTTCTTTAGGAGATCTTCCTAACCCAGGGATTGAACCCACGTCTTCTGTGTTTCCTGCAGTGGCAGGCGGATGCTTTGAAAGCTCTAATTTCATTCTTTACATGTAGTCGTCCAGTTTTTTCAGCACCACGTATTGAAGAGACTGTCTCTTCTCCGTTTATGCTCTTGCCTCTTTGTCAGAGACTGACTGACCATGGTCAGTTAATGGGCTTATTTCTGGGCTTTCTACCCTGTTCTGTTGCCTTGTGTGTCTTTTTTTGGTGGCAGGACCATACTGTTTTGATTACAGCAGCTTTGGCGTATAGTCTGAAATCAGGAAGTCTGATTCCTCTGGCTCTGTATTTCCTTCTCAAGATTGCTTTGGTTATTTGAGGTCTTCTGTGATTCCGTACAAATTTAAAAAACTTTTGTCCTAGCTCTATGAAAATTGTCATTGGTAACTTGATAGGGATTATACTGAATCTGAGGAGGGCATGGCAACCCATTCCAGTGTTCTTGCATGGAGAATCTCATGGACTGAGGACCCTGGCAGGCTATAGTCTGTAGGGTCGCAAAGAGTCAGACGGGACTGAAGCGATCGACTGTGTAGCATGCACACCGAGTCTATAAATTGCCTTGTGTAGTACGGTCATCGGAGAAGGAAATGGCAACCCACTCCAGTATTCTTGCCTGGAGAAGCCCATGGACAGAGGAGCCTGGCAGGCTACAGTCCATGGAGTCGCAAGAGTCAGACACAACTTAGCAACTAGAGAGAGACAGTGAGTATGGTCGTTTAACAATATTAACTCTTCCAATATAATTATAACTTGAAAAAACTTCCCTCCCCAATAAGACTGATAAAACTCGCCTTCTATTACCAGTTTAACATATCTGAAGTTAGGGATGTATGTATTACAAAAAGGGAGGTATTTTGATTTATTTGCCCAAATATTTTCTTTCACTTTCAATCACAATGTATCTTACAATGAATGAAATCTTAGATTCCATGAAATACAGTATCTCATTAAATTTTAAACTCATACTTTTTGACATGTATTAACATGTAAATAGTCATGATTCATATAAAACCATTTTGGTATACATTTCAATGTCTCACTGAGCTAAAAATATTTTTTTAACTGCAGTGAAAAACATGTAACATAAAATGTATCACCTTCACCATTTGTAAGTAAACCATTCAGTAGCGTTGAATTGATGTTCACACTGCTGTGCAATAGGTTTGGAGAATTCTTTTTATTTTCGTTTTGAAAATCAAAGATTAAAGGGAACACAAGAATGCAGGTGATCAAACCAGGGTTCGTCTTGAATCACACATGCCCTCTGGGATGAGTCACCATCTTTTTTGAGACAATAAAGCCTGGATGCCACAACTGCGACTCTGCACACAGGTGCGGTGGGCACACGCCCTCTCACCAGGGACAGACGCTCCTACACGTGTTGGCACCACGGCGGTGAAGCCCTTCCTCAAGCAAAATAATCCCTGTTCTCCATCCTGTGCTGACAACAGAGGAGATGCACAGGGGCCTACGTGCAGGTGGAACAGTTGGGACGCCGGGTCAGAGGAAAACGTGTGTGCGTGCTGAGTCGTTTCAGTCGTGTCCGACTCTGTGCGATCCTGTGAACTGCAGCCCACCAGGCTCCTCTGTCCATGGGATTCTCCAGGCAAGAGTACTGGAGTGGGCTGACATTTCCTTCTTCCAGAGGAAAACGTATGCTATTCTAAAACGATTGACTGCATCATCTGTCATTTAGAACACATCATGACAAAAGTGATGCAAGAGCAGAGAGGGGGTTCTGCGATCAACCAAAAATGAGACCGTTTAAATTTTCTGAGGTTTTAGGATTTAAAGTAAATGAAAAGATCTTGACACTATTGTATATAGAAAAAGTAGCATTCGGCCCCACACTTGGGGCATTGCTCTGTAACTTTCATCACTTTTGTCTTGAAAAACAGAGTGGACCCTAGGACTACCTGATTACCATCGGACTAGGGCAAACTTCCCTCATGGCTCAGCTGGTAAAGAATCCGCCTGCAATGCAGGAGACCCCGGTTCGATCCCTGGGTCGCGAAGATCCACTGGAGTAGGGAGAGGCTACCCACTCCAACTCTTGGACTTCCCTTGTGGTTCAGCTGGTAAAGAATCCACCTGCAATGCAGGAGACCTGGGTTCGATCCCTGGGTCGGGAAGATCCCCTGGAGAAGGGAAAGGCTACCCACTCCAGTATTTTGGCCTGGAGAATTCCATGGACTATACAGTCCATGGGGTTGCAAAGAGTTGGACACGACCGAGCGACTTTCACTTTCACTGTCAGGGCAAAGCTGAGGCACACCACTTTTTGATCCTCGCATGGGGCTGTAAGCAGCTCCCCGCCCCACCAAGCTGTCACGTGGATAGTCCACATGGCGAGGGGCTGGGGGCCACCTCCAGGGAACAACTAGGAAAAACTGATGCGTTCAGCCTGGCAGCACACAGGGAACTGAATCTGGCCCACAACCACACAAGCTCAGGCACTGTTCCTTCCCCGGTTGAACCACAGATGAGACCCCGTCCCCAACCAACGCCCAGACTGCTGCCTATGAGCCCTTGAGCAAAGGACTCAGCCAAGCCCAGACCCCTGAGCCACAGAGACTGAGGGAGCAGGGTTGTGCTGTTGAAGTTGCCAAATGTGTGGTAATAACTAAGGAAAATATCCATTCAACTCTTGATTCAGAAATCACCAGACCCCCTGGAGAAGGGAATGGTAACCCACTCCAGCTTTGTTGCCTGGAGAATCCCCACAGACTGAGGAGCCTGGCGGGCTACAGTCCCTAGGACTGCAAAGAGTGGACACGACTGAGTGACTTTCACTTCACTTCACAGAGATCACCCAGGAGAAGGCAGTTATACTGGGGCAAACCCATTCTCCCGGTCATGAATACTAACAGATATTAACACAGTGGAGGCCACGGCTGATACTGGTGAGCAGCCCACAGCTTGTCCCCGCTTCCGAGTAGCCCACATTCTCCAACAAACGTCTAAACAGACATGATCCTGTGTCTCCAGAACCCCTCCCCTCCTCGGGGAGGCTTCTAGATAATACATGGGATTCCATTCTCTTAAGCCACCGGTCATATTTTTTGCTTTTCTTTCTTTTCTCAAACGCTCTCTAAGGAGGACACAAGTCTTACAGATTCTATGGTCTTTAAGAGAACCAGATGCTGATCTTGTCTGTAAGGAAACTTACCATACCCAGAAATATCATCTCCTCTTCTCTCTCTCTTTCAGTCCTCTTGCACTGATGGAAACCTCGCCAAACCTAAAGACAAAGAAACGCCTGCTTGTTTAGTGCATAAAGATAAATCAAACACAGTCACACCATTTCTCCCACACACGCCGCGCACGCCAAATGATGCACTGATGATACACTAAGGTGCGCACGTCTCTGTGCTGATGAGTGCTTTTCCTTCTGTGACCACAGTGACATCTTTAAGGAATGAATGAATCACAGAAGTGGCCTATACCACTGTCCACTGTCTGAGGACCCAACTGTGGACCCTGATGAGGACCCTTGTCCCAATATCCCCTATTAAACAAGGAGGACTAAGGCAGTTCTGTCCACCCAGGGACGAAAGAGGATCCACCCTTGTCCAAGACCCTGGTAGCGACTGCACAACCCACTGCTGACCCAGTGACAGCCTCACACCTGCTAGGATGAATGTCATCGAAAAGACAAGAGACAACCAGTGTCAGAGAGGATGTGAAGATAAGGGAAGCTCCCAGTACGGTCGGTGGGCATGGAACTGGGTACAGCCGCTATGGAAAGCAGTGAGCCGAGTGCTCAAAAATTAAAAACAGAACTACTGTGTGCTCCAGAAACTCCACTCCTGGGAATTTGTCGGAAGAAAAGGAAAACACTAATTTGAAAAGATACACGCACACTGATGTTCACCGCAGCTCTATTCACAACAGCCAAGATGCAGAAACAACTTGTCTGTTGACAGACGAATATATAAAGAAACCCTGGTATATACATACAATGAAGTGTTATTCAGTCAGAAAGAGAAGGAAATTCTCATTTGCGACAACATGGATGAATTTTAAGGGCAAGATGCTAAGAGAAATAAGTCGTAAGAAGACAAACAATTTAGGGTTTCACTTACACGTGGAATCTACAAATACTGAGGGTATAGAAATAAGAGTAGCTTTTGTGGCTGCCGGGGTCTGGGCAGGTGAGGGAGACAGGTGAAGGTGGTCAAAGGACCAATTATAAGATGAACAAGTTCTGGGAATGCAGAAAGTAAGGTATGGTGACTATAGTGAATAACACTGTATCTTATACCTACAAGCTGCTAGGAGAGTAGATCTTAAATGCTCTCAGTGTAAGAAAAAACGGCAATCATGTGAGGTGACGCGTGTGTTAAGTGTGACCAATTACTGCGGTCATCATAATGAAATGCACATGTATATCTAACCATGAGGCCACACATCTCAAAGTTACACAGTGTGACATGTCAAATATATCTCTGTAAAACTGGAGAGCATAAACAAATATCCTATAGTTTTGCTTTTTTTAACGGTGAGATTCCTCTACCTGTATTTCTTCAAGAGAAACTCCTAGATTGCAGGGTTGGGGCTAAATCTGAGGGTGGCACTTCATGGTTTTACAAGATTTCCACTGTAACATGAAGAATTACAGAGCAACATCCAAGAATTGTACAACTCAAGCTTTGAACTCAGATGCGTATCCCATACCCCCTATCCCATATCCCAGAAACTTCAAATCCCTCAGAAAACAGACATTCAGCTGCCAAGTGGGGTTGGGAAAAAAGTGGAATGGGAGCTGATGGGAGACGCAGCTATTATACTTTTTTTAATAACTGTCTTTTTAAAAGTTCTAATTGGAGGATAACTGATTTACAATGTCATGCTGGTTTCTGCCGTACGACGTTCATCAGCCATGTGTGTCCACACATCCCGTTCCTCTGGAGCCTCCCTCCCACATCCCAGTACAGAGCGCCGGGCTGAGCGCCCTGTGTTACAGAGCAACTTCCTACTATTTTACGCATAGTATGGTATACATGGGAGGAAGACATGGCAACCCACTCCGGTGCTCTTGCCTGGGAAATCCCATGGACGGAGGAGCCTGGCGGACCACAGTCCGCGGGGTCGCAAGGAGTCGGACACGAGTGGGCGACTGAACAAGGGCACACATGCCAGTGGTACCCTGTCAACCCGCCGCCCCCTCTCCCCTCCCCACTGGACCCCCAGTCCATCCTCTGCGCCTGCGTCTCTGCTCCTTCTCTGCACACAGGCTCACCAGGGCCATTCTCATACACAGGGTGGAGGAACAGCACGCGCCTGATGCACAGCGTGGGAGAGTGTACTCACCACCCTGACCAACCATGATGGACAGGAATACGAAAAAGTATATATGCACACACGTATGTATACAAACACACATAACTGGATCACTTTGCTGTACAGTAAAAATTAACAACATTGTAAATCAATGTATTTCAATAAAATAAATGAAAGAAGACCGTGTGTCCCCACAGAAACTGGAGAGAAACCAGTCGTTTTCTGCCTCTCCCCGGCCCCCTGCCAATCCCCATGCAGACACAACGGGCCACGAGCTCCGAGCTTCTGGTTCCCTCTGTGTCCTTATACATGCTCTCTCACCAACCTAATTCTAATCTGTGTCGAGCTGTGATTTTCTTCATTTTCCCGTGAGCAACCTCAGTCACAATTTGAGAAATGATGGGAGTACAAATCAAGGGGGTCATCTGACAAAGGCAAGGAAATTTCCAGGGCTCCTTCTGAAAGGACCATCCACGTGTGGTCATCAGTGGTGGCCCCTGAAGCTTATGTGAATGGTACACGCGTCTGGCAGCTCCTAGGTGTTAACCCTGCTCCCGTCTATAATCACATGTCTGTGTGCAAATGTGGTTTTAAAAATTCAGTGAGGACTTGCACAGCAACACGGTTTCCAAAAGTTATAGATGATTTTTAAAAATTATTAAATAAAATGCCCTGAGTTTCATACCTATTTATAACGCAATCTGAAAAAACATAACCAAGCGTGCTTAACAGTTTCCCCAGGATAAAACAGTCTTTTCTGGAATTTAGTCCAGTTCTACCAAAGGCTTCTCTGGTGGCTCAGACTGTAAACAATCTGCCTGCAATGCAGGAGACCTGGGTTCAATCCCCGGGTGGGGAAGATCCCCTGGAGGAGGACATGGCAACCCACTCCAGTATTCTTGCCTGGAGAATCCCATGGACAGAGGAGCCTGGTGGGCTACAGTCCATGGGGTCGCAAAGAGTCGGACAGGACTGAGCGACTAACACTATCACTTCCACTCTTCTACTAGAGGTGGGGCTTGGGAAGGTTGAGTTCTGGAGCTCGCCCCACCCCCAGTCTGCATCTCCACCTTGTCCCCCATGTCCGAGGCTGCCCTGGTCACACCTTCTGGATTCTCAGCGCAGCTGCGCCTGCATCCGCCACTTTATCGCCGAGTAACCTGGCTTGCTTGGCTCTGTATTCCTGCAGGTAGATCTGCTTCATGAACATGGCTCTCAGACGCCCCTGCCGTGCCCTCTCGGCAATCTGGATCAATTTAACAGCCTCTTCTAGGGGCATAGGCTTTACTTGGTATTTCTGCAAAAAATTTAAGGTAAATCAATGTTTAAACACGCTCAGGACATTAACTGATTCCAGAAACATCACATGCTTACTTCTAACACCACTCTGCTTACAGTCTCCAAACTACTGAGAGAATTGCAGCCATTCAACACAAAATCATTTTTTTCCCATGCACATGCATATTTTGATATGTCATGTTCACGCTGTGAACCTGTATGTAAGAACCTGTTAAGCCTTCCTCTACCATTTCGAACAAAATACTAATTAGCTCCACAATGTTTTAGGTTGGCAGCAGACTATACGAGGGATGCCAATGAAAACGGATCGAAATCAACCTGAAATGGCTACCAACTTCTACCAACTTCATAGTAGAAATGTAGAAATTAAAAACATATATCTACTATGAGAATTTAAAATGTGAAACATAGACAAAGGCAAATGCTGGCTTTAAAATCAATTACAGAACCAACTAGTGAATGTGAGTAATATTCGGGCCATTTTAGGAGAATTTAACTTTGTAAGGGAAACCTCTCCCAGCACATCCATATTTGTCCTTTAAAACAACTCTAACGTGGTGGGAACTGCTCAAGAATGCTGTCTTTGGAGATCTCACGTCGGGGAAGTTTGGGCAAACTCAGGGAGGGGCAGTGCGGCTTTTCCAGGACCGGGATGAGAGCGAGGTGGCTGCTGGTTGGGGGCGGGGTGCGTCCGGGGTCCTGCGTGGGCTCCAGCCCGAGGCCCTCCGTCGTCCCAGGAGGGAAGACGAAGCTGTGGACCTGATCTGGCTTCACCCAAGCCTCCTGCCTGGACAGAGCCAGAAGGGAGAGGCTGTTTGAATCCAAAAACCACTCAATCATGGGCTGAGCCCTTGCCCAGGCCTCGGGGGCAGTGACAGCCACACGTGGGTCCGGCAGGAGAGTGCGGCCCACGGGCAGGCGCTGCAGCTCATCCCCGGGGCCACAGCTCCTCAGGACGGTCACTTCTCCATGTAATGGGGGCAGCGGCGGGGGACGCAGAGGAAGCGGGAAGAAGGGGAGTGGAGGGCCATTTATTGAGGGCCTACAGATGCCAGAAATGCTTTCTACAGGCTTTCTCATCCAATTCACAAAGCAATGGCCAAGACAGGTATCACTGTGACCCAGGCCGGGGATGTCCCTGCGGGCCCAGCGGCTGACTCTGCACTCCAAAGCAGGGCCTGGGTTTGATCCCTGGTCAGGGAACTAAGATCCCACGTGTAGCAACTAAAGATCATGGTGCTGCAACCAACACCCAAAGCAGCCAAATATTCATCTGTAAGGGGCTTCGCTGGTGGCTCAGATGGTAAAGAATCTGCCTGCAGTGTGGGAGGCCCTCGTACAATCCCTGGGTCAGGAAGATCCACTGGAGAAGGGAAGGGCAACCCACTCCAGTATTCTTGCCTGGAGAATTCTATGGATAGAGGAGCCTGGTGGGTTATAGTCCACAGCATCGCAAAGAGTCGGACACGACTGAGAGACACACTTTCCCTTTTAAAGTACATATGTAATCGCTTCTCGGCCTTTTGGCTAAGATCAAGTGTAAAGTACATATGTAAGAAGAAGACTGAGGGTGAAGAAAGTAAAGTAATTCACGCAGTTCCCATAGTTAGTAAGGGACTCATCCCATCTGAAGTGAGACAGGTCACCCTGTTTCATGAAAGCACCCACCACCCCTCAGCGTGGAGGCACCAGAGGCTTCCAAGGAAGCTCTCTCACACAAATGCTCAGGGTCCGGTGTCCAGGGGCATCTTGCTGCTTCAGATTTGTAGGGCGCACTTCTTTTCAATAATGCACTTTGGATGTAAAGGTAAAATGAATATTGCATGCGTGCAAAGTTGCTTCAGTTGTGTCTGACTCTTTGTGACTCCATGGATTGTAGCCTGCCAGGCTCCTCTGTCCATGGGATTCTCCAGGCAAGAATACTGGAGTGGGCTGCCATTTCCTTCTCCAGGGGATCTTCCTGACCCAGGGATCGAACCTGCATCTCTTAAAGTCTCTTGTACTAGAGGCAAGTTCTTTACCACTGGTGCCACCCAAAAGCCCAAAATAAATATTGCTGTGCTGTGCTGCGCCTAGTCGCTCAGTCGTGTCCGACTCTTTGTGACCCTGTGAACTGTAGCCCGCCAGGCTCCTCTGTCCATGGGGATTCTCCAAGCAGACTACTGGAGTGGGTTGCCACACCCTCCTCCAGGGGAGCTTCCCAACCCAGGGATCCAACCCAGGTCTCCCACATTGCAGGCAGATTCTTTACCATTTGAGCCACTGGGGAAGCCAGTGAATATTATGCTGGTATAAATCAGATGATGTACGTATAAATCCTTAAGCAAAGAGCAGGTGCTCAGCCACTGTCAGTTATTACTGTCTATTTTCTTTAGATTGCACACTGCCATTCTGAAAATAATTTCAGCCCTCATGGGATACATGTGAGGGATTTGAGATGTCCTCTCAATACAACAAAGATATCTGAATGTCAGTGGAGGCCATAAGAGTAGATACTCAGCATGATCAGTGCAGAAGTGGGCAGTTATTTTCCCTTTATCAAGATTCTTCTTGGGGGGGGCGGATTTCCCTGGTGGTCCAAAGGCTAAAATTCTGCACTCCTAATGAAGAGGGCCTAGGTTTGATCCCTGATCTGGAAACTTAAGATCCCATATGCCACATGCCACACGACAGAAAAAAAAAGAATTCTAATGACAAAATTCTTCTTGGCGTATACATTGTACATAGTTGCAAGATATAAACAGCTTGAGGCAAGAGCAGGGGGTCCAATGAGACACTGACGGGCAAAGGAAAGTCACACAGACACCCGGGTGTTGCCCGGAACCCCCACGTTCCACTGAGCACCCTTAGGTACCCCAGAAACGGGGCCTGGAGAACAGAGATGAATGGCTCGACCTAGGAAGGAGAGAGGAGCCGCTGAGGCTGAATGCTGAGTGAAGGCGGGGCAGAAACCTTTCTACCGCTGACCCTGCACAAACCAAGATGGGCGGAGGGAGGACAAACGGCAGGGAGGACGTCCTAGTGCGCTGCGCTGCGTGTGATGTAATCGCCCTTCTCCACCCTCCCAGGAGATCCTGTGGGCTCTGCACTGGGTGCCAACGCTCTGGGCCAGGGACTCCCGGGGGTGGGAGTGCCTGGCGGGGGGCGGGGGGGCTCTGTTCTGGTGACGTGGGAACTGGAGGCACAGACCCAGGAGCCTGTGGTGAACGGATGGCTGGACGCCCCGAGGCCAGATTCCCAGGAGTCCACTTGGAGGAGAGTTTGATGCAGAAGAGGGGCCAGATGTTCAGGGGAGGAGCAGTGGGAGGAGGGGTGGTCCTGAGTGAGGCGGGTCAGGCAAGGCGTCTGGAGGGACACTGCGTCACACCAGGCCCTGCAGGAAGAGAACCACTTGACTGGCTGGCATGTATGGCCAGGGTGCGGTGTGAAGCCACCCGTGCAAAACGACAGGCGGCTCGGGGCTCGGTGTGTGTGCTCACACAGAGCAGTACCTGACCTGGTCCCACGCTGGCGGGCAGACAGGGTACACGCTGCTCCCTCCCCGCTGCCATCCTGGGGACACCTGGAGCCTTCCTTAACACCGCGGTATGGGCTGGCAATGCCCCCGGGGCATACCCATCTGAAGGCCACAGGATTCGTTTTCCCCCATGCACCGAGGCCGAGGCCACAGGCTCAGCACGGCTACTAATGGTGCCTGTCACCCTGCACCGTCTCTGGGTGGACGGTTCGCTGCCACCTTAATGCTGAGGCCGTGAAGACCAGCCGGGGGCGCGAGGCACCACTCTGGAGGCAGGGAGGGGCGCTGGAACGCATCAGGTTGCAATAGCAGTGCCCGGCGGAAAGAGCTGCCCGCCAGGAGGCTGCAGGGAGATAAACGCAGAACCCAGGAGAAGGCAGAGAGTTAGAGTCAAGACAGGTACTGAAACGGGCAGAGGGTGCAGTTGCGTGCATAGCGGGGGACAAGAAAGCGCTTAGAGCTCCCACTGGGCTTTGCCCAGGGCTGTCCAGGGGGTCTACGGGTTCCCCCCTTTCCAGAGAGAGTCTACTCCAGGTGATCTAAGTGCCACTCAACTTGAAGTTACTTTTTAAGATTTTTTTTTTTAATGTGGACCATTGTTGAGGTCTTTATTGAACATGTTATAACACTGCTTCTTCTTTTTTAATCTTTTGGTTTTTTTGGAGATGAGGCATGTGGAATCTTAGCTCCCCAACCAGGGATGGGACTTGCACCCCCTTAATTGGAAGGCAAAGTCTTAACCACTGGACCCCCATGGAAGTCTCCCTCAACTTGAAGTTATAGGAGGTCAATCAGCATTTTCAGAAAGTATCATTTATAGCTCCTAGTTACTCAGTACCTATATTTTATATCAACAACATTCAGCTTCTGACCACAGGCTGGGTGACTTTGAGATGAAACATTAAACTGAGTCGACCAACTACTCAATCTCAGAGCTTCTGATTTAACCAATACTATGTTTTGATCTCTAAGTTCTTGGACAGGAGTGGTTGCGACTTGTCAAAAACACACCCAAAAGTTATGTAATGTCTTTCTGATTGAATAACATGCGGGAAAGGGTGCTGCTCTCCTTGCACTGAGAACAGTCTTGTTTCTCCCCCAGTTAGGAGCAGCAGAAAAGGAGGTTTTACAGATTATGGAATGAAGTTTGTTAAAATGATGTACATACCTTTGCAGATACACCTAATTCACTTTCTGCTAATATCTGAGAAAGGATTTTCTCTCTTCCTTTTATGATTTCCAGCTTCTCCTTCAAAAAATACTTGGGTATAGGGATATCTAACTGTTGCTAGAGAAGAGAAAGAAGAAACAAAAGAGCAGTTTGGTCACAATCCCAGCACCTAAATCCACGTAAAACCTACAGTTAGGACATTAGAGGCTCACTCTACCTCCCACCTCACTTACAAGGTGAGGAAGCCAGTGGTGTGAAGACAGCTCGTCCCCATTAGTTCAGTTCAGTTCAGTCACTCAGTCGTGTCTGACTCTTTGCAACCCCATGAATCGCAGCACGCCAGGCCTCCCTGTCCATCACAAACTCCTGGAGTTTACTCAAACTCATGCCCATCGAGTCGGTGATGCCATCCAGCCATCTCATCCTCTTTCCTCCCCTTTTCCTGCTGCCCCCAATCCCTCTTAGCATCAGGGTCTTCTCCAGTGAGTCAACTCTTTGCATGAGGTGGCCCAAGTATTGGAGTTTCAGCTTCAGCATCAGTCCTTCCAATGAACACCCAGGACTGATCTCCTTCAGGATGGACTGATTGGATCTCCTTGCAGTCCAAGGGACTCTCAAGAGTCTTCTCCAACACCAGAGTTCAAAAGCATCAATTCTTCGGTGCTCAGCTTTCTTCACCATCCAACTCTCACATCCATACATGACCACTGGAAAAACCAAAGCCTTGACCAGACGGACCTTTGTTGGCAAAGTAATGTCTCTGCTTTTTAATATGCTGTCTAGGTTGGTCATAACTTTCCTTCCAAGGAGTAAGTGTCTTTTAATTTCATGGCTGCAATCACCATCTGCAGTGATTTTGGAGCCCCCCAAAATAAAGTCTGACACTGTTTCCACTGTCTCCCCATCTATTTCCCATGAGTGATGGGACCAGATGCCATGATCTTAGTTTTCTGAATGTTAAGCTTTAAGCCAACTTTTCACTCTCCTCTTTCACTTTCAAGAGGCTTTTTAGTTCCTCTTCACTTTCTGCCATACAGGTGGTGTCATCTGCATATCTGAGGTTATTGATATTTCTCCTGGCAATCTTGATTCCAGCTTGTGCTTCTTCCAGCCCAGCATTTCTCATGATGTACTCTGCATAGAAGTTAAATAAGCAGGGTGACAATATACAGCTTTGACATACTCCTTTTCCTATTTGGAACCAGTCTGTTGTTCCATGTCCAGTTCTAACTGTTGCTTCCTGACCTGCATACAGGTTTCTCAAGAGGCAGGTCAGGTGGTCTGGTATTCCCATCTCCTTCAGAATTTTCTACAGTTTACTGTGATCCACATAGTCAAAGGCTTTGGCGTAGTCAATAAAGCAGAAATAGATGCCTTTCTGGAACTCTCTTGCTTTTTCGATGATCCAGAGGATATTGGCAATTTGATCTCTGGTTCCTCTGCCTTTTCTAAAACCAGCTTGAACATCTGGAAGTTCTCGGTTCACGAGAACTGCTGAAGCCTGGCTTGGAGAATTTTGAGCATTACCTTGCTAGTGTGTGAAATGAGTGCAATTGTGCGGTAGTTTGAGCATTCTTTGGGATTGCCTTTCTTTGGGATTGGAATGAAAACTGACCTTTTCCAGTCCTGTGGCCACTGCTGAGTTTTCCAAATTTGCTGGCATACTGAGTGCAGCACTTTCATAGCATCATCTTTCAGGATGTGAAATAGCTCAACTGGAATTTCATCACATCCACTAGCTTTGTTCGTAGTGATGCCTTCTAAGGCCCACTTGACTTCACATTCCAGGATGTCTGGCTCTAGGTGAGTGCTCACACCATTGTGATTATCTGGGTCGTGAAGATCTTTTTTGTATAGTTCTTCTGTGTATTCTTGCCACCTCTTCTTAATATCTTCTGCTTCTGTTAGGTCCGTACCATTTCTGTCCTTTATTGAGTCCATCTTTGCGTGAAATGTTCCCTTGGTATCTCTAATTTTATTGAAGACATCTCTAGTCTTTCCCATTCTGTTGTTTTCCTCTATTTCTTTGCATTGATCATCCCCATTGATTGATTGTCCCCATTAGGTAGACACAAATAAAGTCAAAAGGGGAAAGTGTAACATATCTCATTTTGATCATTATTGCAGAATTCCAGTAATCCATATCAATTAGGTCTCAATGAACTAATGATAGCTTGAGGAATTTTCTTTAAAGAGATATAATCCTATCTGAGCCTACTAAAATAATAATTTAAATTCGGATAGCAACAAATTGAACTATAGAGCTCTTTGAATTAAATCTAATAATTTAACATCAGCACATTGACCATTTGTGTGTAAATAGTCACAATTAGAAAAATAATTTGGTTTTATTTTCACCTTAATTACCCCATTGCAAAAATAATTTACAAAATGAATTTGCTTTATTAGAAAATTTGTTTCTATAACCTAGTATAAACTCCTGTTCTTCATTTGTGTACAGGTATTTCAAACTGTTGCTTAGTCACTTAGCTGTGTCTGATTCTTTGCGACCCCAGGGACTGCAGCACACCAGGCTTCCCTGTCTTTCACCATCTCCCGGAGTTTGCTCAAAGTCATGTCCATTGAGCTGGTGATGCCATCCAACTATCTCATCCTATTAGTGGAGGTCAGATGAATGTTTCCCATTCCAAGGTCAATGATCAAAACAGTAGAAGTGTTACTAAAGGATTTGAGTCACCACTGACCCAAAGCAAAGGAGGAGATGCATCATCCTGGGAAATAGGAACCAGCAACCAAGAGGCTGCTCATTAAGAAGATGATGGGAGGCAAAGGCCAGAGAGAAATGTCTTCTAGAAACAGAAGAAGTGGTATTGTTGTTGGAAACTGGGGGGATTATTTGTGAAAGGGTCATCCTACTCCATTCTCTCAACTGGCGTGGGCAGATATTGTGGTGACAAGTAAGACCGCAACAACCCCAGTGTTCAGCAGACCTCAGGACCATGCAACAATTCATCTGAACCCAAAGCTGAATGAACCCCATCCTTGTCCATGGCAGTAAAGTCTTATTGAAGAGCTATGCTTCAACTTTCAATACAACATACAACCAGTCAATATGCCTAGAAAGTCTGTAGATTATTGGTTACAGGCCTACATATCTTATTTACAACAAAAAGAAACTAAAGAAAAAAAACAAACTCAAGTACTCACAGGCGCCAACTTTAGATCCTGTAAGATATCATCAAAGTAATGGAACTCAGTTAATTCCAACTCAACCATCTCATTCTTCAGCTCCAGGATGCGACCCATCACTGCATCCAGGATTTTTCGGATCAGAATGCGTTTCTGTGGGTGGACTATCTGGTCATAGACATTCTCCAGGTTTCTGAAGATCTGCACGTATTTTATGTAGAAGGTGGCTAACATCTGGAAGATGAACACTTGATTCCTTTGTGGCTCCATCATCTTCTGAGATTCTTTATCAAGCAAAGAATTGAGGGCTTCTTGGGTCTGATGCCACATCTTATTATATGCTCTGAGGGAAGACAGAGTAGACAGTTCGGGAAGCAGAAATTACTTTGCAAGGCATAGGTACTGGGTATCTGGTGTAACAAAATGTAACACACCATAAATGTGAGCTGAGAACACCGCACGTGGTTGCAATGTTCTTTAGACCACGTATGTTCCGTTTTGTTGTGCATGTGAGTTTTGGATATGACTACAATTATTATTTTCAAATAAATAGCTTAAAAAGCCTTTGACCTTTGGTGGAAGAAGGGGGCGGTAGAGACCCTTCCATCTAACTCCCGCTCCTCAGCCTCCCCAGCTGCACACCTCCTCAGTTCAACTCAATAGATCACTGCATTCTGGAGCTGAAGAATGAGTTGGCTGAGTTGGAATTAACTGAGTTCCCAGCTGGCCCGGGAGGCTGGCTCCTCACTCTTGTCTGAGTCAGTGAGGGGTGCAGTCAGGGGTGCTGAGGAGTGGGAGGGTTAGATGGAAGGGTGCCCCCTCCACTGCCCCCTTCTTTTACCAAAGGTGTAGGGTGGTGGCCACCCTCCCAATTCCTTTCTGGTTTCCCAACATGCAGCCCACACTTTTGTCATCTGGCCCCCTATTCGCCCCCCACTCCCCATACCCTCACCATACCCCATCCCCCCATTTCCACGAGGTATGCCCTCCTATTCCTGCCAGGACTCTGACCAATACACTCATGGAAGAGAATTTTGTTTTCTTTCAAAATTTGGGCAGTTTTTGGCTCTCATTTTATACCTAAGATCCAGTTCTGAAAAGATAAGTGGAAGCTCACTGTGTCTGGGAAGGGACTTCTTATAACCAGCGGGCCTAACCGGGGGAAGAGGGGTGGGCAGGATCCTGGCTGTCTCCCTGGGAAGAGGGTAAAACCCACCAATGTCCATCTCTCTCCGTAAGGTCTTCCCAGGAACACGCCGGTGCAGGCGGCTCCAAACACCCGCCTGAGGAGCTCGTGGGTCCAGGGGGCTGCGGGCTCTCACGGCCTGTCCCGGGTCAGCCCAGCCTCTCGTGCCTGCACCCACCTGTGTCCCGCGTCCCGCCCCGGGTCCAGGTCACCTGCACCGGCCTCGGCCACCAGGAGGGGAGCAGCTCAGCCCCTGCTCTCCGGGGCGGAAATGCCCCTCTGCCGATCTGTGACCAGCCCCTCATCACTGGACGACCTTCCCAGGGTCCTGCCAATGGCTGGTCGCCCACCTCTGCTGACCTGCAAGTCACACTCTACCCCAGCCCTCCCTTTCACCCACATCTGCTTTCCGTCCCCTGACAGCGCCCTGCTATCTCTGGTCAAGCGTTCTCGTAGCCCTTGTGTGTTTACAGCCCTTACTGCCCTTTCAGAGGCCATCACGGGAGGACGTGGAGATACATATGCTCGTCAACCCACCTTGTTGAACTGGGAGCCCCTCATCTCCTGCCTGAGGCCATCCCAGACAAGCCCTCCGGAACGGTCCTCCACCATCTGCCCTTCCTCACACAGGCTCCTCTCCCTTCCGTGAGTAAGGATGCGAGCATCACACACTGAAACCGCAGCCGCCGGTTGAGTTCCGAGCCGCGTGCCATCCTCGCAGCATCCACGGGGCAGGGCGGCTCCCATCTCTCCACTGGGGTGGGAGGTAGGGTCTGCCCTTCAGAGGGGAGGTCAGCACCCAAGCCCCTGTCTGCACAGTTGTGAGCTGAGCCCACAATCCAACCCATGCTGCTATCTCCACCTCCGCTCAAAATAAAAGAACCCCCCCACCATCACGAGATGCATAACCACAACATCTGCTGAGACAACAAGAAACAGGACTTCCATGTCCATCTGCCTGAAATTAATATAAATTTAAAAGAAAAATTTAAATATTTTTAAAAATAAAAGTTTCAGATAAATGAAAATAACACTTAAAATGTTTCTTTTTTGTAATTTGATTTTTGTTTTATTGACCAATATTTCTAATTAAACATACAAATGATTAACATTTACTAACCAGATGTCATGCTAAGTTATTTAAATACGGTATGCCACTACCTATACTCTGAACATCTTTCAAAATTAAGTACTGTGTTGTTTCTTCATTTTTAGTACTAGACTCTACCTCCGCTCTCTCAATAAACCACCTTAAATTCAAAACAAACGTATGCTTTCTTAATTTTGAGGACCTGAAATAATTGAAGAACAACATTCTTATTTATAGAGAAAGATAAATATGGAAATCATGATATTACAACAATCTCAATAGGCAGGACTTTTGTTTAATTTCTAAACCTACTGACATGTCAGTGCTCATAAAACAAGAAAGGAACTTAAATCTATTACTGTTTCTATATTCATTTCTATACTTAAAAAATTTTTATTTTATTCAAGTATAGTTGACTTATAGCGCTGGATTAGTTTCTGCCATTTCTTTTTCCTATGCTTGGAGCAGAGATGGGAGATTTTCATCTTACTGGCCCAAAATGAAAAGCTTCTCTTGATGTGAAAACTCTTTTAGGTTCCAATGAAGATGATGGTAACGGCTCATATTTACATCATGTCGGTCACTGTTCTGAGTACTTTACATATATTAACTCATAAATCCTCTAAACCCTATGAGGTGATTGTTATTATTATTCCAATTTACAGATGAGAAAACCAAGGCACAAAGAAGTTATTGCCCAGAGTTGTGTAATCTGAACATAGGATTTGCAGCCTGGCTCCAGAATTCAGGCTCTGAAACCTAATGGACTCTAGTTCATCAGGACAAACCTTGGAGGGCAGAGGTGTGCTGGACACCACAAGAAAACAACAATGTACAGTTAAAAACTAAACTTTTGGGCCCCCCCCCCCCCCCCGGTGCTCACTGTTTAAGAATTCACCCGCCAATGCAGGAGACGGGTTCAATCCCTGGTCCAGGAAGGTCCCACATGCTGTGAAGCCGCTAAACCTGTGGGCCACAGCTGAAGCCTGAGCAACCTAGAGACCGCACTCCAGAACAAGAGAAACCACCGCAGCGAGACGCCTGAGCGCTGCAATGAAGAGTAGCCCCTGCTCTCGGCAAACAGAGAAAGCTCTCGTGCATCAAGGAAGACCCAGCACACACACACACACAACTGAACTGCTCCTCCCTCCCAGCACCCCACTGAGTTTGGTTGCTGAATACAGCCCCTGCCACTCCACAATCTCTGGTTCAAGGACCAGATTTCTCCAAACTTGGCCATATTTAAAAAATACTGCTAGTGAAACAGCACTCTGCTAGACAACTTCTTTATAACGATGAAAACCTACTATCAGAAAGTTAGAATTCCACTCAGCTTGGGATGTCTCACTGTTTGCAGAATAAAGAGACACAAGGAAGCTAAGCAGGTTCTTGGTTTTTCCAAAGCCCAGACTTCCAGCATTCGAGAAGGGGCAGGACCCGCAAGGCTTTCGCTGACCCGACAGGTGACGCAGGCCCCACAGGCCAAGAGACTCAACACATGTTCCCACAAAACAGAAAACTCGCTCATTGTGTGAACTAAACAGGGCTCAGGGCCTAGACCTGGCAGGACAACGTTGCAGAAGAAAATGACAGGCTAATTTTGTTTGGAACTCAGAGCTGAAATTCCACTCAGCAAACAAAACCCAGCACCAGATCAAAAGCAAATTGTTCCCTCTGATCAAGGAGGGGTCACCAGGGGAATTCACAAGAGTTCAACGTGGAGGAAAGCTGAACGGCATGCTGCAAAGGACAGTAAAAGCTGTGGATTATTTCCACAGATGCCAAGGAGGTGCTCAATACATTTATGGCAAATGCCTGATGAAGAATGCTGTCCACACACCCCAAAGAAAAGACGATGACAACCCTCTTCAAAATGCTGAAAACCAGAGACCGAAAAGAGTTTCGGTAGAAAAACACTAGAAAGCTAAATAATACAAGTAAAAAAAAAAAAGCATGAAGCATATAGAAAAGGGGTGAATATAAAAGATGTTAAAAACAGCTTTTGTAAATGATACCATTGCAAAATCCAAGGAAACCGGTAACAAAAAGTAAGAAGTCCGTTGGTATAGCAAAGTTGCAAGTTATAGAAAAAAGCCCCCCAAACTAAACGCAGGGAAAATACGTGAAAAACGAAACTCCATTCACAGTCCTGATTAAGAGCATTAAACATTTAAGAATACACTTGGCAAAAGCCACACGAGATGTAGCTCAAGAAAATTCTGGAAAGCCGGCTGCAGAGGACTGGATCCCGCAGAAGGCAGTCTCTCTGTTCCTGTCTGGAGACCCAAGATACAAAGAAAGCAGACTCTTGAGACTGACAGGCAGATTTAATATTACCAAGAATTTGCTAACAATATCCGGAAGGCTCTATAAATAAATCCACTCATAGTTTCTAAATGCAGGGGTGGAGTTGATAATAAAAGATAAAGGGCATTTATCAGAATTCAAAGCATTTACTGTGCCAGCAAGCATTAAGGTGTGTCCCGCCACCCATGGAGGCTATGGAGGGGTGCAGGGCTTCATGGGGTGCAGGGGGTGACCTGAATCCCATAAAGACCCACGCCCATCATAACAAGGGATCTTGGGGAGAGGCCTGCTCCAGGGGGAACAGCAGCCAAATAAATGGATGGGACGCATCTAGAACTTCATGCCTAGGTTCTGCTTTGGGGCAGACCCAGCCCGGGAAGTCTTGCTGCCCTAATTCAGTGTACTCATTGGCTTTTTGTTCAGTTGCTAAGTCGTGTTCAACTCTTTGTGACCTCATGGACTGCAGCACACCAGGCCCCTCTGTTCTCCACTATCTCCCAGAGCTTGCTCAAATTCATGTCCACTGAGTCAGGGATGCTATCTAACCATCTCATCCTCTGTCATCCTCTTCTTCTCCTGCCCTCAATCTTTCCCAGCATCAGAGGCTTTTCCAATCAGTTGGCTGTTCGCATCAGGTGGCCAAAGTATGGGAACTTAAGCTTCAGCATCAGTCCTTCCAATGAATATTCAGGACTGATTTCCTTTAGGATTGACTGGTTTGATCTCCTTGCTGTCCAAGGGACTCTCAAGAGCCGTCTCCAGCACCACAATAAGAAATCATCAATTCTTCGGCACTCAAACTTCTTTATGGTCCAACTCTCACATCCGGACATGACTACTGGAAAAAACCACAGCTCTGACTAGACAGACCTTTGTCAGCAAAGTGATGTCTCTGCTTTTTAATATGCTGTCTAGGTTTAGCAGAGCTTTTCTCCAAGGAGCAAGTGTCTTCTGATTTCATGGCTGCAGTCACCGTCTCCAGTGATTTTGGAGCCCAAGAAAATAAAATCTGTCACTGCTTCCACTTTTTCCCCTTCTAGTTGCAATGAAGTGATATTCAGCCTTGTCACCCTCCTTTCTCAATTTGGAACATGTTCGTTGTTCCATGTCCAGTTCTAACTGTTGCTTCTTGAGCTGCATACAGGTTTCTCAGGAGACAGCTAAGGTGGTAGTATTCCCATCTCTTTAAAAATTTTCAAGTTTGTTGTGATCCACATAGTCACAGGGTTTAGTATAGTCAATGAAGCAGAAGTAGATGTTTTTCTGTAATTCTTTTGCTTTCTCTATGATCCAACAGATGTTGGCAATTTGATCTCTAGTTACTCTGCCTTTTCTAAATCCAGCTTATATATCTGAAAGTTCTTGATTCACAAACTGCTGAAGTCTAGCTTGAAGGATACTGAGCATAACCTTGCTAGCATGTGAAATGAGGCAAGTGTACAGAAGCTGAAACATTCTTTGGGACTGGAATGAAAACTGACATTTTCTAGTCTTGTGGCCACTGCTAAGTTTTCCAAATTTGCTGGCATGTTGAGTGCAGCACTTTAACAGCATCATCATTTAGGATTTGAAACAGCTCAGCTGGAATTCCACCACCTCCACTAGCTTTGTCCGTAGTCATGCTTCCTAAGGCCCACTTGACTTCGCATTCCATGATGTCTGGCTCTAGGTGAGTGATCACACCATCGTGGTTATCTGGGTCATTAAGATCTTTTTTGTACAGTTGTTCTGTGCATTCTTGCCACTTTACTTAATCTCTTCGGCTTCTGTTAAGTCCTTACTGTTTCTGTCCTTTATTGTGCCCATCTTTGCATGAAATGTTCCCTTGGTATCTCTAATTCTCTTGAAGAGATCTTTGGCATTACCCAGGGTCACAGAGGCAGGACTCCCTCCAGGGCCAGAGCAGAGCCGACTCTTACCTGGAACTTCTGGCCAAAGACCTTCCTGGGGGCTTGATCCTTCCAAGTCCTGGCATTTGGGCTGCACCCTCTTTCTTCCCCACCTGCTGTTTTTCTGGGAACCCTTGTCAGAGGGACCAGGCAAGGTTGTTGACTGATAGGGAAATATTAAGTATCAATAGCTGTGAGAGCATGCGACCTTACATCCTTACTGTTTCCCGCGGAGACTGGCTTCCGTGTTCCAGTTTCCCTACTGCCCCTCCTCACGTGTCAGCTGGCTACAACCCTACACTCCCTGGACCTCCATCCTGTGTGGGCCCCACTTCCGTCGCAGCCCTAGTCCAGCCTGACTCCCGCCGGGCCTTGAGCTCTAAGTCTCAGCACCCTTCCACTGAGCCAGAGCCCAGGAAGACGACCTGAAACAAGGAAGGGGGCAAGAGGATGTTTCCATTACTGAGACCATTACTGAGACGGAAGTCACATACCACAAGTTCACCCTCTCAAAGTGCAGAAATCAGTGGTTTTCATCCACAGAGTTGTGCACCCTTTGCCACCCTTCTCTGATTTCAGACCATTTTGGTCACTTGGGACAGAAACCCCCATGTCTGTGAGCAGTCATTCCCTATTTGCCATTATCCCCATCCTCCCAGGCCCCTGGAAACCACTCATCTAATCTGTCTCTATTTACCTGCCTGTTCTGGACGTTTCACCTAAGTGGAATCATATAACAGGTGGCCCTGGGTGATCAGCTCCTCCCACTCAGCATAATGTTTCCAGGGCCCACTGGGCTGTGGTGTGTATCGTCACTTCATTTCGGTTTATTGATCAATAATGTTCCATTGCGGGTGTATCCCACGTTCTGTTTATCTGCTCATCAGTTGAGGGACACATGGCGAGTTTCTGCTCTTTGGGTCTGGGGAGTGATGCTGCTCTGAGCATCCCTGTGAAAGCTGTTCTGTGGACCTGTGTTCTTATTTCTCTGGGGGTATGGCATGGCGGTTTTTAAACGTGTGAGCACTCTGAGTTTAAAAGCAGAACCCGTCTCCTGAGGTAGTTGGTCTCAGGCGGGTCACTTAACCTCGTGTCTTCACTTCCTCAAGTGGCAAATCTGGATAATGACACCTGCCCTGGACGCCCCACAGGATTACCGAGGAGTGGGATAACAGATGTGAAAGTGTTCTTGAAATCTTAAATGCGCCTTGTAAAGAGAAGGCAGTATTTTATTCATGGGATCACTTAGAATTTTTTTTTAAGTACTTGATTGGTTTCAGACTTCAGCATATGACCTAGAAACGTTACAGATACTGAAGTCAGGAGGACCGTGGGTGCAAAAGACTGAATATGACGGCTGAAAGAGACCAGATTGTTATTTCTACAGCTTGGCAGTTTTCCTATGACTGGGGGATCGGGAGGTGCCTGGGTTGGGGGAAGGGAAAAAAAAGACTTGAATATTCAGACACACCATGGGCTTGAGTGGAAAAATCTACATCTTGCAAAATGGGAACTTTCAAGTTATTTTATACATGATAAACTTTTAGATTTTTCCAATTTTCCTATCTAGTTGGTTGTACTCTTTCTGAAATATTCCTTAGCCTTCTTGCTCGAAGGAAGGCCTAAAGTGAAAGAAAGTGAAAGTCTAAGTCACTCAGTCGTGTCTGACTCTTTGCCACCCCACGGACTGTAGTCTGCCAGGCTCCTCTGTCCACGGAATTCTTCCAGCAAGAATACTGGAGTGGGTAGCCATTCCCTTATCCAGGGCAAGGGAGGCTTGGCCTTCCCTAAAGGACACAGCTTTTCCTGTGACCCTCCTTTGTCTCAGAGCCCTCTGACCGTGGCAGGGAATAGGGCCAAGTCTTTGTTCCTCACTCAATTTCCAGACCACTCTCCTTACTCCTTCCTACACTCTCTAATTCTGAAACTCGTTTCATCTAATGGTATTGCCCACGGCCCTTCAATGTCACCATCATCTACCATCTGCATCATCTTTCCACACCCCACCAGGACATCTACCCTCCAAACGGAATCTTTACCAACAGCCTCTACCCTGTCTTCTCAGTTCAGTTCAGTTCAGTCACTCAGTCATGTCCGACTTTGCGACCCCATGGACTGCAGCACACCAGGCCTCCCTGTCCATTGCCAAATCCCGCAGTTTACTCAAACTCATGTCCATTGAGTCGGTGATGCCATCCAACCATCTCATCCTCTGTCGTCCCTTTCTCCTCCTGTCTTCATCTTTCCCAGCATCAGGATCTTTTCAAATGAGTCAGCTCTTCATATCAGGTGGCCAAAGGATTAGAGTTTCAGCTTCAACATCAGTCCTTCTAATGAATATTCAGGACTGATTTCCTTTAGGATGGACTGGTTGGATCTCCTTGCAGTCCAAGGGACTCTCAAGAGTCTTCTCCAACACCAAAAGCATCAATTCTTTGGTGCTCAGCTTTCTGCCTTCTCATCTTCCTGCAATAGAGGACCTCAGCTCCTCTCTCTGCATGCTGGGGCCCATGCCCTTGCTAGCAAGGACATCACCTCACTTCTTCCTCCTCTCATTTCACCCCACTTCCTTTACACTGGCCATTCCCTTTAACAAACAAACAGGCTATTGTTTCCTATCTTTAAATCTGTCTCCGGACCCTATTTCCCCTGCCACCAGCTACAGCAAAATGCCTTTAAAAACCCAGCCTTACACCATCTACAGTTTCTCCCCTCTTCCTCTCTCCTACATTCACTTGAGTTCATCTTTCTACTCCATCTCCCCCATGAAGATCAAGGCCACCATGGGACTCCACACTGCTAAACCCTTGGCCAATTCTCAGCTTTCTTCTGGCCTGTCTTGGCAGCCTCCGACAGAGTCTGCTACTCCCTCCTCCGAGAAGCTCTACATTTATTCTCCTTCTGCCTTCCAGGGCTCCACAATCATGTTTCTTCCTCAACAATCATGCCTGTAATTCCTCTGCGGGTTTCTCCTCCTCCATCTCTTGCCGTTGGACAGCCAAGTCTGAGTCCTTGAACCTGTTTTCTCTTCTGTCTACACTCATCTCCTGTCTCATAAAAAGTGTTTATGCCAACAGCTGTAGAATTTATATTTCATACACAGACCTCTCATCTGAACTCAAGTCAGCTGCCTACTTATGCTCACTGGATGTCCAACGGGCATCTCAAACTCAACATCTCCGAAAACAAACTGCCAATCTCCCCACCTGCAAGACTCCGCAAGCCCTCAGTCTCAGTCTCACTGCTTTTCTTTTCTGACCTGGAAATCAGGGTTACTGACTGCTAGAAATCAGGCAGGAGCTGCAGTGGTTTTGGCATCATGTGTCTGCTGTATACAAACTCCTTAGCCTCTATGTGCCTGAGTCCTCAACTGTAAAATGAATATAATACTAACAGCTCTGACGTTGCAGGGGAGTCATGAGTTATTATATTTCCAGTGCCTGCAGAGTCAGCACTGTAACAGGTGTTTGAGATGACCATTATGCAATAACGGCTGGGCTGCTGCTCTAACTGGCACATCGCTGGGTGAAGACTCTTTGGTGCCTCCTGACTAGGGTTTCTTGCTGGAAAGCGAAGTGGTACAATAAAGCTTCCTCAAGATCTTTTAACTTAAATATAGGGGCCAGGGTGTTTTCACAAAGCAGTGAACACTGCTGGGAAAGATTAAGAAAAAAGCAGATAATGAACTGAAGGCAGGCACTGTTTCCTTAAAAATAAGACCACAAGGGCTAGTGGGCCTAAAGTAAGCACTGCACCTGGAGGGGCTCTTCTCTACGGGGGCCGGGTGGGGGAGGGGGGGGAGTCAGAGCCTCTAAGGCAAGGGCATGCCCTGTCCACAGAAGCTGACAGCCTGTGCCGAGGTCTTTATTAGATAAAACTGCAGAAAGAAGGGTGTAGGAGAAAAGGAAAGGAAAAGATGCAGGGCAAGCCATCTTTTCGCCTGAAGAAGCGCACTCCGCGGCTGCAACCCGCAGCCCCTCACTTACTCGTTCGACATGTTGGCTGCTTTCCGTCTTTGCCTCGCCTGCCGGGAAGCTCTTCTGTTGTCCTCTGAGGCGTGGCTGGCTTCAGGGTCGGGGCACCACCAGAGGGGCTGGAGGAAGGTGCTTCCGAGGGAGGGACTGGGAATGGGGATATCCTCTGACTTCGCGAAGGGAAAGGCGGTAGGAAGGGAATGCCTACAGTCCCCAAGACGTGGGATTCCAGAGCCTTCCTTTAGGAGGCTCCGGAACTTGACTCTAGCCACCCAGCGCGATGCGCGAGGCGGAACCTAGCAACGGAGACGCTACGCCTGCGCAATACGCAGTGCGGGGGGGGGGGCAGTCTGCTCTGCCGGCGTGCTCCCCGCCCCCTGCGCACTCTGCGCCTGCGCGCCGCCGCCTGCTGTTTCCCTGGCAACCACGCCGGGCGGACGCTACTGCTCCATTGGTGGATACGCTGGTAGGAGTCACCAGCTCTCGGAAGCCTTCACGGGGAAATTTGCCTCTCGGAGGACCCTCCCAGCGTTCCCCTGAACTGGCCCCACCTCCCATTCACCCGCTCTTTGTTCTTTACGCCAGCGTCCCGCTTTCTGTTTTGCCCATTTTCATCCCCACTTTGAGATACGTAGCCTTGGACCAGGTCTTTAATGATTGTAGCCGCAGTCTTCCCATCTGTAAAGTGGAGTAGCAATCATTCTTTCGAAACCTTACTGGGTATCTACTCTGGACCAAGCGCTGACTTCAGTTCTAGGGATGCAGGGTAGATGCAGATGCTACCTTTCTTGGGCTTAATGAAAATGAAATAAGGCGACAGTGCGTTGTAACCGCAAGATGCCTTGTGGATGTTAGTTTTTAGCAGGTCACTGTGAGTGTTTGGGTTCCTTTTTGTGTCATCACCTTTCGTATCTGTTGAGATTTATTTGCAAACTTGATAACCTGCAGTACCTACTGGAACATATTCAGAACTAATGCAGCTGAAAGGTATAAAGAAACATTTCTGAAACAAAAGAATGGTCTGCAGATTAAAAGTTCTCACTGTGTTCCAGGAAAAACTGACATACAACAACCAACACTTAAGATATCCTGGGTATGTTATTGAACTTCAAGGAGAAGCGGTACAGGGAATCTGGCTGGTCTTGAATTTCTCCATAGTAGCTTTCAATTTCAGATGAAAAGGTAGCGATATTTCTAAAGTTCCTGGGGGAAAATGTGAACCAGGATATTTCTACTGATTGTAGTTAATATTCCAAAATATGAAAACTCTCGGGAAACACAGCATTGTGTAAACTGGCTTGTTTTCAAATGCAGGTAACAGAAAACCACTGGGTTAATGTCCAACGGCTTAAACGATAGGAGAATTTATAATCTTCCTTAACAACAAGGATAGAGCTGAGGCTGTTTTGGAGCTGATTATTCAGTGGCTGAAGAACATCACCCGTCTTTGATGGTCTCTTCACCTTTTGGAGCAGTCAGTCGTCCTTAGGATGCTGGGTGACTTCCCTCTGCAGTGGCTCTAGGTGTTACAGCCTCACTCTGCAATATCTTAAGATAGAAAAGGGCCAGCTGAGAACTATGACCTCCATTATTGTTGTAGAGTAAGCAGCACTACCTGCATTAAGAGAGAGGTAGATAGTAAAAGGACTGTATCAAAAAGTGTAGGTTGTTGTATAGGCAACATTCCATATGTGCCACAGCCCATGAGCTTTTCTAGAAAATAAAGCACTTGTTGATGAAATCCAGCAATTGAAAGATACAAGCCTTGTGAAATAGAAGAGCAGGCATTCAGTATAAGACAAGTTCTCCCAAGGTCCACATACCAGGAGAACAAACACAATTGTTCTTTGATTACACTCCACAAGTCTTGCTTTCTATGCAAGGGACTGTTGAGGACCTGACTATATCCATTAATTAAATCTTCCTACTAATTTTATGAGTTGAGTAATATTTTCATCCCCATTTTGCACATGTGGAAATTTCCAGGTAGAGACTCAGAGAGGTAAATTCTGTATCCAAGGCCATCCAGTTCATGGTAGAGTTGCTATTTGGACCACCTGGTACTCTCCCTTTAAAGACCACACCCCTAACTATTATGTTTTTGTTGGTAGCAACACTTATCTTATTGGATATTTTTGTTTAAAATTTTGATTTCCTGTGAGACAAATGTTACTAAAGATACTATTTCCCAAACCATTTTCCTTTAAGAAAAAAAGTTGCTACTTACTCATGTGGATACTCTAGAAAAGGTGACTTTGTCCTCAGTATTTCATTATGCAGCTTCCTGATCATACCACCAGGTCTCTTGAGCAAATTCATCTTCTTGGTCCTCTGAATTTGGACAAACATTGATTGATGCCAATTCTGTATTTATTTTCTTGGGCTCCAAAATCAATGCAGATGGTGACTGCAGCCACGAAATTAAAAGACGCTTGCTCCTTGGAAGAAAAACTGTGACCAGTCTAGACAGCATATTAAAAATCAGAGACATTACTTTGCTGACAAATGTCCATCTAGTCATAACTATGGTTTTCCCAGTAGTCATGTATGGATGTGAGAGTTGGACCATAAAGAAGGCTGTGCCAAAGAATTGATGCTTTTGAACTGTGGTTCTGGAGAAGACTCTTGAGAGTCCCTTGGACTGCAAGGAGATCGAACCAGTCAATCCTAAAGGAAACCAGTCCTGAATATTCATTAGAAGGACCAATGCTGAAGCTGAAACTCCAATACTTTGGCCACCTGATGGGAAGAACTGACTCACTGGAAAAGACCCTGATGCTGGGAAAGATTGAAGGCAGGAGGATAAGGGGATGATAGAGGATGAGGTGGTTGAATGGCATCACTGACTCCATGGACATGAGTTTGAGCAAGCTCCGGGAGACAATGAAGTACTGGGAAGCCTGGTGTGCTGGGTTCCATGGGGTTGCAAAGGATTGGACATGACTGAGCAACTGAATAGTAATTCTATTCCAAGCACAGTGGTTCTCACTGTGCAACGGGAAGAGATCGGTCTGATACGAATGAATCCTGCCTTCCAGGAGCAGAGGTGGTAGTGACCCAGGGGAATGATAATCTCAGGCTTCCTTATCCTGGGAACATTCCTGGGGGAATGACAGGTGCAGAAGAGCCATCGGCACTTGTCTGATTTACTTCTGTCTCTGATACTTCGGGCCCTCGGGACATTTCTGTTTCTTGAGCGTCCCTTCTTGGCCACGCTCTGGCAGAGAGAGGGACCTTCTGGCCTCTTGAAGTCCACTTGCCTTGGGACAACTCTCACTATTCGTCTTTTCCATCAAAGCTCTCAGGCAAAACAGAACAGCCCTTTTCTTACAGGAGCAGCCTTTTAAATGTTTAAGCCCATTTAAATGTCTGCTTCCCACAAGTCTTCTTAATTACAGGGTTCAGTTCAGTTCAGTCACCCTTTGTGACCCCATGGACTGCAGCACGCCCAATCAAGTTCTTCAACACCAGTTCCCTTGACATCAATTGCCCTGTATCTCTGTTCACTGTCCGTGTCCTTTAGACATAGACCAATGGATCAGAACCTTCCAGGTGCTCCATCATCAGGCAGCAACAGGGGCCCCACGTTGGCCTTCGCCCCTTCCATCTGTTGTTGGGCAGCCACAGTCCACCAAACCTCTAAATCGCCGCAGAGTTCGCCTGCTGAGCGAGCCCCTTCTGTCATGCAGCATGCTCACCATCCCAGCCAGGTTGGGATGTCTTTTCTCAGATTTGATCCAGACCATCGATGAGACTGTCCTCTGTGAGAAAGCTGGAGAGACTGACAGCACAGCAGTGTGTCCAAGTGAGCATCAGTCTGACATGTTATCCACCTCCCCTGCCGTCGTATCATCTCTTTGTCCTCAACAAGTCCATGAGTCAGAGGTGCAGTCGAGTTTGTCACCAGTATAGAGCTCGCTCTCTTTCTACAGCTCTGTACTTGTCCACCAGGCTTGTCACTATGGAAACTGAAAATTCAGATCGTCTTGCGTGTTTTGCTGTAGAGAACCCACTTGTCCCTGCTTCCTTTTTCTAAGAACCCACAAATTGGTTTTTTCCCCCACTTTTTTTTTTTAAATTGAAGGGTATTTGCTTTATAGAACTTTGTGGTCTTCTGTCATACATCAACAAGAATCAGCCATAGGAACACCCATGTCCCCTCCCTCCTAAACCTCCCCCCCATCCCCCTGCCCATCCCACCCTTCTAGATTGACACAGAGCCCCTGTTTGAGTTCCCTGAATCAAATAGCAAATTCCCATTGGCTATCTCTTACATATGGTAATGTAAGTTTCCATGTTACTCTCTTCATACATCCCACCCTCTCCTCCCCTCTCCCCCTGGCCATATGTCTATTCTCTATGTCTGTTTCTCCATTGCAGCCCTGAAAATAAATTCATCGGTACCACCTTTCTAGATTCTACATATATGCATCAGTATGTGATATTTATATTTCTCTTTCTGACTTACCTTGCTCTGTATAATAGGCTCTAGGTTCATCCACCTCATTAGAACTGACTCAAATGCAAATTGTTTTAATGAACTGTTCTGGATCCGCTATGAAGTTCACTAGACCAGAACCTAACCTGCTTTTCTTTTCTGAAACACCAGTCCCTGCTCTGCACTGAACCCTGCTTTCCAGGGAAGCATGGTGATTCAGCCAGCCAGGGGACCTGGCTCCTCACATCTGAGTCTCCTGAGAAGTCTGCACCAGAGCTAAAACAGCCCAGAGAAGCTCCCCCCTCTCTGACCCCTCTGTCCTCCCTAGTCCATCCCAGACTCCTTTCCTGTTGGAGTCCCTCTTCTGGCAGGAAAATATCAAGTTCACTTTGTTTAGTGGCCATACTCTCTGCTTCTCTGGACATCTGGCACCCTAATCATTATTCTGACTCACCTTTCTGTAATTTCCTCTAAATCGACCCCCGTGGCTCAGACAGTGAAGAACCTGCCTGCACTGCAGGAGACCTGGGTTTGATCCCTGGGTTGGGAAGATCCCCCAGAGAAGGGAATGGCAACCCACTCCAATATTCTTGGCTGGAGAATTCCGTGGACAGAGGAGCTTGTCGGGCTACAGTCCACGGGGTTGCAGAGTCAGCTAAGACTGAGCGGCTAACACACACATTTCTTTTAGAAGGAAAATGCCTTTTTGCACGGCCTCATAATCTGACCTCCAGGTCTCTGGGAAAAGTCATCGCTCTCTGTCTGATATGTGTGATGTCCCTGGGCAGCTGTTTATTGATTCCCCTTCTACACAGGGCCCAGTACTCAACTCTCTGCAGTTGACAGTGGTGACGGGAATTCTGCCTTCCCAGAGGAGGAGGGGAGAGGAGAGACAGGTCTCAGGCGATTAAATGCCATGGTGCCAAGTCACCTGGGAGTTTAGAAGAGAGAGGAATCACCGTGCCCTTGGGGAAGAAGAAGGGGTGATGCAGCATGTGGAATTTCAACTGGCTTTGACCTGAGGAAACAGAAAGAGAACATTCCAGGCAAAGGCAAACAACTTGGGCAAAGACTTAAAAGCAGAAGTGTGGGGAGCTGTTTATCTGGTGGTCTCCATTTTGATCTGATCTGGGAACAAGCTTGGCATCCTAGCGTGAGGCCAGATGGTGTCTGTGCTCAGTAGCTGCTGGAGAAGTTTGGACTGAACTCTATGGACCAGGGAGGTCCACTTGGGCAGAGGGTGGACGTGATCATGGGGCAGCGAGACCAGCGAAAAGTCGAAAAGTACAGATGAGAGGATAAATGAGATGAAGTATAAATACAGGGGGATAGCATTCAGCCATAAAAAGAACAACCTTCTAATGTGTGTCTTAATATGGATGAATCTTGAAATAAGCCAGATGCAAAGGACAGATATTGTATGAGTTTGTTTAATGTGGAATATCTATAATAGGCATGTTTATAGAGACAAAAAGTAGTTTAGCAGTTCCCGAGGGTTGGAGGGGGAGAAGGGGTGGAGGGCTGTTGCTGAGCGAATACAGGAGTTTCTGTCTGGGTGATGAACGACTTTGGAACTAGCGCTGATGTTTGTGGAACGTTGTGAGTGCAGTTAATGCCACCAAACTGTACACTTGAAACTGGTTTAAATGGCAAGTTTTGTGCCATGTATATGATGGAATCTGGCCTGTGAAGGGTCAGTGGAGTCGGCAGCCCACGCAGGTTGGGTAAGTCGCTCCATAACCCACAGCACCGCAGGTGCACCGGGAAGACTGCACATCCATCTCTTGGGACCTGCACACCTGTGTGCCTCTCTGCAGGGAGCCACCCAGCATCACACTGCGTGCCTTCCATCCTTTGCACAATTGCAGATTTCCCCAAAAGCCCCCAGCGTAAGGATCATGCTTATTAGTCTGTAAGGCACAGGGTGTCACTTTTTCTCCTTTAATACTTTATTTATTTGTAAATTTATTTTTTGTCGGCATCACGCAGCATGTGGGATCCTGGCTCCCTGGCCAGGGATTGAACCTGTGCCCCCTGCCTTAGAAGCGTGGAGTCTTTACTGGGCCACCTCGGAAGTCCTCCGTTAGTGCTCTAATCACTCCATTGATGCTCAGAAATAGGTTAGAGTGTAACCAGGCAAACTACAAGCTTGTAGTTCATTTGAAAATAGGAGCTGGATGCGTTATGACCATGGATGGAATTGCAGGCAACCGGAACATCAGACACCCCGTCCCAATCCTTCCATTTTCTGCCAGGGTGACTGGAAGCGGCCCAGGGAATATTTCTGAACCTTGGTGAGAACAGACCTCCTGCTCCCCGTCCCCACCACCCCTCATCCCTGAAAGCCTGAGGCGGGCTTCCTCCTTCAGTGTCTGAATTACCCTGAGCTGGAAAACTGCATGTTACGACCCTGCGTACTAAGGTTCTGGAGGTTAGCTCATGATGTTTTCTTGAAGACTCAGTACTTGAGCCTTGTTGACAGTTTTCCCCACTTCCCTCACGCAGTGCGTGGGACAGGGCTTGCCCTTCAGAGGCGGCTTCCCTTAGCCCCGAGGGCGGCTGGTGTGCAGGCTGCCCGTGGGGTTTGGGGGGTGACGGCTGGGGTCCCTCCCCCTGGCTTGATGGGCTTTGAAGTGGAGTGGACCTTGGTTCGGCTCCTATGTGTTCCTCAGATGGGCCTGCAGAGCAGCAGGCAGAGGAAACGGGATGGATGGAAGTGAACAGGTCTCAAGTTCAGCTGGAATTTGACGGTCTTCTCCTCTCAACTTAGCCGTAAAGAGCATTTTTTATGTTTTAACTATAAAATGTCATTCCACATAAGTGCGTGCTAAGTTGCTTCAGTCGTGTCTGATTCCTGGTGACGCTGTGGACCACAGCCTGCAGGCTCCTCTGTCCATAGGATCCTCCAGGCAAGAATTCTGGAGTGGATTGCTATGCCCTTCTCTGGGGGATCTTCCCAACCCAGGGGTCAAACCCATGTCTCTTATGCCTCCTGCATTGGCATGAAGGCTCTTTACCACTAGTACCACCCGGGATGTTTTAAAATATCAGACATTAAACTCTCTGCTATAACATGCTTTTGCATCTAATGTTAAATCTGTGCAAAAGAAAACTGATACCATGCTAGCTTGTTGTGTTTGCTTACATAACTGGAAATGAATCAAGCATGGGTTTCATCAATTCATAATTATTAAATTATGATAGATTGCTTTGATAGATTGCTGGTATTCTAATATTCCTTGTCTTAACTCTTTCTGACACCCCCAACGTCTATGAATGTTATAATTTGTAAGAGGGACAGTTCCACTTACCTCCAAGGATTATGCAAAAGATTAGGTGAATAATGTAGGTAAAGCACTTGGCGCAAATTAGAATCACATGCTGTGGTGTGTCAGCTAGTTCCTTAAGGTCCTAGGAGAGTCTAGGTGTCTGCTCAAATTCCCCAAGTCAGCTAGCAGTATTCCTAATTTGGGGTTCACAGAAATCGTGGGTGTCAAAGATCTGTTCCATATGAGAGGTTCAGTGGATATACCATCTTCACCACAGTGATAATTACAAATTTCTCCATTCCATGAAATCGACATTCCCAAACAGAAGACATTTTGGTTGTGAACCTTGGCTTCCTTCCAATCCATTAAATCACATATCAAAGGATGTTTTGAACTGGAAACAAATCTTATTTGATAAATTTTGTTGAGAATATGTTAGTAAACTGATTTAAAAGGGATATGAGCAATCTGAAAGTTACTTTCTGAATGAGATTCCAAAGATAACAGAATCTGCAAACACCAAAGCTCTTTTACGTCAAATAAACATCACTTCCACCAGGAAATGAGTGTAACTGTGTGTGTGTTTCTTATAAGCTGCCTTTATTATCTATAAATAAAACTGCCCAGTGTGAGAAGAAAATAAAAAGGAACTAGTCAGAAGCAGGATGTTTTTTAATTTATCATTGTCCTGTTTTGTTTCACACACATTGGGGCAGCTTTCATAACCCAGGTGCAAAGGAGGTCACTTCTTATTGTTTTAACACCTGCTGTCTTTTAAAATGAACATGATTTCCACAGGCCCATTGATAAATTCAGTCTTAAACCTTCCTCAAGAACGACTCTCTCCTGTATTTTGGTACCACTTCTGAATAACCAGCACGTGTCTATCCAGTTTCTGTTCTGTTGTGTTTCCATTTGACTCTCATATGTGTTCCCTCCTCTTGTGCTATTTTACGCTCACAATGCTTATAATGAAACAATAGTTCTTAGTACCTTGGGTAGAGAGCCAATTACAAGTAACAGCTGCGTTGTTCATAAAACAGAAGTGATACATTAATGAGGCTTATTTATTTAAAGACTTGAATTGCCAGTGGCCCTGACTACAGCTCTAAGATGAAGATTAGCAACAGAGAAAACATCTACTTAATCTATTAATTTGCTGTAACACACTGCCAGACTTCATATAAATATAATCTTGGTTTTCAAAAATCAGGCAGGAGGCTGGTAAGAATTTTTATGTGCACATTTCTTCCGCCATCCATCTTCCAGACTCAGAGATGTAGAGAGCAAGTTAGTGGTTACCAGTAGGGGAGGAGCGGTGGGAAGGACAAGATGGGGGAGGGTAGTACAAATTATTACAATAGAAGTAATAGAGGTACAAATAGAAGCACAAATTATTACTCATAAAATAAGCCGCAAGGATATACTGCACAACACAGGGAATATAGCCAATATTTTACAGCAATTATAAATGGAGTACAGCTTTTAAAAATTGCGAACCACTATACTGTACTCCTGTAACAAGCACTTTAAAGTAGTGGTCCCCAACCTCTTGGGCACTAGGGACCAGTTTGGTGAAAGATAACTTTTCCACAGGCCGGGGAGGGGCACTTTGGGGATGATTCAAGCACATTATAATTGTTGTGCACTTTATTTCTATTATTATTACCTCTGCTCCACCTCAGATCATCAGGCATTATAGCCCAGAGGTCAGGTGCTTGGAGTGGAGTGAGAGTCACTCAGTCGTGTCTGACTCTTTGTGACCCCATGGACTATAGTCCACGGAATTCTCCAGGCCAGAATACTGGAGTGGGTGGCCTTTCCCTTCTCCAGGGGATCTTCCCAACCCAGGGATCAAACCCAGGTCTGCTGCATTTCAGGCGGATTCTTTACCAGCTGAGCCACAAGCGAAGCCCAAGAATCCTGGAGTGGGTAGTCTATCCCTTCCCCAGCAGATCTTCCCAACCCAGGAATCAAACCGGGATCTCCTGCATTACAGCCAGATTCTTTACCAACTGAGCTAACAGGTACCCCTGCTTTAATGTATAATAAATGCCCCAAACTGTGAAACTCTTAAGCACCCAGCTCATTTTCTCAGCTTGCAAACACAAGCTGAGAAAGATCAAGATGCAGAAGCTGAGCACTTCCTAATCTTACTCTGGGTCTGCTTCCTACTGCCTAACATGGAAGGTTAATTTTTCCCTCATAAAGGAAGATTTTATATGTATGATGGAGTTATAAAACGATGCATAGTTGCTTTGACCTACTGTGTGTGTGAGTTTCGCTCACTTTGTTGCATGGAGATGAGGTTTGTTTCCATGACTGAGTAGTCTCCCATCGTATGAACAGACTTCAGTTTGTTATGCATTCTACCAGTGATGGACTAGGGTTATTACAGATAAAGCTGATGTAATCAAGTTTCCATGTATCTCTTACTGCGCATGCCTATCTCTTGCTGAGTCATGGGGTGTGTGTATGTTTAACTTTGGTAGATGGGGCTTCCCAGGTGACTTAGAATCCAACTCCCATGCAGGAGACACAGGAGATTCAGGTTTGATCCCTGTGTTGGAAAGAACCCCTGGAGAAGGGAATGACAACCCACTCCAGTATTCTTGCCTGGAGAATCCCATGGACAGAAGAGCCTGGTGGGCTGCAGTCCATGGGCTCACAAAGAGTCGGACATGACTGAGCATGCAAGGACAACCTCGACAGATGCTGTCAAAAAGTTTTCCAAAGTCTCTGTGGCAATACCTTCTTCAGTTCTACCCATAAGGGTTCTGATTGCTCTACATGTTTACCAATACTTGGTATTTTCTGTCTTTTTCTTTGAAATTGTGGTATTATTCAATCATTGTGGTTTTAATTTGCATTTTTCCTAACAATTACTGGTCCTGAGAACCCTTTCATATGCCTCTTTGGTCATTTGAGCATTTCTTGGGAGTGAAGTGCCTTTGGAAATCTTTTACCAACTTTAATGAAAATTTCTGTCTTTTTCTTATTAATTTGTAGAAGACTATGATGTATTCTGACAAGTCTATGTTGAAAATATTTGTTGAAAAATCAATCCTTTGGTTTGTCTTTCCTATCTCTTAATGATGTCTTCTGATGAACAGAATTTCCTAATTTTAATGAAATTCAATATACCCATCCCAGGGATGGAACCCAGGCCTCCTGCATTGCAGGCAGATTTTCTTACCCTCATTAGCCACCAGGGAAGCTCTATGTTATAGGGAAGCCCTATGAAATGTGAAGTAGGAATTAATTCTTCCCCCCCATGTGTCCATCTCTAGTTTCCTTGTGTACTAATAGAAGGGTTTGATCTTAGGCTATCCAAACTTTTTTAACTTTTGACTCCTCCCAGAAAAGGCTTCCTTTCCAAAGTCTTTTGGGTCTGAAGCCATGATCCATGTTCCCCCCAAAAGGCATGGGGATGAACAAGAAAAAATGACCGTGCCCCAGAAGCCTGCAGGTACCGCTCAAAGGATCAAAGGAGTTCGATGTCTGACACAGGGACCCAAAGCCCGTACTTGGTGACAACCAGGAGGGATGGGGTGGGGAGGAAGGTGGGAAGGGGTTCAGAGGACACATGTGTGCCTCCAGTTAATATAAATACATAAACTGAAAAGAGGAAAAAAGACAAGGGTTGGGTCGGCTGGGTGAGGCCAGGCCTGTTGCTATCTCTGTGTTTTGGGAGAAGCCTGCCTCTCCCTGGCTGGTGGTGTGATGGTGAGTATCTCCAAGCTCTGAAAGACGTTCTGGTTTCCTCGGGGTTGGGGCTGGGCATGGAGGCCTGGCCTCCTCCTCCTGCACTGGCCAGGGCCCGGGTCTGCTGCAGAATGCTGCGATGTCTGGGCAGGATAAAATTCTCCTTTCTCCAGGATCAGAAGTCATCAAAAGATTGCCTGGATGAGTTAGAAGAGGAGCTGGACTCGGGTCACCTCTCCTTTTTTGTGTGGGTGTGATTTGGAGGCTATATTACTATTAATATGGGAAACGGAAAGTGGTGGTTGCCCAGTCATGTCCAACTCTTTGCGGCCCCGTGGACTGTACCCCACCAGACTCCTCTGTCCATGGAATTTTCCAGGCCAGAGTACCAGAGTGGGTTACCATTCCCTTCGCCAGGGGCTCTTCCCAACCCAGGGACCGAACCCAGGTCTTCTGTATTACAGGCAGATTCTTTACTGTCTGAGCCACCCAGGGAAGCCCGTGGGTGTAGAATTCAGGCAGAGGTAAATGGAGAAAAATGATCAGATGTGAACAAAAGGCAAAAAGAAAAAAAAGTGACTACAAATCACAGCAGACGTGCTGTCCATGTGGCATGCTTCCTGCTGGTGTGTAACTGATGACCACACACCCCATGGCTTTGAACTGCATCCGTCAGTATCTCTCCGTTTCTGTTGGCCAGAGGTCCCATGTGGCTTGGCTGGGGGTCTCTGCACAGGGTCATGCAAGGCCGAAGGTTAGTTCTGGCTGGGTTGCGTTCCCTGCTGGAGCTCTGGGTCCTCTGCAAGCTCATGCGGCTTGTTGAGAGAATCTAGTTCCCTTCACGGTAAGACTGAGCCTCCAGGACTCAGCTCCTGGAAGCCAAGCTCAGGTCCCAGCCCTGGGGCCCTCTCACAGCACAGACAGCCCACTTCTCCAAAGCCAACCAGAGAGGTTCCCTCTTGGGGACCGCAAGGGAGTCTTGTTGCTTCTGACTTGATCGAGGGAGCTGCCCTCTATAGAGGGCCTTCTTAGGATTCTTCCCACCACAGACTATGAAATCTGGTGATTTTTTTTTTTTAAACCGCTTTAACTGCAAGGACCTTCTGTCTGCCACAGGAAACTATAAAGAAAGTGAAGTCGCTCAGTCGACTCTTTGTGACCCCATGGACTATAGACTATCAGGGTCCTCTGTCCATGGGATTTTCCAGGCAAGAATACTATAGTGGGTTGCCATTTCCTTCTCCAAGGGATCTTCCCACCCAGGGATCGAACCTGGGTCTCCTGCAGTGCGGGCAGAGGCTTTACCCTCTGAGCCACCAGGGAATCTCACAGTGAACTATATTCACTATCTTATAATCCCTTACAGTGGAAAAGAATCTGAAAAAGAACAGCATGTATATGCACTAAGTCCCCTATATAGAAACAGATTCTGTTCCAGGAGTGCCTCTGTAAGTCCAATTTATTCAGTAAGTCCAACAAAGGTACCTAACTAATATGAATACAGTAACTGTCCTGTAATAGGTTTATAATACTTTTCACACAAGTCATACGTAAAAAACAAATACCCAAAAAATCATTTTGAATCTTATAGCACAGTGTTTTAGAAAGTGCAGTCGTACAGTATAACAGCTGACACACGGGCTGGCATCGAGTGAACAGGAAGACAAGTTACTGACGGGAGGAGGGGAAGAGCTGAGAGATGATGGGGCTGAAGGGTCATCAGCAACAGGAGATGGAGGGCGAGCTGCAACATCACTCATGCCTGACTTTGATGGAACGCACGTTTGCATCTTGAAAGTTCACATCTTGAAGGTTCGAATGTAGGGGACTTACTGTGTATATCTGAGGTATCTGCTGTACCTGTGAAACCAACACAACATTGTAAATTAACTATATTTCAACTAAAAAAACCCCACCACTTTGGCTATTATAATAATAAAAATAACTAGTAGGCATTATTTGGGTGATGGGTTTATTCATGTCCAGACTCTGTACAACGGAGAAAAAAGTGGCTCAGTCATGTCCGACCCTTTTCGACCCCATGGACTATAGCCTACCACGCTCCTCCATCCTTGGGATTTTCCAGACAAGAGTACTGGAGTGGGTTGCCATTTCCTTCTCCAGAGAATCTTCCTGACCCAGGGCTGGAACACAGATCTCCCGCATTGTAGGCAGATGCTTTACTGTCTGAGCCACTGGGGAAGTCCTGAACCACTGGGAAGTATAATGAAAATGTTACTCCAAACCTTTGTCCTAAGTGTGTGATGCAAGACTGACTGCACTCAAGCATGTGGACTGCATCTGCAAATATCAACAGAAGAGAATTGGGGCTTGCGTGTGGGTCCATGCATGTGCCTGCAGTGAGCTGATCTACCCAGAAGTCCACCCACTACCTTTTCTGCTCCCACTGCATCTTTGCTGTTGCTGCTGCTGCTTTTTTTTTTTTTTTTTACCTTTGCCTCTTATAAGATGCTAACACATGCCACCTTCTCATTTCTTTTTACTTTATATCTGTTCCTTACCCATTTGGAACCTTTCCGGCCATAGCGTTTGCACCTTAATTATTTTTTGGCATCCACTTGGAGTCATGAAAAAATAAAGGGACAATAATCCACCGTACACTTGGCACGTTGTAAGACGGAGTGCAGTCAGCATACAGGAGGGTGGGGCTGACCCCGTCCTGGAGGATCCTCGTCAGTAGATTTCACTGGCTTCCTTTATGTAGCATTTAATGAGTGCCTGCTGTCACCAGGTAAAGTGTCATCAAACACGGTGACTCTTCAGGGTCTCTGCCTTCTTAGAAATGCTCTATGTCAAAACTGAGCAACTTATTTTGAGTAGTAGTGAGGCTTCCATCATGGCACAACATGCCATTTTGAATTACTTTTGCCGTGAGTGATCAGTTGCTCAGTTGTGTCTGACTTTTTGCGACCCCATAGACTGCAGCCTACCAGGCTTCTCTGCCCATGGGATTCTCCAGGCAAGAATACTGGAGTGGTTAGTTGTGCCCTCCTCCAGGAGATCTTCCTGACTCAGGGATCAAACCCACATATCTTATGTCTCCTGCATTGGCAGGCAGGTTCTTTACCACTAGCACCACGTGGGAAGTCCTTGGCTCAGACAGTAAAGAAAAGTGAAAGTAAAGTCACTCAGTCGTGCCCGACTCTTTGCAATCCTATGGACTGTAGCCTGCCAGTCTCTTCCATCCATGGAATTTTCCAGGCAAGAATACTGAAGTGGGTTGCCATTTTCTTCTCCAGGGGATCTTCCCAACCCAGGGATTGAAATCAGGTCTCCTGCATTGCAGGCAGACTCTACCCTTTGAGCCACCAGAGAATCCCAGATGGTAAAGAATCTGCCTGTAATACGAGACCCAGGTTTGATCCCAGGTCTGGGAAGATCCCCTGGAAAAGGACATGGCAACCCCCTCCAGTATTCTTGCCTGGAGAATCCCATGGACAGAGGAGGCCTAGCCGGAGGAGGAGCCTAGCAGGCTACAGTTCATGGGGTCACAAAGAGTCAGACGAGACTGAGCAGCTAACACAATACAAAGATTTCTTAAAAGGATACTGAATGCAGACATGCTTTACAATTTCACAGTAGTAACTCGTGACCCTTCGGGCGACCTACACTAGCCTGGAGCTGCCAACTCCCCAGGTGGAGGGGAATCTAGTTTGCAGGGAGACTTTGGGGTGTGGTGGGCCTTTGACAACCACGTGGCATGTGACATGATGCCATCAGCATTCACAGGGCTGCTGAAACCAGCTCCCTGTGGGTTGGCAGGAAGGCTGCTGCTCATAGTGTAAAATAAACACCCGTGGAGGAGCCACGTACAATTGTTGGGTAAAGGAGCTTAGTGGCACGTTGACCTGGTATGAACTTGTAGCAAATTAAGAGGCATTATTGAAAATCTTTTTCCTTCTCCAGGCTCAGATAGGGAAATCTTTGTCTTAAATGTAGGTACACAAGCTTTGCTTTCCATAACAATCATCAACCACATCTCAGCTTAGACTAAAAGTTTCCACTTGGGTAGAGTGTTTTTTTCCAAAGTTTAATTATGACAAATCTTATGCAACTAAAAAGGTATAAAGAATTACATAATGAGCACATAGATTCCCACTCCAGAGATTTAAAGAACTGCTAATTTAGTTGAAGACCCTGAAGTATCCCTCCCTGATTATCTGCTCTTTCTTTCTTTTCCCCAAGGTATCTATGAACCTGAATTTCCTACTTTCTATTCTTCTCCTTTTCTCTACTGTATCCACAAACTTTAGTTTCTCACGAGTTTGGATTTTATTTAAATGCTATCATAATGTAGGTATTCTTTGATGACTTCCCTTTATCATTCAATATTCTGTTGGGATCTTCATCCAGTACTCATAGCTCTGGTTCATTTTTCCTACTATATAGTCATTGTAAAAAATATATATCTAGCCTTTTTTTGTTCATCGGACATCTGGATTTTTTGCAAGTTTTTCTAATACAGGCAATGCTACGACCAACATTGCAGCCCATGAGCCACTGTGCACAAGAGCTTTTTTCTGATTGAATAAATAAACCTAGAAGTGGAGCCCAAGGATGTATCTCTCTTCAACTTAAGAGAATTTGCTCAATTGCTGTACAAAGTATCTATATTGGGTGGGTTTTTTCGATGCTAGACTTAAGACTAAGCTTATCCATGAATTCTCACAACGTTGAGTATTTGGAATCTCAGTCTGTTGATCAGACTCGGGCTGTTTCTCATTTCTTCAGTGAAAGAGTAACCAAGCCATCCATCAGAATGACCATGTTTGTTTTCTTAATATTGAAGTCTTCCCAGAGAACAAGTTTTTAATTCCCTTTCTTCTCCACCAAGGTGGGACCTCTTACTGAATGATGCCTTCCTGGCTAGCATCACAAACGATCTCGCCCTCCCCTTCCTTCATTTAGTCTCATTCTGTGCCCCTCAAAGACCAGATGAATTCCACCCCCACTTGCCAAAAACCTTTCCTACCAGACCAGCTGTAGCAATCTCTGCCTCATCTAAACTCCTGCGCAAGCCGTTGTTTATTTTTTTAGGCTGTAAATGGCAGAGAAACCCACTCCAATGGGCTTAGTGAGAAGCACTGTTTATTGGCTGGCAAACCTGAAAAGCCTTGGGGTTAGCACCACCTTCATGCAAAGCTGAAGTGATGCTTGCTTTACTTATTGCAAACACCAGCATCTCATTCTCTTTGACTGAATTCTTAGTCCCTGCCTGGTGACCTGGGATGGATCACTTCTCTAGCTGATCCCAAGACAGCTGTACTTCTGCCCCCATCCAGTAATTTAAAGAGTTATAGGGCCTATAACATTCCCCTCTGGATCACTTCTTCATTCTTCTTTTTGTTTGTATAGGAATGAACAGTTCTACATGTGGTTAGAAGGTCTGATTATTGGCACATCTTTTCTGTTTTTCTGGGCCTTGGGAAGTGCGGTGATAATTTGCTATTAATTACAGAAAGTAATATTCATTGATGGATAATGAGGATTTTTTTTCTTTTAGTATTTTGACTGTGTGGATCACAAAAACTGAAAAATTCTTAGAGAGATGCGAATACCAGACCACTTTACCTGTCTCCTGAGAAACCTGAATTCAGGCCAAGAAGCAACAGCTAGAACCAGACATGGAACAATGGACCATGTCAAAACTGGGAAAGGAGTACGTCAAGGCTGTATATTGTTACCCCACTTATTTAACTTCTATGGGCTTCCCAGGTGGCTCAGTGGAAAAGAATCTGCCTGCTGTTGTAGGAGACATGAAAAACATGGGTTCGATCCCTGGGTTGGGAAAACTCCCTGGAGAAGGAAATGGCAACCCATTATTATTCTTGCCTGAAGAATCCCATGGACAGAGGAGCCTGGTGGGCTATAGTCCATGGGGTCCCAAGAGTCAGACACGACTTAGCGACTGAGCATGCTTGCATGGCTGCAGAGTACATGATGAGAAACGCTGGGCTGGATGACTCACAAGCTAGAATCAAGATTCCTGGGAGAAATATCAGCAACCTGAGATACACAGATGATACTACTCTAATGGTAGAAAGCAAAGAGGAACTAAAGAGACTCTTGATGAAGGTGAAAGAGGAGATTGAAAAAGCTGGCTTAAAACCCAACATTCAAAAAACTAAGATCATGGTATCTGGTCCCATCACTTCATGACAAATAGCTGAGGAAACAATGGAAACAGTGACAGGCTTTATTTTCTTGGACTCCAAAAATTACTGTGGACAGTGACTGTCATGAAATAAAAACACACTTGCTCCTTGGAGGGAAAGCTATGGCAAACCTAGACAGCATATTAAAAAGCAGAGACATCACTTTCCCAACAAATGTCTGTATAGTCAAAGCTATGTTTTTTCCAGTAGTCATGTATGGATGTGAGAGTTGGACTGTAAGGAAGGCTGAACACCGAAAAATTGATCCTTTAGAATTGGGGTGCTGGAGAAGACTCTTGAGAGTACCTTGGACTACACAGAGATCAAAGCAATCAATCCTAAAGGAAATCAACCCTGAACATTCATTGGAGGGACTGATGCTGAGGATGAAGCTGAAGCTTCAATACTTTGGCCACCTGATGAGAAGAACCGACTTGTTGGAAAAGACTCTGATGCTGGGAAAGGTTGAAGGCAGGAGAAGAGGATGACAGAGGATGAGATGGTTGGATGGCACCATTGACATAATGGACATGAGTTTGAGCAAACTCTGGAAGATGGTGAAGGACAAGGAAGCCGGGCGTGCTGCAGTCATGGGTCACAGAGAGTCAGACATGACTTAGTGACGGAACAAAAGCAACAACTTAAGGCAAATGAAAATATTTTACTTTAAAGTCATCAGTGCTTTTCTTTGAGGAGGGGCTAATCTCTTATTGAAGTGACTTACTAGTTGAAGGATATGCTTCTCAGTTCTCAGCGTGGAGTCAATCTGAGGCAGCAGAATCTAATTACATGTGCATGGTGTTCTTAAAGTCTTGGCGTCAATTTCATTCAAAACCTAAGATGTGTGTGATATTTTTATAGAGCATTCTAATTGCTGCCTCTGATCTGTAGCTATGATGCCTGTCTTTCTCCAGTTTACAAGGAAGAAATAATCCATTTTGCTGAATCTTTATAAATATTCAGTTTGATGAAATGAGTTCAAAGCATTTACCAAAATGGCATTTTTTTTTCATGCCACCAGAAAAACAGAACTGATAGCCACAATTCAGATAACTAAAACCATTTTTTTCAACCAAAGAAAAAAATATGTCTTTATCAAACAAACTTCGGTTGAGTGGAAAAGGACAGGGTAGTAAGTGTTCTGTGTTTTCTTGGAGCATGGAAAATCTGAGGGTGCTCCAGCCCTTCCGATCCTCCCTTCTTGAGATAAGGCCTCTTTCACGGGCACCTCCATCCAGCCCTCCCACCTGCTCCCTCTCCATGGAGCTGCTTCCCTCTGCTCATCAGCCCTGTGCTTGACTTTTCTCTTTGTCAGATTTCAGATTGTAAACTCTGAGCCTCGCAGTCTAATGCTTTCCACAAGTAGGAAGCATATAACTGATAAAAAAACAATATTCATTCTAATAGATTATTTACTCAAGAACAACACGAGGCTACAAGAAAGGCCATTATTATATATTGCCTAAATTGTAAATCATTTTTAAACAAGCTGTTTTTCACATACTGCATCAGATAAATTTTGTAGATAGGCAGCCATCTGTACTAAACATTTTTGGCTCATTCATTTTTCTAATAGAATCTTCCTGATATAGGATTTTTAGTACATAGAATTATTACTGATCCTCAACAGTGACTCTTGAGAGTCCCTTGGACTGCAAGGAGATCCAACCAGTCCATCCTAAAGGAGATCAGTCCTGAGTGTTCATTGGAAGGACTGATCCTGAAGCTGAAACTCCAATACTTTGGCCACCTGATGTGAAGAGCTGATTCAGTGGAAAAGACCCTGATGCTGGGAAAGACTGAAGGCGGGAGAAGGGGACGACAGAGGATGAGATGGTTGACTGGCATCACTGACTCAATGGAGATGAGTTTGGGTAAACTCCGGGAGTTGGTGATGGACAGGGAGGCCTGGCGTGCTGCAGTCCATGGGGTCTCAAAGAGTTGGACACAACTGAGCAACTGAACTGAACTCAACAGTGAATATTATATTTAACCCACACATTTAAAAAAAAATGGGACAATTGTGAATTTTTTTTTAATAAGAGAAAATAAAATGAGGCTATAAAACATGATACTGTTTAGAAAAGTTTCATGATGGGCATATGAGAAGATGGAGGAACAAATGTCAGGACCAGGAGACTCCGTCTCTCAATATCTTCAGCTGTATGGATAAGAACATCTGAACTCAGTCAGGAAAAGATGAACCTGACTTGCTTCAGGCCTTCACAGGATGCTTTTATGTGATGCTTGCCATAGAGATGGATGCAGACATACCTCCCAAATTGGGAAGTCAGGCAGGTCTACAACCATAATTTACATGAAGGAAAGGATTCCGTGAAAAAATAACAATAAATATGCATATTTTGTTGACAGCCACTCAAACTGATAGAAGACAAGTTGTGTACTTGGTGAACAAATGGACAGGATTATGGGTATTCACAAGAATAAATGTGATTAGTAAATAAGATGGGAAAATGTTTCCTCCCACGAGTAATCAAAGGACATAATTTCATCCCCCGCCCCAGGGGAAGTGATTTGGAATATTATGAGTGAGATAATATTCTCACTCACTCTGGGAATTTCTCCTAAGAGAGGAGGAACTCTCAGTACAGTTTTATTTTCAGTAAAGAAGCAACATTCAATATTAGGAAAATGGCCAAATACATTACAGTAGCAGCCCCAATACAACCATTCTACAGTTAATGTAGAAGATTACTGGTAAAATGAAGATACTTAAAACAGAATTTCCAGTGAAGGTACAAAAAACAATCAGCTCAGAGCTGAACAGGTTCTTAAATGTTATGTCATCCCCAAACTTGCCACATAAACGGGAGGACAGGCCATGTGAAATATGACTGGTTTTCCTCCAGTCCTGGGCACTGGTTCTGAATAAAGTCTGAAGGACAGGGAAGCCTGGCCTTCATGTTCATGAGGTCACAGAGCATGGGACACCACTTAGAGACCGAACAACCACCACTGGACATATCAGCTTGTTGAGACTTGTTGAGAAGTTGCTTTTGAATAGAGGCACAACTGTGGGACCCTCCACGGAGACACATGAAGGTGTGGAGTTCTCTGTGAGTGAAGACAGAGACTAGTGATCAGCTTATGACTCCGGGAATGAATGGAATGCTAGTTAGTTGGCGTGAACCATGGCACACTCACCCGCAGCACTTGGCGAGTTGTGCTGTGTCTCATCCCAAAGACAGCTGAGCAGAGGCCATGAGCACATCATCCTGCGGGCAGGGGTCTCCTGTGCCCTGCCCCCTGCGCCTCCTGGCACATCCTCCTGACAATTAGAGGCTTTCTTATATACATACACATATATATAATTTATTTAGTCATCTGTTTATTTGGCTTTCGGCTGTGCTGGGTGTTCATGGCTGTGCGGGTTTTTCTCAAGTCGCCCTGGGCAGGGGCTCCTCTGCGGTTGTGTTGTGCGGGCTTCTAATCCTGGAGGCTTCTCTCGTTGCAGAGCACAGGCTCTAGGCACCTGGCTTCAGTAGTCCCAGCACGTGGATCAGGAGTCGTGGTTCCGGGTCTACTTTCCCCGTGGCACGTGGGATCTTCTCAGATCAGGGATCGATCCCCTGTCTCTGCCCTGGCGGGTGAATTGTATACCCCTGAGCCCGCGGGGAAGCCCTAGGGGTCTTCTCTAAGTGGGCGCAGAGCGGGAGCTGGGCCGGCGCTCAGGACGGGGGCGTGGGGGGTGACGCAGCACTTGCGAAGCTGCGCCAGTGAAGACCAGGCTTTTTGTTCAAGACGCTGTTGACGTTTCGTGGGCGGGGCCTGGCGGAGCGTGGGAAGTAAACGCGGCAGACAGCGGCCAGTCCTGAGACGGCCAGCCAGGATGAGCGGGCCTTGGCGTGGGAGAGCGCGTGAGACTGTGTGGAACCGGCGGAAAGCCGAGGCTCTAAAGGAGAAGGTCTGTCTCCAAGGGCTCAGCCACCTCCCCCTGACTCCAGTCCAGGGAGGGGACCAGCCCCTAGCTATGCCGTCAGGCAGCCCACAGGTGGTCAACGCCGGGAGACAGGGTCTTAGTGGAAGCTGACGCAGGCCGCTGCCTTTGCCAGCGTCGCTTCATGGATGGGAAGACCCAAAACCAGGATGGGGGGCTCAGGAGCAGCGCTTTTGCCCCCAGAGTCAGTTGGCCGTGACCAGGAAAAGCCCTGGCCTCAGTTAGGGCATCCTAGGGTGAGAGGAGAGCTGTCAGCCTGGTCCCAGGCCGCCAGGGGTGGAAACTGATGTGGGAGCCCAGCATGTGTGGACGGCATGCTGGGCTCAGTCCTGAGTCGCAGTGGCTTTTTCGAAGGTAGGGTTTCTTACTGGCTTGTAGGCCCGGCCAGCAGGGACAGCTGAGGGATGTGGGCACAGAGGAAGGGTGGGCAGTAGCGGAAAGATGGAGACCCACAGCGGTCATCTGTCTTAGCCGGGATTCCCCTCTGGAAAGCAGAGCCGGATGGAGTTTATTTGGGAGGTCGTCTTTGGGGTCACGAGCAGGGTCTGGAGGGAGGGAAACTTGGGAGGGAGGGTTCAGGCTGCCCTTGTACCTCCCAACACTGGCCCCACGGGGTCCCATCCTCTAGGACCCTCTGAGAGCCACATGGAGAATACCTCCCAGAGTGTTCCACCGGAGGATGGAGAGAGACCAGATCCCTGAGGCTCCTGCTCCCATGTCGGGAGCCCCACACAGGGTGTCCCGCCCTGGCACCTGCAGGCTGTATGTTCTGGAGGAACGAACTCACTTGAGACTTAGTTTTCTCGCCTGTAAAATGGGAGGATCAGTCTCAAGTTTTCATATCTTGTGGGTGTTGTGTTGTTGTTTAGTCGCTAAGTCATGTCCGACTCTTTTACGTCCCCATGGGCTGTAGCCCACTAGGCCCCTCTGTCTGTAGGATTTCTCAGGCAAGACTATTGGGATGGATTGCCATTTCCTTCTCCAGGGGATCTTCCTGACGGAGGGATCCAACCTGCCTCTCCTGCATTGGCAGGCAGATTCGTTACCTCTGAGCCACCACGGAGGCCCAGGTGCTGTGTTACCAAGAATAAATAACGAATGGAGATACTTCACATTTTGTAAGTCACATCCAATTGTGAAGTAACAGTGATAGGGCAGACATCGATGTGTCTGAACTATGTGATAGCTGGAACAGCCAGCCTCTTAAACTTTCAGAGTGCCTGCTGCCTTCAGGACCTTTTATATATACGGTCATGTCATCCTCACTGCAGCCCCTAAGGCGGTCACCATCATCATGCCCATCTACGGACAGGGACGCAGAAACTCAAAGGGACCGGGGCACTGGCCCTGGGGTCACATGGGGTGTGGCACAGGGGACTTCCCCTGCCTCTGTTCTGTTTCTTAGGGAGAGTGTAGCGTCACCTGGCAGTGTAACACCCAGGTCAGCACCCTGGGGTTTGTGATCACATTCTAGGAAGGCTAGTGGTGGGAAACCCAAACTGCCAGCTCCCGAAAGGGAGGCAGAGAGGGCAAAGGTCAGCAGGCAGCCGGCCTCTGCTGTAAGTGTGAGAGGCTGTGTGGGGATCGGCCCTAAGGAAGCAGGGGTTGGTAAACATGTGGGTTTTGCTTAGCGCGGGGACTCTTGACTGGGGCTCTGTGAATAAATTCAGGGGCAGCGTCTGAAGCTCTCGCACTGGTCTGTAAAAAAGTGTCTATGTGGGTGTACGTGCACTTTTCCAGGAAGCAGGTTCGTAATTTTTATTAGAGTCTTAATGATCCATGACCCCAAGTTTTAAAGCCACTTCAGTCAGGCCACCCCAACATAAATACAAGAGGCGCAACCCCCTCCCCCATGGAACACCTCTGGGCACAACGAAAACCTTCTAGTCTGTTCTTCAGAACAGCTTAGATTCCATGCGTTTTGCTTTTTTTTGTTTTTTTTTTTTAAACATGACCTGCTTTTAATTTCACATTTTCATCTTTTTGCTACTGTTATTTATGAGCCAAGGTTAGTGGTTTTTTGCAGAGGGAAAATGCATAATAATTTTTATGATCAAAGGATTCCTTTCTACTACCTTCATTATTATTTTTTGCACTTTCTGCAAAAGGTATAATTTCCTCATCAAATTTAGTTTCTTTCACTGACACGTATTCATGCCTTTTCAAGCAATTGAATGTGCTTCTTTCAGGGAACCAACCCTTGCAAATTATACCTCTTTTAGTTGCCAGACCAGGAAAATAAAAATAACCTTTTGAGAAAGTGTTTATGTTCCAAGTAGGTAGTCTTTTAAAAATTATACCCCCGAACCACTCAACAGATTTTGATTCAAAGGGCTCTTTTGTCCCTGGTATGAAAAGCAACATGAATAAATCAGATCCCCCCTTTCCTTGTGCGCTGCAGTTAATATCCGGGCACATCACACCTGGTGTCTGACTTCTTGAAAACTGGCTGAAAATCTTGAGCACTGTATAACTCCAACTTAATGAACTGTGCTTGCGTGTGTCCTGCAAAGTAGCTTTAGATGTCCCCTGGACAGAAAGTCAGAACAGGCACCGTGACCACAATGAAACAGCAACATAGCAAGGACGCATTTTCTACGATGTGAAATAATGGATGGTCAGAAGGATTCATTTAAGCCGGAGACTGGGCTCCATCTGTGGCCACAGGGGAAGCCACGTGCCCTCCCCAGGTGGGCACCCCCACTCTGACCTGTGGAGGGAGGGTGGGCACCCCTCCACCCTTTGAGAAACCAGAGGGCAGAACTGGTGCTGAGCGTGGCCGGGGCGGGCCAGCTGGAAGGGCTGGGGCCTGCAGGCTTGTTTCTGTTTTCTCTGAGGAGGACTGGAGGGGAGGACCGACCTGAGCGGCTTCTTGGTCAGTAAGTGCTTGCCTTCAGAGAGGCCACAGGAAACCACGGTGCGGGGTTGCCAGGTAAAACACAGGATGCCCGTTACATTTGCATTTCGGATGAAAAATGAATCAGTTTTTACTATAAGTACGTCCCATGCATGTACATGCCTCCCGTGTCCTAGATAACTGCATGGGACACACTAGTCTTAAGAAAGTTATTTGTGGTTTATCTGAAGCTGAAATTTAACTTGAGTAATTTGAAATTTTACTTGATGAACCTGGCAACCCCACTCTGGGGCAGAGGAGGCCCCAACAGGCTGTGCTGGTGGGACTCTTTTTTTTTTTTTTGCGAGACTTTCTTAACATGCCTGTAAAGAATCTTTCTAATTATTTTTTATTGTAGTATAATTGTTTTTGTTTTACAATGTTTATGTTAATTTCTGCTGTACAACAGCATGAATCAGCCATTGAAAGCTTGAAAGTGAAGTCACTCAATTGTGTCCGACTTTTTGCAACCCTGTAGACTATAGCCCATCAGGCTCCTCCATCCGCGGGATTTTCCAGGCAAGAGTACTGGATTGGGCTGCCCTTTCCTTCGCCAGGGGATCTTCCCAACCCAGGGAAGAGGTCTCTGTGCTGTCCAGCAGGTTCCCACGGTCATCCACCTTCCACAGGGTGGGGTCTACATATCAGCGCTGCTGTCCCCATCTGGCCAACCCTCCCCTTCCTGCCCCGTGTCTACAGTCTGCTGTCTTCATCAGGCTCCCAGCTTCCAGGATTTCAAGGAGATGGACACCTGCAGTGCTCTTGTTTGTGTCTTACCTCTCTTTCAATCAGTAGGATTTTGAGATTCTTCCCCGTTGTTGTCTTTTACCAGTAGTTTATTCTTCTTTTTTTTAAAAAAAAAAATTATTACTGAGCGCTTTTCTATTTAATGAAAGCCCCACAGTTTATCTGTTTACCTCCGATGGGCCTTCGGGTTATTTTCAGTGCTCATCTCTTATGAAAAAAGCAGCTATGTGTTTCAGTGAGCAAATTTTTTTGTGGACATACGTTTACATTTCTCTAGAGTGAAACCTTAGGAATTAGACTGCTGGATCTAAAGGTAAGTTTAGCTTCATGAGAGATCGTCAAACAGTTTTCCAAAATGGCCGGGCAACTGTGTCCTCTTAGCAGCTTCCTTGGTCTGTTCAACGGGCTTCCCTGGTGGCTCAGATGGTAAAGAATCTGCCTGCCAGTGCAGGAGATGTGGGTTCAATCCCTGGGCCAGGAAGATCCCCTGGAGAAGAGAATGTGTGTCTGGTTTTTTCCAGTGCCATTTACCGAACAAACTGTCCTCTCCCATGGAATTACTTTGGTGTCTTTGTTGACAATCAGTTGAGCCTGCCTCTGTGCCCCTGGGCACATTCTTGTCCTTCGACTGATACATCTGTCTTTACACAGCAACACTGAGACAGCCTGGGACCAGGGGCCTGGGGCCCTTTGCTGCAGAGCTTGCACCTGGACAAACGGCTCCTGGAGCAATAAGATACAAAGAAACTATAAGGGACTAAAAGTAACTGTGTGCATGCAACAGTTGGGGCAAATTATGGACAACAAGATACAGAAAGACCAAAAAAAAAAAACCCAACTGCCGCTTCTGAGGTGTTGGAGCAAAAGCAGGGTCTTGAGCATGGTCCCTGCATACAGCAACCCCGGGGTGGGGGGGGGCAGATCATGCAAGCTGCCCGTCCCCCCATGGAAGGCACCAGATTGCCCCTCCCCCTCACCCAGGGAGTGAGCCAAGGAAACCCTGACTTGTTTTTTGATCCCTTTGCACTGGCCCACGAGTTCCATTAAAGCCCTGCCTGAATTTTTCATCTGGCCTCTTATCAATTTCTCTTGATTGAAGAGTCCAAGACCATGGGTCAGTAACAACACCAGTGTCTCGGTTACTACAGCTTCATAGGAAATCCCGCCAGAGTCCCAATCACAGATAACTCCACTTTCTTGGGGAAACCAAGCGAGGACGATGGGGGAAAACCTGATGACACAGCTCCTTACTGGCATCTGTCTGTGTTTATGTCCCGGTCTTTCCCTGAATGTGTATTTCTGGACTGATAGGTAAAAAGCATTAACTTTGGTAATCTTTAGGAGGGTCACTCCAGGACACCTTCCCGATCCCCCCTCCTCTCTGTGACCATTCTTTTTCTTTTCATATGGTATAAAAGTAAAAGCTGCTGAAAGTTCTTAAAAGTAACACTTTGCATTTTTAACCTCTTAACTTCCACTTGTCTCCTTGCTTTTGCTGTAAAAATGGCACCACGAAAGACAGACAGATGCTGGTGTTGCATGTCAATTCCAGCCATTTCCAGTCTTCTTCTTCTTTTTTTTTTTTTTCGCCACAAACCTGTGGTGAGTGAAATGGGTGGCATACCCCACCCGATGCACCTTGGCAGTCCTGTTTCTCTTCTAGGTGACTCCCTCTGAGACAGGCTGGAACCTGGGACTTTGCTGCAGAGCTTGCACCTGGACAAATATCTCCTGGAGCAATAAGATACAAAGAAACTATGAAGGACTAAAAATAACTGTGTGCATGCAGCAGTTTGGGCAAATTACAGACAACAAGATACATAAAGACCAAAAAACCCAACTGCCACTTCTGAAGAGCTGGGAGCAAAAACAGGGTATTGTGCATACCTCCTGCACTCAACACTACCTAAGGGATGGGCAACCACCCAAGTCATCCCTCCAGTCCAGTCCTGGACCTGCCTCTTATTGTTCTTCAGTCACCAAGTCATGTCCGACTCTTTGCAACCCAATGGACTGCAACACACCAGGCCTCCCTTTCTGTCATCAACTCCCAGTTAGACCAAGTTCATGTCCATTGCATCGGTGATGTCATCCAGCCATCTCATCCTCTGATGCCCTCTTCTCCTGCCCTCAATCCTTCCCAGCATCAGGGACTTTTCCAATGAGTCAGTTGTTTGCCTCAGATGACCAAAATAGTGGAACTTCGGCTTCAGCATTGGTCCTTCCTAGGAGTATTCAGGATTGATTTCTCTTAAGATTGACTGGTTCGATCTCTTTGCAGTCCAAGGGACTCTCAGGAGTCTTCTCGGCACCACAGTTCAAAGGCACCAATTCTTTGATGCTCCGCCTTCTAAATTTTCGGAGCTCTGACAACCGTTCGTGACCACTCCCAGCTCTCACAGCCGTACATGACCACTGGGAAGACCATAGGCTTAAGTATACAGACCTTTGTCGGCAGAGTAATGATTTTGCTTTTCAACACACTGTCTAGGTTTGTCAGGACCTGCCTCTGCCCTCACCCCATGTAAGGAACCAGCTCACCCTCTCTCAGGGAGCAAGCTGGGAAACCTGTCACTTATTCTCACCACCCATTGCTGGAGCAGGGCCCCCGGTAATGCCTTGCCTGAATTCCTTGTCTGGCCTCAGATCACTTTCTGCTGATGAAGGAGGCTGAGAACCCTGCCCTTGTGCCCTAGCTGGGCTTTTGCCCCCTTGTCCCCTGCTCAGAAGTGTGCATCTAAAGGAAAATGCCTGAGTCCCCGTAGTTTAGGGAACATCTCTATTTTTCAGTGGTCAGTACTTGTAAACCTTGGTGCTTTCTTCCTTTTTCTTCTGGCTGTGCTGGGTCTTTGTTGCAGGACACAGGCTTTCTCTAGTTGGGGTGCACGAGCTTAGTTGCCCTGCGGCATGTGAGATCTTAGTTCCTTGACCAGGAATCGAACCTGTGTTATCTGCCTTGGGAGTGGTTAAGATTCTTAGCCACTGGAGCACCAGGGATGTCCCCAAACCTTGGTGCTGTCTTGTGAGAAGCAGAGCGTTTGTGCCCCAGCAGCCCGTGCAGATCCGCTGCTCTGTCTTTTGTGCGACTCTGCACAGCATGGTGACCCAGCGAGGACTTACTGTTTGTAGGGTAGATGCACAAACAAGGACTAGGCTGGCCCTGGGACCCTCTAGGGGGTGGCAGTGTAAGGTCCAGCCAGCTTGGGCTTCTCTTCCCAACTCCACACTCAGTGACGGTTGCCTTGTTAGTGCTTGGAATCAGTCACAATGGGAGCATTTACAATGTGGAAATTGGCAAGACCTACAAATTAGGACTTTTTCCCCCAAGGGCCAGTTTGCTAAACACTTACCAGCACGTGATAGGGACACTATTCATTGGACAGTATCATGGGGACAGTATTCATTGGAAGGACTGATGCTGAAGCTGAAACTCCAATGCTTTGGCCACCTGACGTGAAGAACTGACTCATTGGAAAAGACCCTGATGCTGGGAAAGATTGAAGGTGGGAGGAGAAGTGGATGACAGAGGATGAGATGGTTGAATCTCATCCAACCATGAGATGAATGGTTGGTTGGCATCACCGACTCAATGGACATGAGTTTTGAGCAAGCCTCTGGAGTTGGTGATGGACAGGGAAGGTGTCCATCACCTGGTGTGCTGCAGTCCATGGAGTCGCAAAGAGTCGGACACAACTGAGTGACAGAACTGAACTGAACAAGGGGATACAACCTCCCTGCTGGTAAGGAGATAGGACAGCCACTGAGTTTTCAGCTGTGCAGTTGTGTGCAGTGAGGAGGGCTAAGGATCTCAGGACACTAAGGATAGACATCTCGCTGCTTTGGTCAGATTTCCCGAGTACACTGATAATTTGCAGAATCATGCAGTATTATGATGGAATCTGGCTCCAGATCAACCTTAGAGCCAATCACCAGTGAGGCCTCCTTTGGGGATGACATCTAATTAGTGAGAGAGACCAGTGTGAGGGATGCTCTGGGCCCATGCATCCTGGTCCGTGTCTGCCTTTCAGCCACTCACTGACTCCAGAAATTGCAAAAGATAAGGATCCCATTTTCAAAATTGCTACACCTACTTATGCAGAGGCACGCCGCCTTAAAGAGTGCTGGAAACGTTCCCAACCGGCTGTAGTTCAGTCATTACCCTATAGTGTTTGGACTCTCTTGGGTCCTTCATGCCATCAGAATAAATTGGCAGCAAGAAATTTATAATCCCCTTTACACGTGTTTTGAGTTAGGGAGGAGTGGTACAGATTTCATTCTGGGCAGTGTCGTGGTCTTCCAAAAGATGCTGCATTTCAGTTTGAATTAAGTTTACATATAAGAGGAAAATCGTATGACGTTTCTTACCCACACTGTAACCTTCAAGGAAAGCAGCAGTGATCTGGGACACCGCTCACGTAGGAGAATCCAATGTGGAATTTCTTCCCCTGCGTTTTGAGTGGCTTGTGGAAAACTCAGGGCATACCATGCTGCTTACTATTTTCCGTCATAGTTTCTGTTCTCTCTGGGGGTCTTTGAGTTAAGTTATCCATGGAAAACTATTTGTTTAAGACCTACTATACACAGGCCCTCTGCTAAATAGTTTATGAAAATATGGTGTGAAAGAATACAGTTCTTGCCTTCCAGGAGTACAAATCTTTCATGGGAGGCTGAGATCAAAAGTGATTACAGAATAGTGTGACAAATGCATTCTTGAACCTAAAAGGAAATCAGGGAGTCCTTCTGGACAAGCTGCTATTTGGGGTATAAATCCGTGAGTGGGACTCATCCTAGTGGGTAGAAAAAGGAGTTTGCTTCGGGCAGACAGAGGAGAACGTGCACAGGAGGAGACTTGCTCTTTGGGGTTCAGAGTGTGGAGCAGGGGTGGGCACCAAGGACAGGCTCATTGTGTGCGGCAGGGTGTTGAAATGGAGCCAGGTTTTCTGTTTCAGCTGTGCTCAGTCACTCAGTTGTGTCCAACTCTTTGCTATTCCACAGACTCTATAGCCCGCCAGGCTCCTCTGTCCTTGGACTTTTCCAGGCAAGAAAACTGGCGTGGACTGCCATTTCCTTCTCCACTGTTTCAGCTGAGACCCCAAGAAATGGATGCTATGTTCCAAAGAGGAGTTTGAGGCTGTGGGCAGATAGTGGTGAAGACAAAACCTGTTTAAACAACAAGGTCCTACTGTGTATTGAACTATATTCAATATCTTATAAAAACCTATAACCAGTAATGGAAAATAATCTGTAAAAGAATATGTATGTGTATGTATATATATACACATAATTGAATCACTTTACTGTATATCTGAAACTAACACAACATTGTTAGTCAACTCTACTTCAGATAAAAATTAAAACTAAAAATAAACCGATTACATGTGGTGATAAATGACAGATTTTTAATAAAGGCTCTATTCTCAAAATAATAGAATATTGGCATCACTTTCCATTTTTGCAAATCTCTTTAATGCTTTCCTTGAAAAGGCAACTGAATTCTCATGTCTACTTATACATTTAATCTTAATATGTTGTTTTGATTGAAGTATATGTAGAAAAATCTGGCTGCACACAAATGTGTAGCTGGAGGAAAGATTTGATGGATACCTGGAAGAGCCTCAGGGACCCCCAGGTGCTTTTGGACCACATTTTGAGAATGACTAATACAGATGTAAGTGCTGAAAACACCTTGTTCCCATAAAAAGTAGATGGGACTGGAGAGAATGGTTATAATAGTAATGCACCTAAAATTTTCTATTATTAAGTACTATTTTTAATTTTCTATCAGGGAACAACTCAATCAGGGCATCCTTTAATTGCAAATAAGTGATTTGAAATCACACACAAATACAGAAGTGAAAGCTGTTTCATTACCTTTATCTCTTCACACACTCTGAGTGTGCCTGTGAGCTCAGCCGTGTCTGACTCTTTTCTACCCCGTGGACTGTAGCCTGCCAGGCTGCTTTGTCCTTGGGATTTTTCAGGCAAGAATACTGGAGTGGGCCGCCATTTCCTCCTCCAGGGGATCTTCCTGATGCAGGGATTGAACCTGCGTCTCCTGCATTGCAGGCGGATTCTTTATCAAATGGGCCACTGGGGAAGTCCCCAAATGTTGAGGTTACAGCAAAAGCCAGCTTGGAGGTGAAGAGAAGATTTGGGGAAATGTTGATGTGTTGTGTGTCCAATCCCATTCTCAAGAGGTGATGGCAAATACACAATGTGTGGGAGGCGAGATGAAGCCCCCACCCTTCCAAGCAGGTGACTGGCCTGCAGGCGGCATGGGCTGGCCAGGAGCAGTACTCTTAAATGAAATCACATATTTTTATTACATCACTACATGGGTCAATGTCATTCCTGATCAGTATGGGCACTCTTATTGGTTGAATGTGATCAGAACAGTGATGGGATATGACCCCAATTCCATCCCAGGGCACAGAAAGAATCAGCCTGCCAGAGCAATTTGAAGGGACAGTGGAACCCCAGATAAAATTAACAGATTATTTAATCCTTGAACTGTGCTTCTTCAACATAGTGGTTATGGGAGCTTGCCAATCTTTTCCCTGTAAAGGATCATAGTTTTATGAGGGGCCCAGGATTTGGAGAGGTTCTGAGTATGGCCGCAGACATGGGGAGGCTGTTGCGCTGTTGTGCTGGTCGTGACAGGAGCAGCTGTCATCCCTACTGCTGCCTTGGGTGACAGGGTGGCCTGTTTGATGGGGTGGCCCCAAGCCTGGAGGCAGGGAGCTGAGTGAGGGGGCCACCATGGGAGCATAGGACTTGTGTCTGAATCTGAGACTGTAGAGCTGCTGGCAAATTCCAGAGCAATCCGGAGACTGGATCAATGGCAATAGAGGCTGTGCAGACCAAGAAGAGATGACTTGTCCCAGCATTCTGGGTTGACCCAATGGATGGATCACGGTCTTATGCCTGAGCCAAGGGAACATAAGAGGAGAAGCAGGTTTTAGGGGGGAAGATGATTGGCTCAATCCAGGAATTGAGGTACATTGAGGAAGGAGTTGATGGGTTGATGCTTGGAAAAAAGATCTGGGCTAGATTTGGAAGAAGGCAGAGGTACAGAGTGTAGGCAGTTATCTAAGAAACCTAGAAAGCATGGCAGAAATCTAGAAGACACAATATGGATTTCATTTATTTTTAATTGAAGGCACTCGGACATTTTTATAAGGGACCAGAGCCTCTGGTTTTCACTCCAAAGAAGACAAATCTGGTCTGCAGATGGCAGCAGGCAATCAGGGCAGAGATGGGAGAGACATGTGACCCCCCCCAGAAGCCTCACATCTCAGGCAGCTGGAGTTCCATGTTTTCTACAAACTCTCAGGATAACGGTCTTGCTTCCCTTGTGTTTTCTGCATCACCCTGCATCCTTCCTGAACATCCTTCATTGTTGGAAACTTAGGTTGAGAGGACTTCTGTTTGTAGCAACTGAAAGATGTGAGACATGCACTTTGACCTTCAGGGGCTCTGTCACTCAAACACATTTGGGAATCGGTGCCAAGGGTATCATTCACAGCTCTGAAACACCCCTCCACGGAGAGTCCACAGCATTCACCCCCGTATTTTGCCACCCTGCCCAAGAATACAATGTTCTCGCTTCCCTCTTCATTCACCCTTTCAAAGTCAGTACCTCTACTTGGGTGTTTCTTTAGCACCTGTGCCCATGTTTGTAGGGCTTCGGAACTCTCCATCCATGCTGTATGGATTTATTTGGCTGCTCTGGGTCTTAGTTGCAGCTTGTGTGACCTCCCATGTTCATTGCAGCCTGTGGAATCTTTCAGTTGCAGCAGGCAGGATTTATAGCTGTGGCATGTAAAATTCTAGTTGTAGCATGTGGGATCTAGTTTCCTGATCAGGGATGAAACCTGGGCCTTCTGCATGGGGAGAATGGAGTCTTAGCCACTGGACCATCAGAAAAATACCCCCTGTTGTATTTAAAGGGAGAAGAGACTAATGAATGTTTTACCCTTCACAATCATGGAGCCAGTTCGCCGCAGGCATATTTTCACCATGATGTTCAAGATGTGGAACAAAAGACAGGCAAATGTTAGGATTCCAGACAGGACTTGGTGCAGGAAACAAGTGGACAGAGTCCATTTGTCTTTTGAGTGGAGTTCAAGCCAATTAAGGCCAGGAAGTTCACCTGCGGCCTGTTGTTCTACTTTCTTTTCCTCCAAAGACACTCTCTCTTCTGTGGTGAGCAGGGAACAGGGGCTTCTCTATGGATGTAGTATCAGCATAGCAACTGTTTAACACTCTGCTTTGCATTTTGGTTGTAAAATAGGAAGATTTCATGGTATGTATGTTGGGAACTCTTCTCTCTAGGGAAGTAACATAAAACTTCTGGGAATTTACGGCCGTTATGGGGAGAGTGTGCTGTGTTTTCCAATAAATACTTCTATTTTACTAGAAAGAGAAGTCATGTTTATTTGTGAAATTATTTGCATGATTTAGCTTGTCATGGTTGCAGTTCACATGGCTGAAACACACAGTAGGGTGAGAACTGCAAAGCCCGAGTTTACAGCCTGTGGGAAAGGAAGTGGGGCTACGGAGCAGCTGCTCTCTGCCCTGGTTTTTGGCTTGACTACCAAGAAGGGAGCCATCTTTCGACCACAAGGGTTTTGCTTCCTTTTCAGAGATTCATCACATGTATACTGCAGAAAACGCACCGCCGTGCTCTGTCACTTGAAAGGCACTAAACCAGCTGAATTTCCCTTCTCACCTCTCATGGCCCCGCGAGAAACGAGGTAACTGGCCAAGTGTGTGGAATTGTGATATGAAGATGGTTGTAGGTAAAACGGGGACTTTGATAACTGGCGTGCTCGTGAGGGACCCCAGCCTCCTTCAGGGCTCCTTCAGGAAGGATGTCTTCTTAGGAGGACCCATGGAGTCCTCATGGCTTCAGGGGCCAGTGAAGACTCTGCCTTCTCTCTCTGCCAGCCTTCCCCTGCACAAGGGCAAGGGTTATTTCAATTGTATTTTTTCACTACAAATTTAGATAAAACGTGTGATCAGTTCTTGATGGTTACAATCAGGAACCAGATTTAAGGCAGTAAAAGTGACCTGTGAGATTTATGTTATGAAATACAAAGATGGGTGGATGTCCATTCACCCTGGAGCAGATGCTCTGGCCACCAGCTTGGTCATCCTCCTGAGACTGTAAGGGTGACTCTAGAAAACATATTAAAGCATAAAGAAAGAAAGAAAATCACCCAGAGCCTCTCAGTGCAGGTAATGACTGTTCATAAATATTATCCTTCTGTTTTGTTTTTTGCTTTTTAACTTAGATCATACACTGTAAAGGTATAAGCACAGTTACTGATTAGATCTGAATTAAGAAATGCTCTGAAAAGAGGCAATTTGTTCTAGGTTTATCTGCAAAAGATTATATATCCTTGTCCAGAAAGAACAAGCTCTACAAATATATAATCAAAATTTGTTTAGATTTCCCCACAACTTTATTGTTTTCTTTGCTTGTACTTTCTTCACAAATATCAGATCATTTTTCCCCTGAGATCATTTTATTTCTTCCAGATCTAGAACTCTTAAAGAAGTTATTTTGTGGAAGATTTGTTGATGAAAAAACTCAATTTTTGATAGTACAAAAGATTAATTTTTGATATATATATGTATCTGTGGTTGATATTTTATTGTCAAATACTTCTTGGGGAATGAATACTTGAGTTAATTTTTATTTTTTAAATTAAATAATTTTAATTTTATAGAGCTTTACAATTTTCAAAAGTTTCACACACGCGATATCATATAGTCCCATGATAACTCTTTACATCTATCTTGCCCCTTCCCCTTTTATCTTTCCTCTGGTAACCACTAGCTTGTTCTCCATGTCTGTGGGTCTCCATATCTGTTGAAAGTCAGCGGGATAATATCTTTAACATGTTCAATCTAGAACTATCGATCTAGAATGATAGATTGCTCCTTCTTTGCTATATTCACTAATTTGTTGTACTTTTAAGATTCTATCTATCAGTGATATCACACAGAATTTGTCTTTCTCTGTCAGATTCATTTATCATAATGTCCTCCAAGTCCCTCCATGTTGCTGCAAATGACAAAATTTCATTTTTTTTTTTAATGGCTGGGTAGAACCTAAATTTAAAATGAAGGGTATCTCTTGAGGTGATGAAAGTGTTCTGAAATTGGATTTTGGTGATGGATGCACAACTATAAATACACTAGAAAGCACTTAAACAGGTGAACTTTATGGTATGTGGCTACAAAAGCCTTTTATTTTGCATTCATTCTTTTTTAAAAAGTTAATTTCTTTTAATTGGAGGATAATTGCTTTACAATATTGTGATGGTTTTTGCTATACATCAACATGAATAGGCCACAGGTATACATCCATCCCCTCAATCTTGAACCCCCCTTTCCCCTCCCTCCCCACACTATCTCTCTGGGTTGTTCCAGAGCACTAGTTTGCACTCACTCTTAATAGACAATTATCCTGGGCTTATAATTCTAGATTGAGAGTTCTAGATTGGACATGTTAAAGATATTATTCCACTGACTTCCAACTTTTATTACCATAGCTGGACAAGTCAGATTTCAGTCTAATTGCCATTCTTTTGTGATACTATCTTTTCTCTGGGGTTACTTTTAAGATCTTCTTTTCCATGTTTAGTACTCTTAAAATTTTAAATAATATATCTGGGTATTGAACTCTTTGCATTCATTCTACTTGAGAGCTGTCATTTTTCCTGAACCTACAAATTGATGTCTTTCATCTATTCTGGAAAATGTGAACCATCTTTCTTGATTACTGTGTCATCCTCCTCTTATGTCTCTCCTCCTGGAATTTCTATCAGGCATCTTACACATTCCTGTTGGTCCTCCCTATATTTGCATTTCTCATTCCCATTCCCATGTCTACCTTTTCCTACATTCCTATCTTTTTAATTAGTTAATTTATTTTAATTGGAGGATAATTACTTTATAATATTATGATGGTTTTTGCCATACATTAGCATGAATCTGCCATGGATGCACGTATGTCCCCCCACCCTGAGCAACCTAGATATGTCCATTGGAAGATGAATGGATAAGGAAGTTGTGGTACATAGACACAATGGAATATTACTCAGTTAGAGAAAAGAATACATTTGAGTCAGTTCTAATGAGGTGCATGAAACTGGAGCCTGTTATACAGAGTGAAGTAAATCAGAAAGAGAAACACCAATTCTGTATATTAACACACATATATGGAATTCAGACAGATAGTAATGAAGATCCTAGATGCAAAGCAGCCAAAGAGCTGCATTCCTCTTTCCTTGTTTCTCCCCAACAAGTCCATTCCTGTGGCAGCAGGTTGGGATTTGCTGTCTGCTGTCTGCGCTCACTCAGCATTCCTCGTGCCTTGTCTGCTCACGTAGCCTGTGACTTCACTTCTGCGTTTATTTTGGTCATGAGTTCATGATCAGTGGTCTTTGTCTCAGGGGACTCTCTGAGGCCTGGGTTGAGAGCACCTCTTCCAGAGGTATTTGTATTCACTTCAGTCTGACTCTATGAAGGTCTACTTCAAACTAACTTTTGTGGTTCAAACTAACTTCTGGACCACAAAATGAGACAAAATCAGCCCCCAAACTCACATAAGTCTGGCCTGTTATTATGAAGTCTGGGGAGTATTTTCTCTCCCTGTAAGCAGGACCAAAGAATTGATGCTGTCAAACTTTGGTGCTGGAGAAGACTTGAGAGTCCCTTGGACTGCAAGGAGATCCAACCAGTCCATCCTAAAGTAAACCAACCCTGAATATTCATTGAAAGGCGTGATACTGAAGCTCCAATATTTTGGCCACCTGATAGGAAGAACCAACTCATTGGAAAAGACCCTGATGCTGGGAAATATTGAGGGCAGGAGGAGAAGGGGACAGCAGAGGATGAGATGGTTGGATGTCATCATCGACTCAATGGACATGAATTTGAGCACACTCTGGGAGATAGTGGAGGACAGAGGTGCCTGGCACGCTGCAGTCCATGGGGTCACAAAGAGTCAGACAGGGCTGAGCCACTGAACAGCAACAAGCAGGATCAAGACCAAGAGAGGAAGATTCTTCATCATCTCCCTAGTTAACCTCTGCTCAGAGGGTATGGTTCTATGTGTGGAGGTCCCTGACCTGACCCTTCACCTCTGTCTCCTGCCCCATGTTTCTTGAGCAAACCAACCCAGCAAGACAAAGCAGAGAGGACACTGCAAACCTCTGGCCAGGGGCCCTTGTTCTGCTTGGGAATGGAGCGCCGTGTGACACAGGCAGAGGGAGGCTGGAGAGTATTGTCTGAGGAGACTTGCAGATGTTGGCTTTTTTCTGCCGTAACAGCCAGTAAAAATTCACATCAGCACAGTTCAGCATTTATTTAATTGTGACTTGTATTTACTAGATGAGTTTCTTGCCAGCTAGCTCATTTAAAAACGCATCTAAAGAGGCGGCATTACCGTTTTGGGATATATTGCCTAAAGGCAGACAGCAAGGGCATACATGTGCTAGGCTTAAAACTCTTAACTTGAGGAGCTTTTGGTCACCAATTAGAGTTGTTTAATTTAATAGAGAACCTTAATTTTCTTTGTTCAGCCCTGGAAGGAAATGTGAAACAGCTTTAACGAGTTACTAAGAACCCTCTGCAATCTTTGACAAACTCTGTTGATCTGAAATGAGATAAACTCTCCTCTTTTGCAATAAAATTGAACTGAGATGCTTTTGAGAGGTTGATGTGTTTCTGTCTCTGTCTGTCTGTCTGGGGGAGGTTGGTCTGAGCCCATGACTTCCTTGGAGAACCCTCCCCTCTGTTCTGGCTCTGCCAGCTCCAGGCTCCATCCTCACTCCTGACCCAACCCTTCAGGCTTGAAGGGCTGCAGAAATGGGGTGCTTCCACCTTTGTGGCCCCAACATGATTCACAATCTCTGGGTGTGTCTGTGAACTGCTCACCATTCTTTATGGGTCCCTGTTCAGTCACCCTTCTGGGTATGCCATCTGCCCATGCTCCTGCCTGGAAGGTGACTCTGGGTACCCCGTGTTCCTCCTCAATGGGCAGAAGGCTTCCATCCTCGGGGTCCCCATACACAGCATGCTGGAGGGCCCATTCCTCCTAAGGGCTCTTCTCCATGAGGTATCCTTACCAACTCTTGGGTCTGGATCCCATGGGAGGCAAGCTGCCAGTAGGTTTCCAAGTGACTCAGTTTTTAACTAAACCATGATGGAGCGAAGATGCTCATCCAGGCAACATCCTCCTTCCTTGGCTGCAGTTCTGAGCGTGAGAACATGGCCACAGCTGGTGCCGGGAGACTGGAGGAGGGTCCCCCATCCTGCGCTGCACCCGGAGCGGGTGGGGGGCGGCCACCATCTGTGTGCCCCCAGAGCTGTGACAGGTCCACAGGATTGGGCTGTGTGCTCGGTACATCCCCAGGGAGTGCTTTCTGAAGGTGGACATTGTGTCTGTGTTTGTTGTCATTGTTCAGTCGCCAGATCATATCCGACTTTTTGTGACCCTGTGGACAGCAGCACGTCAGGCTTCCCTGTCCCTCACCATCTCCTGAAGTTTGCCCAAGTTCATGTCCATTGAATTGGTGATGCCATCCAACCATCCCATCCTCTCTTGCCTCTATCCCCCTTGGACAAAAAAGGGATCAAACCAGTCCATCCTAAAGAAAATCAACCCTGAATATTCACTGGAAAGACTGATGCTGAAGCTGAAGCTCCAATACTTTGGCCACCTGGTGCGAAGAACTGACTCATTGGTAAAGACCCTGATGCTGGGAAGATTGAGGGCAGGAGAAGGGGGCGACAGAGGATGTCTTGTGTTTAGTAGAAGACGATGGTCTGGGGAACCATGAATCACCCCATTTATTTCCGGAGGGCTGATGAGTGAGTAGAGTTGGCAAATCACCACTTTCTCTTCTGTGACTGAGGACGTTTCCACAGGACTCTCATCCCTGACATGACCTTCGTGGTGTGACTGTGCTGGCGAGGACATCTGACCAGACAGAGCGCCCAGGGACGCTCACTGACCTTTGGCAAGTGCAACCTAAGAGCAGATAATCGCGGACTTCGGCTCAGCACTGTGGGTTCTCATTTTGTAGCCTGTCTTTCCCACACCCGTGGTCACCAGAGACCTGGCTTTCTGCAGGCAGGCTGTGCAGTGTGGGAGCTGCAGGGGAAAAGTCAGTTACATCCTTTCTGGTTTCTATGACCGGGGTGGGATGGGCTGGAATGCCTGAGCAGGAGCACTGCTTTGCCAGACGAGGCCCAGCCGGGGATGTCGGGGGTGGGTGGGCGCTCTGGGGTTCACTCATCTACCAGGCCAGTGAGCTGACCCGTCTAGTCAGGTTAGAGACAAGCTTTCAGTTTCCAGAAGTGCAGATGCAACTAGTGAGTCAACATTCCTTATGTCAACTGGCAGTAAATCTGTACTGATGGATGGCGTTATCTTTCAAGGAATCCAGCCTGGGGGGTACTGCTTTGCTTTGTTTCAGGCCAGAGTCTCATGCAAAGGGTGACAAAAGCCCTAGGCCAGTTCCAGGCATGGCGGGGTCTCTGGGAGCAAATGACTCAACCTCTGTAACCCAGACTGAATAGCTGGGCAAGACTTTGGGCACAAAACATGGCACCTCTCTGAGCCTCAGTCTCCCCATCTGCAAGATGGGTGTATTGATGCTTTCTGAAAAGCTGTTACCTGGGTTCAGAGATAAATGCAAAGTCTCCAGTAAAGAGTTGATGCTCAGTAAGGATCTACTTTTTCTTGCCATCATACTTTTGCTGTGAAAACAAAGCCATTCCTTGTGTCAGTCGAGTCCCCTGCTCCTGGCGCCTTATTGCGAAGTCTCTCCCTTGTACCTCATTCTGGAGGCAGAGTCTTCTTCCCCATGGGTGTCCCCTCCTTGGTCTTCCTGATCCCTCAGCACTGCAGATGCTCCTGCCCTCGGCACTCTCTTCCACAGGGCGTGCTGCCTGCCTCTGCATCTCACATCCCACCTGAAGGCTGGTCTCGGAGGAGCTTAACTGGCAGGACAAGTGGCTGCCTCACTGGCACCCACTTCTATGCCGTCTTCAGAACATCCTGGCTCCTTGCCCAGGCCCCCTCGGGAGGCTGACCTCTCATGCTCCAGAGCCCCTGGCCCCTCCCCCGGCCAGGGGAGCCTCACCATGACTTTGAGCTGAAGGTGACTGCTCGCAAGTGCAGTGCCTGCAGGAAGGAAAGTGTGCTCCAGCCCGCCTACGGGAACTCAGAGAGCTTTTCCCCGTGGAACTCTGAGTCCCCAGCCCTGGGGCAGGCTGTCTATGCCTACACGAGGGGGTTGAGCTGTCAGCTCCCTCCCCAAGTCAGGCTGCCACCCCTATTCATGCGCTAACTGACCCCAAAGTCAACACCGGTTGTGTGAGAACAGTCCACTTGTTCCCCACCCTCACCACCTAATCCACAGAAGGATGGCTTCTGAGAGGCAAGATGGAATATTGCCAAACAACACAGTGTCTTAGAGGCTGTTTAAAATAGAAAAGCTCTCCTTTCCAGTGTCAGCCAGCACAGGTTTATATTTTAGCCTAGACCTCCAAGCCCTCCACCGGCTTGGACACCTGAGCGCCTGGGTCTCTGGTTCCTGAAGCTGGGACCTGGAGGAGGCAGGGCCTCACCCCTTTGGAGCTTGCTGGGGCATCAGGGAGACCATGATCGTGGCTCAGAGGCCCAGCTTCTGGTCTGGCCGCTGGTCCGAAAGTCGTGGGACTCAGGTACCCCTGTTTGGACTCTGCGTGCATGCTAAGTTACTCAGTCATGTCCAGCTCTTTGTGACCCCATGGACTGTAGCCTGCCAGGCTCCTCTGTCCATGGGATTCTCTAGAGGAGAAACCTGGAGTGGGTTGCCATTCCCTTCTCCAGTTTGGACTCTAGCCTTGCTCTTTATCATCAAGTTCTCTTTCTTTTCTCCCGTTTTAGTGACTGAAACATGGTCTCTGTCTCCTGTGGAAACGTCTGCAGAGTTTCCGGTCCAGCACTTTCATTCAGAGTATTTACATTTTTTGTGGGGGAGACAAGATTTCTCAAAGCAAAATGGGGGTGATCCTTTTGAAAACTTCTTATTTATTTATTGACTATGCTGGATCTTCATGGTTGCTCACAGACTTTCTCCAGTCGTGGACAGCAGGGACTGCTTTCCAGTTGATGGGCATGGGCTTCTCATTGCTGGGGCTTCTCTTGTTGCAGAGCACAGAGAAGGGCATTTGGTAGCCGTGGGTCTCAGGCTTAGCTCCCTGCAGCACATGGGATCTTCCTGGAGCCGGGATTGAGCCCGTGTCCCCTGCATTTGCAGGCAGGCAGAGTCTTAACCTCTAGACCACCAGGGAAGCCCAGTGATGATCTTTTGAGATGTAAATGTGCTTTGTGAAGCCCTGAATAAGATGTGAAGCAGAGGGGACCTCCCTGGTAGAGGTCTCTGACCGAGGACGTGTGTCCTGATGGACATGCCTCAGGTCAGCGGGAGGGGACAAAGTTTGGGGAGAGAGAAAGGACTCTTTCCACCTCCCTGTCATCCATCTACAGTTCATTCCACTCATTTCTATTTTACATGGTGAACAACTGAGAAAATTAGGGAAATTAGAAGTAAGGGAACATATCAACATGGGCGCCTCCACCCAAAGAAAGCGCCCTGTAGAGTTTCGGTGTATTTCCTTCCAGTCTTTTCCTCCTTGGTTCCATCCTTTGCATGGTACTGATTGCCATGGGCTTTGGTGACCCCCAGTTTCTCCTCTGGGGGTAAGGATTCTTTTTTGGAAAAAAAATGTAAATGTCTGCTATTGTCAAAAAATTAGAAAATATAAACTGACTGTGATGATACCATGAGGTGTGTTTCTCTACAAAGTGTCTCTGTACTCAGATCTGGGTGTGGGACTGGAGGGGGTGGGGTAATGGGGCTGCAGTGCCAAGGGACCCCTCCCCTGCCAGCCAGAAGCAGAGGGACCACAGCGATGTCCGTAGGACTTCATGCTGGCCACTTGCACGGGCTCCTCCCTTCCCAGGCCCCTGGGGGGCTCATGGTATCACAAAGTTTGGAACACTTGTGGAAGGAACACATTTTAGCTGACAGCAGGTAATGCATGTCTCTTCCCATTCTGATTTCAAGTCCCCCTTGTCCCTTCTCCTGTGCCTGGTGGTCTGGAGTGGCCCAGGTGTATTTAGTCATAATTCTGAGTTCTTCCTCTTAAAAGGGCAACACAAACTGCATCAACTTCAGGCCCCACAACCTTGGGTCCACCGTCGTGTACAAGGGGTAAGTGCTTCCCCAGTGGCTCAGGGTAAAGACTGCCTGCCAATGCAGGAGACGTGGGTTCAACCCCTGGACTGGGAAGATCCCCTGGAGAAGGAAATGGTAACTCACTCCAGTATTCTTGCCTGGGCAATCCCATGGACAGGGGAGCCTGGCGGGCTGCAGTCCACAGGGTTGCCTGATGTTGGTGGGTCTGGAGGCACCCGAGGTGAGGGTGGGAGGGCAGGGGGAGATCTCTTCCTATCTCCTAGGACCCTGTGGATGCACCCATTAGGTCAGCCTCCTGGTGGGGAATAGGTGGGGAGGGTGACGTGAGGATCCCATCACCGAGGGAAGGATCTCGGCTCCACCAGGAACTGAGTGGAAGATCTTGGCACTGAATACATCCCACCACCAAGGCAGCCGCTGGTGACATTGTGTCACATGTATACTTACCATCCTTTAAAGAGAATTCTTCCTGAGGCCAGAAAGGCCGAGACACAGAGAAGCCAATGAGGAAGCACCAGAACAGTGAGGAAACAGATTCCTGTGGGGCTCAGTCAAGACTGAAAATGACCTGGCTGCTTGGAGCAGAACCCCCAGTTCCATAAATTAAGGCACAGATAGAGACCTACCTGCTTCAGATCTGAGGTGGAAAGGAAACTCCTCAGCCCTGGATGTGTTTGAGAGAATGCGTGAACCACAGATGCTCAGAGGCCTGCAGAACTGGCTCTGCGGGTGGGAGATGGGAGTGTTTTCTAAACACTTTTGTTTAGAAAATGCTTTTGCATCTCATCTCTGTAGCATTGCTAAATAGGATCCAGGTCACAGACTCATAGAATGTTTTTGTTGTAGGTGGGGGGTGGCAGGATGCAGTGTCCTAAGAAACAATGTTCAGTCATGGCTGACAGTCAGCGGTGGATTTGAATTTTGGTGGGACTTAACCTCAGGGCTTCCCTGGTGGCTCAGTGGTAAATAATTCACCTGCCAATGCAGGCGACATCAGTTCAACCTTTGGGTTGGGAAATCCCCTGGAGAAAGAAATGGCAGCTCACTCCAGTATTCTTGACTGGGAAACCCCGTGGATGGAGGAGCCTGGCGGGCTACAGTCCATGGGGTTGCAAAGAGTCAGACATGACTTAATGACTGAGCATGCACACATGGGACTTAATCTCAAGGAGGAAAGTGTGGTTTGAAAAGCTCCCAGATGGTTACGTTGCCTGCCTCCTTTCTTTTCCTCCATTCTGGTAAAGCAGGTGATTAGGACACATCCCTTTACCCTCGAGAGGCTATTAGTAACTTGGTGCATTTAACATAAATAAAGTGAAGTGTGATTGAGGCAATGTCCACAGGTTTGGGTAAAAGGTCTCTGAATCCTTGAGGGGATGATGGACTTTGAATGGGAGGAGCCGGGACATCATCATGGGGAACAAGGTGGGTGTATTGGTCCAGGCCCAGATGGGAGAGAGGGGCCACAGGCAACTTGAACAGGGCAGGTCTTAATATAAAGACATTAACTATAGGAGCAGTCACAACCCCAGGGCTGGGACCACAGACCTCAGTGAAGAGGGCACAGCCAGGGCGCTCTGGTGGCAGAGATGTTGCTATGGCGATGCCCCATCCGGTCTTACCAGAACACTGTCCATGGAGAAATATCTCATCAGAGGTTACCCAGGTTTTGTACAAAAAAACTCCACTGCTAAAAAAACAAAAAAACCACCCAGGGGTGCTGGGGAAAGCTGATGGCTACACCCAAACTAGGAAGCAAAACACTTCCTCCCATCACTCTTGGGCTCCCTCGGGCCCCCTCCACCCACAAAGCTGAACACCATGCCAACTGCAAAGTAAAAATATTGAAAGGGATCATACCCATTTTCATAGGATGAGGAAAAAGGTTGAATTTGTAGCTGAGAGGCAGTAAATAAATGAGCTTGATAGGGTCTCTCTGAGTGTCAAGTCTGGAAGGGTCTTTAAAAGTCCTATGTGGGCTTCTCTGGTGGTCCAGGGCTTAAGATTCAGCCTGCCAAGGCAGAGGACACATGTTCGACCCCTGGTCTGGGAAGATAACTAAGCCCGTGCACCACAGCTATGGAGGCTGTTCTCTAGAGCCTACGAACAGCAGCTACTGAAGCCCATGCGCCCAGAGCCCATGGTCCACACCAAGAGAGGCCACCACAAGAAGCCAGTGCACTGCAACTAGAGAAAGTCCTCGTGCAGCAGCAAAGACCCAGTGCAGCCAAACATAAATATTTTTTCAAAAGTCTTATTGATTCCAAATGCTCACATCCCCGTCGTGGGTTGGCCAAGTTGATGAGACATTCAGGGCAAGGCAGCTACCTATGTCTAAAATGGCCAGACAGTCCTTCCACATACTGACCCAGCGTCCATCACCGGTTCTGGTCCAGGGGACAATTACCTTGTCGTCCAGCTGACAGCTCTCTAATACATGAACCCAGACCGTCCACTTTGCTCCTCACCCAAGCCTTCTGCCTCTTGTAAACTGTGTGGCCTTATGACTGCCCTGACATTCAGGAGCTTTTCACTCCACCAAGCACAGGTGTGAGAGTAGGTAGCCTCTGCACCCTAAAGTCTGTGCTCTGGTCATGTGAAATTGAGCAGGACCATTTCATTCATAACTGAGCCATCTCATTGGCCACAGTGGTTGACCTAAGGCCTACTTCCTGATCTACGTTAGAAATGGGACTTTTCAGAGACAGTTAGTTAAAAATAGACGCTGAGAGTCATGGACAGAAACGCACAGACAGGAACCCACAAATTCATATAGATATAAATAAGTCAATGAATAAACAGAAAGTTTGAGGAAGAATGAGATATTTGCGCAGATTCAAAGTCCCTCCCCTCAAAATGACATAGGAGAAAAGAGTAAGACAGTGAAGAAGTCTGACTGACAGTTCTTGAACCAAGGGATCAAAGTGAACATCAGTGCAGTAATGAATCAAGGGATCAAGTGAATATTGTCAGTATAGTAGTAGAACCAGGAGACACTGTTCACCCCCAATGCGCTGCAGAGAGAACACACACGTGTGAAAAAAGTGAAAGTGAAAGTCGCTCAGTCGTGTCCGGTTCTTTGCGACCCACATGGACTATGCAGTCCATGGGATTCTCCAGGCCAGAATACTGGAGTGGGTAGCCTTTCCCTTCTCCAGGGGATCTTCCCAACCCTGGGATCGAAGCCAGGTCTCCCGCATTGCAGGCAGATCCTTTACCAGCTGGGCCACAAGGGAAGCCCACACCTGTAAGACTCCTTGCCAAAAATGCATAACCTGAATCTAACCACAAGGAACCATCAGACAAACCCAGATGGAAGGACAGTCTACAGTACAACTGTCTTGTTATTTTCAAACCTGTCCACACCATGGAACTCAAGGAAAGACTGCGAAACTGCTGGACGCACAAGGAAAGAGATATAATGACCAGGGCAAGCCATGGTTCAGAGGCTCCTTTTTCTATACAAGATACTGTTGGGCAAATGACAAAACTTGAATGGGCTCTGGAGACACGAATGTTTTGATGCTAATTTTCTAGATTTGGTGGCTGCTTTGGGATAAAAGAAGGAGAATATCCTTATTTGTTACAAAAGCACGTTAAGTATTTAGAGGGGCGATAGAGCATCATGTCAGCAACTCAGTCTTAAATCGTTCAGGAAAAGAGGAGTCTTCATTCTCCACTTATAATTCTTCTGTAAGTTTGTAATTATTTAAAAATAAAAAGGAAAGACGAAGGAACGAAGAATGGAATCTCATTCTAATTTGACCTCATATGGTGTTTTAAGCTCTTTAGAGGTATTTTCAAACTACATGGAAATGAAAATACATAACCCTATGAGCAGGTATAAAATTTGGATTCTTAAAACCCATAGCAGCTGGAATAATTTTATTATGTATACTCAGATATTTCTTCTTTGATTGTCTTCAGGTTTAGATATTTTTTAAGCTGAAATTGCTTTTGGACTTTGAAGCTAAAATCTGTATATTGAAGTTTGTGGAATGTTAAATCACACTACTTCTGAATGTTGCCAAAGCTTCAGAAGAATGAGGTTTAGTCTGACCTGACGTGCTTGGTATCTCATTAGGTTCTCTATGCTTTGATACGCTCCCTGGCAAAAGTCTCCTGGGCTCACTCAGAGATCAGAAAACACTCTATTCTGTGTCAAACTTTACAGTGAAGTAAAAGCAGAGGAAGCAATGCTTCACTCAGAATTTTCTGCTCAAGTTTTTTTTTCTTTTCTTAAAATTTAAAAGTCAAGAATGAAAAGTTTCAAATATGGAAGACAGCAAGTAATATAACGTATTCCCATGCACCCACCAGTAAGACTTAACAGATGAGAAATTTTGCCTAAAGAAATAAAAGCATTACAGAAACGGTGTACATACTCCTGTTCCTCACTCCATTGTATTTCTCTTTCTCTCTGCTGATGAAACCTTTGTCCTCAGGTAGGTGTATAATCGTTCTTCCATCTATGTAGGCTTTTTGAATAGTTCCACAAAAAATACATACTTCTCTTTAAGTGCTTTAAATTTTTATATAAATAACATGAATATATTATATATATATTAATATATATATTATATATATATGTGTGTGTATTTCTGATTCTGATGCTGGAAAAGATTGAAGGCAAAAGGAGAAGGGGCAGCAGAAGATGAGATGGTTAGACAGCATCACTGACTCAATGGACATGAATCTGAGCAAACTCCAGGAGACAGTGGAAGACAGGGAAGCCTGGCATGCTGTAGCAAAGAGCTAGACATGACTTAGCAACTGAACAACAATAACAAATGTGTACACTCTGCAACTTTTTAAATTTCAGTAAAATTTAATGAAAATCACAGGGTTTCTCTGCTGGCTCAGCTTGTTAAGAATCTGTCTGCAATACGGGAGACCTGGGTTCCATCCCTAGGTTGAGAAGATCCCCTGGAGGAGGGCATGGCAACCCACTCCAGTATTCTGACCTGGAGAATTTCATTGACTGTATATGTATAGTCCACAGGGTCTCAAAGGGTCGGACATGACTGAATGATTTTCACTTCACTTCACTTCACTCACAGATCTCAAGTATACAGTTTTATAAAACCTGATAAATATATACACTTATGTCACCACCAATCAAAATACAGAACATGGCCATTCACATTAGAAATTTCCCTTCCAGTTAATCCCCACCTCTATAGGCAATAACCATTTGATTTCTACCATGATACTGTAAATATCATTGATCTTAAACTTTGCTAATTGCTATGGAGCCTTTGCTGAATATCAATGGACTATATATTGGACGGTAAAATGAACATTTCATGCAAAGATGGGCATAATAAAGGACAGAAATGGTATGGACCTAAGCAGAAGATATTAAGAGGAGGTGGCAACAATACACAGAAGAACTATACAAAAAAGATCTAAATGACCCAGATAACCACGATGGTGTGATCACTCACCTAGAACCAGACATCCTGGAATGTTAATTCAAGTGGGCCTTAGGAAGCATCACTATGAACAAAGCTAGTGGAGGTGATGGAATTCCAGCTGAACTATTTCAAATCCTAAAAGATGATGCTGTTAAAGTGCTGCACTCAACTTGCCAACAAATTTGGAAAACTCAGCAGTGGCCACAGGACTGGCAAAGGTCAGTTTTCATTCTAGTCCCAAAGAATGTTCAAACTACTGCACAATTGCACTCATCTCAGACACCAGCAAAGTAATGCTCAAAATTCTCCAAGCCGGGCTTCAACAGTAGGTCCAGATGTTCAAGCTAGATTCAGAAAAGGCAGAGGAACCAGAGATCAAATTGCCAGCATCTGTTGGATCATCGAAAAAACAAGAGAGTTCCATAAAAACCTCTACTTCTGCTTTATTGACTACACCAAAGCCTTTGACTGTGTGGATCACAATAAACTGTGGAAAATTCTGAAAGACATGGGAATATCAGACCACCTGACCTACCTCTTGAGAAATCTGTATGCAGGTCAAGAAGCAACAGTTAGAACTGGGTAGGAAATTACAGACTGGTTCCCAATCAGGAAAGGAGTAAGTCAAGGCTGTATACCATCATTTTGCTTATTTAACTTATATGCAGAGAACATCATGCAAAATGCTGGACTGGATGAAGTACAAGCTGGAATCAAGATTGCTGGGAGAAATATCAATAATTTCAGATACTCAGAGGACGCCACCCTTATGGCAGCAATCGAAGAAGATCTAAAGAGCCTCTTGATGAAAGTGAAATATGAGAGTGAAAAAGCTGACTTAAAACTCAGCATTCAGAAAACTAAGATTATGGCATCTGGTCCCATCACTTTATGGCAAATAGATGGGGGAAAAAATGGAAACAGTGACAGACTTTATTTTCTTGGGCTCCAAAATCATTGCAGATGGTGACTGCAGCCATGAAATTAAAAGACGCTTGCTCCTTGGAGGAAAAGCTATGACACACCTAGACAGCATATTAAAAAGCAGAGACATTACTTTGCCAACAAAGGGCCGTCTAGTCAAGGCTATGGTTTTTCCAGTGGTCATGTATGGATGTGAGAGTTGGACTGTGAAGAAAGCTGAGTGCCGAAAAATTGATGCTTTTGAACTGTGGTGTTGGAGAAGACTCTTGAGCGTCCCTTGGATTGCAAGGAGATCCAACCAGTCCATCCTAAAGGAGATCAGTCCTGGGTGTTCATTGGAAGGACTGATGCTGAAGCTGAAACTCCAATACTTTGGCCACCTCATGCGAAGAGTTGACTCATTGGAAAATACCATGATGCTAGGAGGGATTGGGGGCAGGAGGAGAAGGGGATGGCAGAGGGTGAGATGGTTGGATGGCATTACCGAGTCAATGGACATGAGTTTGAGTAAGCTCTGGGAGTTGGTGACAGACAGGGAAGCCTGGCGTGGTGCAGTCTATGGGGTCACAAAGAGTCAGACACGACTGAGCGACTGAACTGAACTGAACTGAACTGAACTGAATGGACTGCACATGTGTGTCTATTTTTGGAGTATTTTATGTATCTATTAATATTTGTCTATCATGCAAATACCACACCAGACTGATCATGTATCCTTATGGTAAGTCATAAAATAATAAAATATGAGTTCTCCAACATTCTTTCAAGATGGATTAAAATATTTTTACATGTTTTCAATTACCATTAAAATACAAAAATCAACCTGTTAATTCTGCCAAAGAATCTACTGGGGTTTTGATTAGGACTGTATTTAGCTTACACACAAATTTAGGAAGAATTCATGTATTAACAGTATTGAGTCTCCCAATCCATGAACATGCTTTACTTCCTCATTCGTTTTTGAGGATAGCATAGCAACCCATCCCAGTATTCTTGCCTGGAGAATCCCATGGACGGAGGAGCGTGGCAGGCTCCATTCCCTTTGGTTTCATTTAATTTCTCTCATGGCTGTTTAGTTCTCGAATTTGTTTTGTAGATTCATCAGGATTTTTTCTATGTAAATAATCATGTCAACTGCCAATAAAAGAAGTTTAACATTTTTTTTCAATGGCAGTCCACTCCGGTAAGTCTTGCCTGGAAAATCCCATGGAAGCAGAAGCCTGGTAGGCTACAGTCCATAGGGTCACAAATAGTCAGACATGACTGAGCAACTTCACTTTCATTTTCTTTCCAATCCATTGCCTTTATTTCTTTTTTCCTTATTGAGACCGACTCAGAAACCAGTATAATGTTGAAAGGAGATGGTAAAAGTGGGTATCTTTGTTTGTTTTTAATTTTAGATGCAGTTAGGTTATTCAATTTTTTAACGTTAAGTATGATGTTAACTAAGTATTCATACATGCCCTATATCAAGTGTATACATGGGTTATATCAAATTAAGAAATTAAATCAAATCAAGATCTTTTCATTTTCAGATTGCTGAAAGTGACCATGAATTGGTTTTGAAGATTTTCAAATGATTTATTAATTTAGTGAATTCTATTAATTTTGAAATGTTTAACTGGCCTTGTATTTTAGGAATAAACTCCACGTTCATGAGGGATATAGGTCTGCAAGATCCTTTTTGGCTAATGTCTGGTTATTTCTAGTTTGAGTTCTTATAAATAGTCTTGTTATAAACATTCTGGCATATTTTTTTTGCTGCAATATAACACCTCTAAGTTGTGTATATATGTTGCAATGGAACTTGTGGGTCATAGGGTATACGCATGTTTAATTTTAGCAAATTCCGCCAAAGTGGTTGTGGTATTTTGCACCTCCACCGTCCGGGTAGAGTGTCACTGGACGTGTGTGCTGTGAGCTGCTTGCTACCAGTCTGCAAAGAGTTAGGTCTAGAAATCAAGAGTGAGCATTTAGAAACTTCTAGAAATGCGTCACGGACCCACAGTCGGCAACCTTGTGCGACAGTGCAGACCCGCACTTGAGACGGCGCACCTGCCTGACGGCCCGGCGGCGGGCGCTGCTGGCCCAGTGCTTCTCAGCAGACCACGTGTTGGTCTGCAACGCACTGCAAACTGAGAAAGGATGCTGGCTGTTCACCATTCAGAGTTTGAGAAGCAGGGGTGTAGGAGAATTCTGGTGGTTCCACAGCCTTTGGTAGCATTCAGTCATCTCATTTTATTCTTTCCGGGGGGGTCCAGTTGTCTGGCCCCGTTATTTTAGTTTGTATTTTCCCGACGACTAAGGAAGTTGCACACTTTCCGTATGTGTTTAGGTCATCTGCAGATCCTTCTGTGTGAAGTACCTACCTGTTCAAATTTTTTGCCCACTTGCAAGATTTCTATTTTTTCAATTGAAGTATTGTCGCCGTTCAGTCCCTCAGTCATGTCCGACTCTTTGTGACCCCATGGACTGCAGCACACCAGGCTTCCCTGTCCTTCACCATCTCCCGCAGCTTGCTCAAATTCGTGTCGATCGATTTGGTGAAGCCATCCAACCATTTCATCCTTTGTTGCCCCCTTTTCCTCCTACCTTCAATCCTTCCCAGCATCAGGGTCTTTTCTAATGATTCGGCTCTTCGCATCAGGTGGCCCAAGTATTGGAGCTTCAGTTTCAGCAGCAGTCTTTCTAATGAATATTCAGGATTAATTTCTTTTAAGGTTGACTGGTTTGATCTCCTTGCAGTCCAAGGGACTTTCAAGAGTCTTGAGAATCGAAATATAGTTGATTTCTAATATCACGTCTGTTTCAGGCATACAGCACAGCAATTTACACACACACACACATTCTTTTTCAGATCCTTTTCTCTTATCAGTCATTACAAAATATTGAGTGTGGTTCCCTGTGCTATACAGTGGTCTTTGTGGGTTATCTATCTCATATATAGTGTTTATATGCTAACCTCAAGCTCCTGGTTCAACGTTAATATTTTAAGTTTCCCCAAAACCCTTAACCTGGACTCTTTCTTAAACCCCACCCCCCTCGTCTACGAAGGGGAAGGTGAGCAAAATAGGAGGAGAGCAAAAACCTGATTTAAAAGTGAGATTTGTCTGAGTTTATTCAGGTCATATTTACGAGCACTCGCCATGAACCAAGCATCGAGTGTGCCCACAAGAACCCAGCACCGATACCAGGCAGGCACATTCTCGCTCTGCAGGGATTTACACTCTAGCAGGTAGAAGACAGACACGAAATGATGACTTTGGATGGTGAGTAAGTGTTACCAAGAGAACAAAATAATGAAGAGAGTGACTGGGATGGCGGGATTCTTTGGCTAGAGTGGAGAAAGTGTTTCTAAAGCAACTGTATTTAAACCTGAAACAGGATAATGAGGAGAAGGCAGCCGTATAACAATTACTGGAAATAGCATTCCAAGAACAGAAAACATCAGGGGCAAAGGTCCTGAGGTGGAAACAAGCTGGTCCAGGTCTTGATTAAAGAATATTCTATTTGAGTCAAATCTGATAAAATATATGCCCCACAGGCCAATGCAGTGGACACTGGTGGTGATGCTCCCAGGTCCCCTTGACCCCTTTCTAGTTCTGTGTACCCCCCGGCACCCTTAATGTGGGTTTACTGCCCAGGCCTGAGACTGGGTGAATCTGAGAGGCTGACCTCGATTTCCTAGAGCAGCTTTGCCCACACAGGTTGAGAACGGGAAGTGTCTGTGGTTATATTCCCTGACCCATCACCCAGCAGCCCAAATCCACTGGTCGAAGGATACAGGACCAGGAAAACCAGCTTCCTTGCCTGGGGTTGGCACAAATTAGGGTGCACTTTAGGCTTGAGAGTGACATCAGGGATCAGGCTACAGTTGAGACTTAGTCAGAAATGGTACCTCTGGTTATCCTTCCCCCTACACTTGCCAGCTTCTTCCGGGAGCACTTCCTTAATACATCAGTGCCCCCTGAATTCTCATCCAAGAGTCTGCTTTTAGAACCCTGATACTCGTTTTACATTTCTTTTGAGAGTATGTCTTTCTGTGCTAGAAAGCTGGACAAACCAGGTTGAATCTCCCTCTTTTTCACAGGCAATGACCGTGACCCCCCACCAGGGGCAGGCTGTCCACTCCCTCTGGGCCTTAGTTTCCTCAGTTACAAAAGCGGGACAAAAAAAGGCATTTTAGGTTACGGGCTGCTGTGATGATTAACTGAAAGAATGCAACACTCAGCACAGAGATTGGCAAGTCACACACTCACAGCTGTTCCTGCGCAAAGTTTAGGAAAGAGTTCATAAAATGTTGCAAGGCTTTAGTTTTATATCTTCAATGGTGCTCTGTGTCACCAGAATTTGGCCAGAGCCAGGGGATGAGGAAGGAAAGAAATAGCCTTTCTGGGACCTACAAGATGCCTTCAATCTTTTCATTTAAGCCTGAGAGTGAGAGTGAAAGTCACTCAGTCGTGTCTCACTCTTTGCAATCCCATGGGCTATACAGTCCATGGAATTCTCCAGGACAGAATACTGGAGTGCGTAGCCTTTCCCTTCTCCAGGGGATCTTCCCAACCCAGGGATCGAACTTGGGTCTCCTGCATTGCAGGTGGATTCTTTACTCACCTTCCCAGCTGAGCCACCAGGGAAGCCCAAGAATACTGGAGTGGGTAGCTTATCCCTTCTCCAGAGGATCTTCCTGGCCCAGGAATTGAACTGGGGTCTCTTGCACTGCAGGAGGATTTTTTACCGGCTGAGCTATCAGGGAAGCCTTAAGCCTGAGATGCATCTGCCAAGAATAGAAGGTTCTGTTAAAATTACTTTAAAGACAGGAACCTAAGCGTTCAAAGAGACAAGATGCCTAAGGAGACATGGCGTGCAAGTCAGGCTCTAAATCAGGCCCATCGGAACCGAACCCAGCCTGGGACCTCCATCCCCTTGCTGGCAGGGCTCTGTCTTTCCTTCCAGGTCCTTTCGCCATGCCAGGCATTGGCGTCTGTGGTTCAGCAGGGGATGTCCAGTCCTGGCTGAGATGACTCCCGCCAGGCCAAGCCTCTGGCTGGTTCCAGGAATCCGTAACACCTGGTGTGATTGCTGAGGTTGCCAGGAAGACGTGCCCTGGGGCCAGGTTAGTCTTCGGCGCTCGGGCGACGGTGCAGGGGAGCCTCTGTGGACCACGTGTGCAGTCATCAGAGACCACCGTCTCTCCATCCTTACTGTGCCCCGCCGGGAGCTCCCCCAGGAGCCTCCACCCTGCCCACCATCAGAGACCACTCTCTCCATTCTTACTGTGCCCCCCACCCCGAAGCCCCCACCCTGCCCGCCACAGCTCTGGCCCTCCAGGATCCCTCTGAAAGGGAGCTGGGGTTTCGAAGCAGGAGGTTGATGGGGCCACATCCACAGGCAAATCAGAGCCCAAAAGGGACAGCTGCTCTGTGGGTGTCTAAAATCCCAGACAGGGAAAGGGAGGCTTGACTGGACACCTCTTCACGGCGCCACTGCTCTGAGAAGTCAGGGCTAGGAATGGGTTGAGGAACTATGAGTTCTGGACAACCCTAGGCACAACGACCCATTCCTGCTTCTCCGAGTTTCCCTCGGGGGTGAGCAAACCCATTCCTCCCCAACTAACCCCTCCCTTAGAAACACAACCCTCCCAACAGTGGGGCAGACTTCCAAATGTTCCAAGAGACATTTTGGGCCCCAGGGTGATGGATTCCTGTTCCCTTGCAAAACCTGGCTTACTTACCCTCTCGGTTCCCCCAGGACTGGGCTCTCCGAGAGGACTGGGGGTGGGGACAGGCAGGGGAGTACTCGGATCCGGGAGCGTGGTGGACGGGCGCATGCAGCTCTGCACCCGAACCGGTACCAGGATCCCGGTGCCCCTCGCCCTCCTCTGGATACTGAGCCAGGCACCCCAGCCCAGTCCTCTCGGGGAGTGCGGGCCCCACACGTCTGACCTGAAACGGGTTCTTCTTTTTTTTTTTAACATCTACTTTGAGTTTTCCTTCCTCCGCTTTAGCAACTGCATCCTGTCTCGCTGGTTTATCTGCGAGGAGGCTTGCTTTCTTTTCCACACAGCACACTTAATTGAGAGCAGATTCAAGCCCATCCTGCCTTTCGGTCTGGCCCCCAAACCTGCCAAAGGAGAATGGCGTTCAGTGAGGGACAGATCAAGTTCATAGACAGAGAAGGTCAGCCTGTGCGTCGCTGTCCGGAGGAGGGCAGCTCTGCCGGGGCCGCCACTGCGGGCATTTGTCAGACTCAGGCACAGGGTCACGGGCCGGGAGAAAACAGGACCGAGAAAGTCCTGAGGGCGTACTTGCCGACTCCCCCCAAATCCTGCGTGTGTGCAGCCTGGCGGCCCTCGGCTTTACTCCACAGTCACTCTCACTCTGGGAGCTCGGAGATGGGGCTTCGGGTGCCCAGGAGACTGAGCAGGAAGAAGGCCCGTGCCGGTTGTTAAGGACAGTGACCCGATGAGCAGGGACAGGGTGGGCAGACCCCCTCTGAGAGCCTCCCGGAGCAGGTGTGCTCTTAGCTCGTATTTTGGAGTGATTTCCACTGTGCTGGTGAAGTTTCATCTAAACAAAATATTTCTTTTGTTGAGGGCTTTCTGCAACACGGAGGCCTTCTGGCTGCCTAAGAGTTTGACCTCCCAATTCTCCAGACTCGGCATTTGGCCGTCTGCTGGTATTTTTAGTGGAAGTATAAAAAGAACCTCAGAAAGTTTGGGCTGGGGAGAGGGGGGAAGGACTGGGTGCCTGCATACAGAGCCATGGAACTAACACCAGGAGGCAGAAAGCAAAACAGAAGCCTCGGACCAGCACGTTACCCTGGGGGAAAAGCTCAGCAAGCGTGGTTTTAAAAGTGAAAGTTCAGGTCCCTGTCTTACCCTCCATTTCTCTAAATAGGGCAGTAGAGGGGATTATTATGTAAAGCACATGTTTAGGTTCAATTCTGCCACAGACAGAACTTCAGCCACCCACTTCTAGATAAGAATGTATATGTCAATAATAAAAATAAATATTTGCTAAATTAACCTCCGAAGAGAACATTATCAAAAGACATGTCTGATACCTCTAATCTGTGTCTGGCACTAGGTAGGTGGTTCAGAACATTATTTTCACTAGACTTTCAAGATTTACAAATAAAAGAATCTAAATAAAATCTGTTACAAATGTTCCTTCCCCTCCTTTGGGGGTAGTATGATGTGGTACAGATTCATTGCTCCCCTTCCAAAACTGTTGCTTCTGTTTTGGAGGAATTAACAAAGACAACCCAGTCTTAATAAATCAACACCGAAGTTCAGAAGTTCAGAGCAATTTGTCTTGGGAACAAAGTCTTCCCTAGAGCTAAGAGGCATTCAAAGGAATTCTTGTTGTTAATGGGATTATTAAAGATATCCCTGAGACCCAGATAAATATTTGATGATTTGGCAAAGCGCTGGGGTTTCTTTGCTGGTGTTTCTTCTGCTGACGCATCTCCCCACTCCACCTGGGGTCTGGACCTTGTAGCTTCATTAGACTCTGCAAATGAAGGCAGGCTGGGATTTCCCCAGAGTCTGCTTGTGTGCGAGAGCTTGGCCGGAAACCACAGATCGGAGTTTACAAGAGGGGTGAGGACGCGCGCGCGCGTGCAAGTGTGTGCGTGCATGCAAGCATGTGTGTGTGTGTGTGTTTGTGTGTGCGTGCGCGCGCGCGGAGGGAGGGTGGCCGGGGCGGGGGAATGGAGTGGGAGGGGGCCCGGGGAGGGAAGCCGCAGTTGCCGGTTACAAAGCTGCCATCTAGAGGCCGCCCGCCCGCAGTGTATATAACGCGAGTCTGCAGCCCCAGAAAGCTCACACTTGAGCAAACTGCTCAGCCCTAGGGCACGGAGCGCCTGAACCCAGAAGGCGAGCCCGGAGCCGGAGGAGCCCAGCCGCCAGGTAAGGAAGCGCTGCTGGGTCAGCAGGGCGTGCGGACGGCGGGCAGGGGTCTGCTCTTAAGCGCAGCAGTCTTTTTCCAGAGCTCTTCTTTGGAATAAGCTCTGATGGGTGCTGGCGAGTCCGCAGGTCTGGTTTCCGAAAGCGCAGGCGGCGTGCTGCCTCGAGAAGTGCGGCTGCTAACTCGGGGCTTCCCGTGGGCTGCAGAAAGTCAACAGGGCTCTTTTCTGAAGTGGAACGCGCTCTCTCTGTGTCTATTGGGCTGAGGAATCTGGGGTTCATTTGCAAGCAGAGTGTCCATCCCCCTTGCTCAAAGTTGGCATCGGGGTCAGCTTGGCACCGCTGCCTACCTGTTTTCTCCTCTGGTCTCTCCACTGGGGAAACAGAACTGGTACTAAACGTGTAATCTAGAAAGATGTGCCCTTTATGAAGAGGCATCCCCCAGCGGAGAAGAAAACTGGTCTGAGAGTCTTTGTCGTCCAGAATGGGCTTGAATTCACTGCTCTGGAGGATTACCAGCGCCTGTAAATCCGGAAGCTATAAGAGTGAATGTTAAATACAGCACGGCCGTCTTGTCTCTGCACTGCATCCTTCTCAATCTGACTATTTGCTGTTCGCTCAGAAGGTGTTAAATCTGCCTTCAGTTTGGGGGAAAAAGGCATACACACAAGTCTAGGATTTTGCACTGTAATTGTACTCTTGAAGTAAAAAACATGAATTTTGTTCGATTTTGTTCGCCTGCATAAAGATCTGAGAAGTGACTCAGAACTCTGCAGTGAGGTCAGGCTTGGGTGGTTAGCCAAGACTTGTAAGTTCCAGGGAGAATGAGAAGTTGTAAAAGTCAGACTGCCTGTCTCCCTTTTTCTTTCTCTTTCCGTCTTTCTTTCAATTCATTTGCTCACACCAGGATCATTACGTTTCCCAGACGTAGAAGAGCCCCCCTCTCCCCGAAATGGTTTACAGCCCTTTGAAGGTATTTGATGCCCTGACATCCCCTGAAACATTCATTCTGCAGAGTCTCAATGTGGTAACTTTTTCTTTTCTCTTTAAACGGGCAGATGCTGCCTTTGTGTTGCTTTATTTATTCCAGGGAAATGCGGAGATCAAATAGGCTCTCCTAGAAAGGCAAGTGGAGGCGGCTGATGTCTGCGCTTCACTTTCCATAGATTTTAAATGGATAAACTGCTTGCCCTTCTTTCATCAGCCCTTGAGCTCCCCCAGATGCAGAGCCTTTTTCTAAAGCAGAGTTGCACACGGGGAGCTCTAGCTTGGAAACAATTTGCTCTTTTTTCCCCAGTCTCTGCCATAAACACTCCAGTGTGCACCAACTGTGAAGCCCCATGCCCCAAGCTCCTGGGGGTGGGGGTGGGGTAGGAGGGCTGCACGGGATTCGAGTGGAAAAGCGAAAGAAAGAAAGTTGAGACTTGCGGCTGTGTTTGGCTGCTCATCTGATGTTTTAAAGGGGTGTGCATTGCAGTTGTCATTTTTTAAAAGTTCTGGAAAGTACAGTGCAGGCAGCATGGAGATGCTTAACTGAGTCAGGACTTCCGAGGTTATCCCATATTAACAGCCAGTCTTGAGGGACTGAAGAAGGTATTATGGTTTCTAATCAGGTCCAGAACAGGCAAAGTATAGTCTTTCTGGCTGGAAAAAAAATAAAACCAAAACAAAAAAAAACTTACTTAATCGGGAACAGTGGCTTTTTGTCTGATCACTCCAGGCAGAGAGAGAGGCTCCTGTTTTCCAGGAGACACCAGGGAAATTGGTTACTCAAACTCGAGACCGAAAAAGAGTTGTTCTATGAACCCTAAGGGTAACCAGGAGAAGAAAAAACCTTAAAGGTATAAGGACTTAAGATGGTTCTCAGTGATTCTGCAGAACACGAGTGGAACTCCGGGCTAGAAAGTATTTGTATTTTTCATCCAGGCAACCACGGAACTTGGTTTTTATTCAGGAACAGAAATAGTTTTAGAAGGGCTTCCAGACAAATCGCTTGAGTGTAGGTGGAAATTTGTGTGTCATGTCAAGTGTTTTTAAAGTCCAGGAAATTATAGCTCAGGGAGACATATGTTTTATTAAAGTGAAAGCAAGCAGAAAAAAAGGAAAGAATGAGGAAAGGGGGGCAGTTCTCTGATTTTTGAATACTTCATGGTTTGCTGCTGGAATCTTTGATCCTTTGGTTACACAAGAATTGACTCAACTTAGCACTGGAAAAAAACAAATGTCGTTGCTTGGTTCTTCAAGTGATGAGAGAGTGGCGTATTTTCGTAGTGAAAATTTTGCCGAGCCCTAAGTAGGTTTGGAAGCTGACTCTGCTTTTTTGTTCCGAGGTGGAGGGGCTGAGACCCCCTCGGGTGGTGCCCTCGGGCAGGGGACAGGTAAAGGGGTCAGGGGGCTGCCTGGGGACTGCCAGCCCGCTGGCTAACACCTCCCGGTTCTCTTACGGTCCTGGAAACCTCTGTCATACCTTCTCCCAGTTTTAAGTCTAAGATGGGAACCCCACCGTGTATAGCCCAGGGTTTGGGGATGCCCTAGACTGGCTGACCCCCCGCCGCTCGTCCTGCTTCTAAGCTGGGTGGGAATTAGGGCTCTGGTTACACCCGCCAACTGAGACACAGCCTTTGTGCCGTGGGAACCTCTGGGTCTGCCCTCCTGGGTCCCGTGCTGCTTCCCAGTTGGGCCGCTGAGCACAATAGAACAGATCAGGTTTCTGGGTGTGGGGCTCGCTCTGTTTCCCCAAATTCTCCCTGTGTATCAGTGCGAAGTGTGTCTGAGGGCTCTGGAAATAGATGGCCTCTATCTGGATTAGGGTTTGGATTTTTCTCTCATTTTTTTGAGTTCTCAAACGACTCAGAGCATTTTTTCCTTGTGGAGAATAACGGCAGTGAGGATGGCATTGTTCTGTTTGTTTGACATGGGGGGCGGAAGACAGACTGCCCCCCGCCCCCATTCTGCTCTCAGCCCTAGCAGGTGGCCCCTCAAGCCTGGGCCGAAACTTTCCCGGACATCCCCATAGATTTAATGCAGGATTGTTAAGAAATGAAGCAACCCCAGAGCTGTGCAGTTTCCTAAGGACTTTTAGAACTGGTGCTCTGGGACAACCCAGAGGGATGGGATGGGGAGGGAGGTGGGTGGGGGGTTCAGGATGGGGACACATGTACACCCGTGGCTGATCCATGAAGATGTATGGCAAAAACACCACAATATTGTAATTAGCCTCCAATTAAGATAAATTAATCAATTAAAAAAAGAGAAAGGAATGGTGCAGGTCTTCTGTATGTAAATTGCACTCCTGGATAGAAAGGGCGAGGCTTCTGCAGGAGACCAGAGTCTGCGTCCCCCTGGAGAGTCCCTGGGGGGTGGGGAGGGTGAACAGAGCTGATTTCAGCCACACCCCTGAGTTTCTGGTCCCCCTGCCTGTCTGGCCTCAGTTTCCAGGTGCCCAGCGGCGAGGTTAGCCACGGTGGGCGATCATGTTGGGACAGCACTGAGCTGCTCCGTGAAATTCCGCGCTGGGAGGACATGAGTTGAGTCCCAGTTGCAGAAAAGCCAGTGAAGAAGGTCACCTGCGGGCACAGGTCCTGGAGGGCCCAGGTCCCCTCGGTGTCCGAGTCGGTGCCCTGGGGGCCCGGCCCACGTTACCTTCTCTGCACCGCACCCTGGCCTGACAAGCACCCAGCTTCCCCTGCAGGCCTTCTGCGTGGTTCGTACTGCCTCCTCCCTCAAAAGCCTTTTCTGCCCCAAAACCAGACCCTTGCTCAAGACCGTGGTGGCTCCCACATGGACAGGCTCAGCCAGGTCCGGTGACCCTCCCGTAGCACGTCACTGGCCACCCCAGCACCCTCTTTCTCCTGGGGGGTCCCCATCGGTCACTGGAGCGGAAGTCCGTCTCCACGCTCCAGCGGCGTCCACACTGCCTTCCCGCCTTCCCAACCCGCTGGGGGGTTCCCGGGGGTGGGTGGGGAGTGATGATTCTAGTCTGTTATCGCCCCAGAGCAATGCCTTTAACAGAAGGGGCTCCACAAACATTGGGGGGCATAGAAATGGGTGAGACTTAAGTGAGGGTTCTGGAGTAGTCTCCTCGGGGCTCCCATTTCCATTGATAATTGCACATTTCTGGTCTCAGGAGCTTGATTCACTGTTGATTAGTTGATTATGAATTCACTGGACACCTGCCTTGTCCAGCTGCCATTGCTGGCTGCCCCGTACACGGGCAGTAAGGCATCGTGGGGGTGGGCGCTTGAGGGGGAAGGAGGGGAGGCAGGGGATCAGCCCCGTGACAGTGGGTGGAGGTATACGGCCTGGCTGGGAGAAGGTGGGAGTAATAGAGGGCATAACTGGGGATGGGATTTACTGGGGAGAGGAGGGCCTACCTGGCTGGTCGGGAAGGGTGTTCCAAGTCTGTGACTGTAAATTGCAAACAAGCTGAAGGCAGTGTTGGGGAACTCCGGCTGGGTGCCTGAATGTGGGGCGGTCTGTGTCCTGCAGGGAGTGACTGTGGTCCACTGGAAGGACATGTTCCTTGCAGGCCAGACCACCAGCCCTCGGAGACCCTGAACTTGGGGATGTCTCTTTCTGGCTTTGCCCTCAGCTTGCAGGCTGAGCGCAGGGAGACCGCTGGGGGCAGCTGAATGTGTCAGGCCGCTTGAAACTGCGCTGTGGTCGCCAAGGAGCCTTGACTGATGAATAATAAGCCCAAGAGATTGAGGGGACATCTCCCTTCCGGCAAATGGGGATGTGAGTGGTAGACGAGTCTCTTTGCAGATGCCAGTGTTGGGGGGAGGGGAGGGCGGCGGGTGGACAGACGCTGGTCCTCCATCCTGCAGGCCGTAGGAAAATCCACTTACTGTCTTGGTGGAAGTGTGATGCTTTCTGGGTGCAGATGTTGGACCCAGAATCTACAGGAAGTGATCCCTATAGTGGGAGCTCGGTGAGAGAAACCAGTACCCATTGGGAAAAAGGGAACGAAAAAAGTGACGCTGATTACTGCTTTGTTCTCAGCGGGGTCCCTCTGGTCTAGAAAAAATGGCCCACGGACCGTCATTGTTCTGTGGGACATTCTTCCCTCTAGTAAAATTTCCATAACTCCTGATGCCAAGTTTCAGATCACACAGAAGTGTGTAGAGCAAACGCCACAATCCCCGCTTTGTCCTCTCATCCTGCACTTCCAGCCCAGTTTTGTACTCACTGCAGATCTTTTCCCATGCTTTTACGCACATGTGGGTGTGTGCCCAGTCACTTCAGTTGTGTCTGACTCTTTGTGACCCCATGGACCGTAGCCCGCCAGGCTCCTGTGTCCGTGGGATTCTCCAGGCAAGAATACTGGAGTGGGTTGCCGTGCCCGCCTCCAGGGGATCTTCCTGACTCAGGGACTGAACCCGCATCTCTTGGCAGGCAGGTTCTTTACCACTAGCGCCAGCTGGGGAGCCCCTTATGCACATATATGTACCTATAAAAATACACGTAATTCTTGGGTTTTTTTTACATGTATATATGTATAACTTTCCGTGTTCATAAAAGCATTCCCTCTTTATTTGTACAGTTGTATTATATTCCAAAGAGTAGTTCGCAGTCCTTTATGGGTCGACATTTATTTTGTCTCCAGTTTTTTGCTGGTGTATAAATAGTGCTTCAATAAACATCCTTGCATAGATTTTCTTGGGAATATTTATTTTGAGAAGAGAATGTGTGAACTTGTGAGATCAAAGAACTGGAAGAATCTTTTATCCCAAGCCCTGTTGCCTTCCTTCCATGAGGAATCTTTATGCAGATGTTATTAACCTGTGTCAGAAGTTATTGCTCATTCTCCTGCCCACCCTGGTTGGGGCTCTGACTCTCGGGGACACAGGCAGTGGGCAGGTGTGATTGTCCCTCCTGAGCTCTGGACCAAGCTGATGGGAACGGAACTGCCGGCTTATTGCATCAGACAGGGTCTGGTCCATGTGGACGTGGGAGTCAGCTCCAGGCCCTGGGATCCTCAACCTCACCACTGCCCTTCCCGCCATTGCAGACCAGCCACATGGCCTGGAGGCATCACCACGTATAGGAGGATCACGGCCCATCCTTCCAGTTGGCATAGGCAGGGAGCCCTCCAGTTGCATGGGATGATCCCTTGCTTTTCCTGGGGGCAAGTGGAGACTCTGGTGAAGGGTCTCTGGGGGTTTGAGTGACCTCAGGGAGTTGATGGGATGCCTCCCTCACCCCTCTTCCCTCGGGTTTGGCCAGACCTTGGGGAGCCAGGGGCCTGAGTAGACATTTTGTAGTTGCTATATCACATCTTTGTTCAGGTCATCCTCTTGAGAGCATCACCTGTTAAAATCTAAGACAGTGACTTGGGAAGATTGTTGTCTTAGGCGTGGGGACCACCCACGGTTAGCCCCAGGCCTCCAGGACACACGCTCAGAGGCCCACCGACTGCATTTGACGTGACCCGGCAGGTGTCTTTATATGATACTATGCTCTTTTTCCGAAAAGAGCCCTTGTTTGTTTCCAAAACAGAACAGGTGAAAAATGACAGATGACGCAGGCTGCGCTCTCCTGTGGGCATTTCCCCTCTTTGGCTTCCCGTTTGAATCTGCGGGGGGCTGGATTGCTGCACTGCTTGTGTGCACCCCTCCCCTCTGGCGGCCTCCCGTCCTTCTCTGGACCCCTGCAGCCTCTGCCCTGGGAGGGCAGGGGTTGGTGGGCTCCCTGGAAGAAGGCCGGGGGGCACGGCGTGGACCTCTGGCTCCTCTCCCGGGCTGGTGGCTGGTGGTAGGTGATCGGTGAGCCAACTGGCTTTCAAGCTCCAGCATGCGCCCCCCCCCAAGCCTCTGCTGTCCCCCAAGCCCCTCCTGGAAGGTTCCCCACGCTGCCCAAGAGGACACAGAGAGGACGACTGCACGGGGGTGGGGGACCGACTCTGAAGTCACCTTCCGGGCCCAGAGGACGAGTGATCATTAAGTTGGGTTTTCATTGTCCAGAGGCCAGAAACCAAAGGACCTGATGGGGTCCCTGAGCCCTTCCCCACCTTGGCCGCGGCCCAGCCCCAGAGGTGTGAGTGTGGTCTGCTCTGCAGGAGACGTGGTTCCTTGAGGGACACAGATTCCTGGTGTTTCCTGTGGGCCTCCTGTGCCCGTGGCCCCTCTGTCCACACTGAGCTGTGCCCCTCCGCCTGGGTACTGGGGGGCACGGCGTGTCCAGTGGGCGGGATGACTCCTTGGGGTAAAGATGGAGGTGGGGGCGTAGCGCCTCGGTCAGGCTTCCTTTTCCTTGAGCACCTGTGCACGGCCCAGAAACCAGGGATTCTGGCTGCGTCTGTGGAGGCCTGCTAGGTCTGTGCCAGAGCGGGCAGAGGAAAGGACCCCTGGCCAGGGCCCAGCCCTGCTCTGCTCGCCTCTGTGGGGCAGCAGCTTGTCCTCCAGCTGAGTTCTGCAGGGACCCGGGTCAGATGAGGTCATGGACTGAAAGTGCTTTATAAACTAAAATGAAAGTGTCTGTCGCTCAGCTGTGCCAACTCTGCAACCCCACGGACTGCAGCCTGCCAGGCTCCTCCGTCCATGAGATTCTCCAGGCAAGAATACTGGAGTGGGTTGCCATTTCCTCCTCCAGGGGATCTTCCCGACCCAGGGACCAAACCCGCGTCTCTTCTGTCTGCTGCATTGGCAGAAGGGTTCCTTACCACTAGCAACCACCTTTACCACTAGGCCTTAGGGAAGCCCCATGTCATGCTGCAAATGTGTTTCATGGATCACAGCCTGGTCGTGGCGAAGGGGCTTGTGTTACTCAGTGGAGCTCTGAGCCGCGAGTCTGTCACCTGAGATGGACAGGTCACAGAGGAGAGTTCTGACAAAACGTGGTCCACTGGAGAAGGGAAGGGTGGACCACTCCAGTGAGAACCCCATGAACAGTGTGAAAAGACAAGAAAATATGACACCGGAAGGTTGGAGCCCACCCCCACCGACCCCGCCAGGTTGGAAGGTGTCTTGTATGCTTCTCCTAAAGAGCCGGGCGCAATTACTGACAGCTCCAGAAAGAATGAGGTGGCTAGGCCAAATCGGAAACGACCTCAGCTGTGGATGTGTTTCATTTTAAGGAGATGGGGAAAAACAAGGGGGTCACACCGTAGAGCCGCGCAGGAGAGCAAAGCCCCAGTCCTCCCCTCCCTCTCTCCTGAAGTCAGGGGTGCAGCGGGCACCATCAGTTCCTGGCTGCTTAGCAGCCCAGGGTGGCGTGAGGGTCAGGAGGACCTTGAAGGCAGGGTCTGGAGGTGGCTGCCCACCCCGAGGCCAGTCCAGGCCTGGTTTCTCACAGGCGTGCGCTGTGCGTCCATGTCCTCTCGGGGTTCTCCAGCTGCGTCTTCGGACAGGCCATCCCACAGTCTCTTAGGAGGATGAGTTTATTTGTCCCGACTTGACCTTGGGCTTCACTTGTGGCTCAGCTGGCAAAGAATCCGCCTGCAGTGTGGGAGACCTGGGTTTGATCCCTGGGCTGGGAAGAGCCCCTGGAGAAGGGAAAGGTTACCCACTCCAGTATTCTGGCCTGGAGAATCCCCTGGACTGTGCAGTCCATGGGGTCACAAAGAGTCGGACACGACTGAGCGACCTTCACTTCACTTTACTTCAACTTGACCTTGCTCATTTTCCATGCGTGCCCTCTGGTCGGGTTTTGCAACAAGTTGGTGGTCCCAGGGCCTGAGCATCCTCCTGGTGATGGGGGGAGGCTCTGAGGACCACCAGGTTTCCTGGCCTCAGGCCCCGTGGCTCCACCACCTCCTCCTTGGAGGTCTAGCTGCGTCCATCAGCAGCAGGGGACGCTGAGGCCCGGTCAGGTCACCTGGAAGGGAACCAGCAGCCTCTTGCCACTCACAGAGGTGAACAGACCGCAGCTGAGGGCCGGCTCCATACCTGTGGTCCTAGGGCAGGTGCTCAGCTGTGAGTCTGGAGGCTGAGGTGCCCTGGGCGGCAGCAGGCGGCTGGCCTCGATTCTGGGGTGTTTGCTCATTTCCCCTGGAGGTAAAGGCATAACTCGCTGTCTGCGGGCAGCTCCTGCCTCTCCCCACCAGGGCAGGGCATTGGCCACTTAGCCACGTGGTCACTTTTGAATGTAGGGCAAGAGGTAAGCGAGTCTGTGCTTTTTGATAGGTCAGGATTTGGGGAGGATGCAGCTTTGAGCTTCTGTCTGTTAGATTCTGTCTTCAGCCCTTGAGTTCTGAGGTGGTCCTGGGAGACAGGGGCTGGTGCCCTGAGGAAGCAGCGGCAGACGGGTTAACTAGACACAAGAAACACTAATGAGGGAGGAGCCCGAATCCCAGCCCAGGACGGTCCGATCAGCAGAAGGCTGCTCTCCTAGCTGGGTCTCTGTGGACTGTTAGCCTGGCCGCTGGGCCCTGACTCGGGGACTGTCCTTCCCCATCCTCCGGGACCTCTCGTGTGTGGCCTGGAGTCCACTTTAGATGAACTTGGCAAAGAAGCTTGGCTTGCACTCAGCCCTTACCTGTGACAGGGGAGAAGGAGGGACAGACAGACTCCCTACTCTAGATGGCGATGCCCATCAGGGCTCCCTTGGGTCGATGGTTTCATTTTGCAGCCCCTCCCTGTGGGGACGCAGCAAGGCTGTCCACCCAGGGTGGTGGTGGGGGCATTTCAGAGCCTTCAGGTGGGCGGGTCAGCAGGAGGAGACGGCCCCGGGCAGCTCTCGGAGCTGGTGTTCTCGGGCCATCTTGCCAAGGCACGGTAATGCCTCAGGCCTGGATTCTCCTGGGGGTTAAGATGGTACCAGTCGAGAGTGTTAACCTTATGCCAGGTCAACAGGGAAGACCTTTGGGAAAAGCCAGCCCTTCCAATGCCCACCAGCTTTGGGTCTTTGTACAAGTTGCTCTCAAAGCAGATGGACAAATAAAAGATGGAAAACTAGCAATGGCCCACATTCGGAGATGGCCGGTTGGTGGCTCTGAGTTGCAAACGACTTGGCAAAGTCGGAGGCTGTGGATGGGGGCACAGTGAACCTGCAGGGCGGTCCATACACCGTCCACACCTCCAGGGGTCTGTATACTGCAGGCGGACCGACATGGCCGAGCAGGATGCTTGTCACTCACCAGTGCAGGGAACAGATCCACCCTCTGCTCTACGTGGGTGAAATGCCTCTGCCACCCGCAGGGGAAAGCGAGCTGGCCCACAGGCACTCTGGGCCGAGGCTCAGCTGCCCGACATCTCTCTGGCCCCCAGAATGTGTCAGTTTCACATCCGGGGCACAGTCCAGGCTGGTGACCTTTTGAGAACACAGTTCTGCAAAGACAGAGGAAGCGAACACTTTCACTCTTTGAGGGAGATGGATTCAGGTTCACATGGTTTTAGAACCCGGGTGTGTTTTGTTTTGCAGATTCTGTTGCGGTCAGTTTTCTTTTCTCCTTTCTTTGCAAAGCTACTTGGGAGCTAACGTGAAACTGCTGAGCAGACAGGAGTGCTGGGAAAGTGCTTTACAGGCCTGGAGCGTTTGCTAAGGGATCCATTCTCCTCTTGCATCTTTTAAAACTGTATTTGCTTTTGCGTGCAGGCCGTTGGACCGCTGCCCTCGACACCATGGACCTGCATCTCCTGGACTACTCGGAGCCGGGGAACTTCTCCGACATCAGCTGGCCCTGCAACGGCAGTGACTGCATCGCAGTGGACACCCTGCAGTGCGGCCACATACCCAACAAGAGCGTCCTGCTGTACACGCTGTCCTTCATCTACATCTTCATCTTCGTGATCGGCATGATCGCCAACTCCGTGGTGGTCTGGGTGAACATCCAGGCCAAGACCACGGGCTACGACACACACTGCTACATCTTGAACCTGGCCATCGCCGACCTGTGGGTGGTGGTCACCATCCCCGTCTGGGTGGTCAGCCTCGTGCAGCATAACCAGTGGCCCATGGGCGAGCTCACGTGCAAGGTCACCCACCTCATCTTCTCCATCAACCTCTTCGGCAGCATCTTCTTCCTCACCTGCATGAGTGTGGACCGCTACCTGTCTGTCGCCTACTTCGCCAGCACCTCCGGCCGCAAGAAGAGGCTGGTGCGCCGAGCCGTGTGTGTCCTGGTGTGGCTGCTGGCCTTCGGCGTGTCCCTGCCCGACACCTACTACCTGAAGACCGTGACGTCCGCCTCCAACAACGAGACCTACTGCCGGGCCTTCTACCCCGAGCACAGCGTCAAGGAGTGGCTCATCAGCATGGAGCTGGTCTCCGTGGTCCTGGGCTTCGCCATTCCTTTCTCCATCATCGCTGTCTTCTACTTCCTGCTGGCCCGAGCCATCGCCTCCTCCAGCGACCAGGAGAAGCAGAGCAGCCGGAAGATCATCTTCTCCTACGTGGTGGTCTTCCTGGTGTGCTGGCTTCCCTACCACCTGGTGGTGCTGCTGGACATCTTCTCCATCCTCCACTACATCCCCTTCACCTGCCAGCTGGAGGCCTTCCTCTTCTCGGCGCTGCACGTCACGCAGTGCCTGTCCCTGGTGCACTGCTGCGTCAACCCCGTGCTCTACAGCTTCATCAACCGCAACTACCGCTACGAGCTGATGAAGGCCTTCATCTTCAAGTACTCGGCCAAAACGGGCCTCACCAAGCTCATCGACGCCTCCCGCGTGTCGGAGACCGAGTACTCCGCTTTGGAGCAGAACGCCAAGTGAGGGCGCCCCGCGCGGCCTCTGGACCTGTGCGCTGGGCTCCGGCGGGGGGACCGCCGGGCTGCGTGGTCTTCCGGAGGAAAGCCGGGTGGCTTCGGGCGTGGCGACCCTCGGCGGCGTGGGGAGGGGCAGCCTGCGTCCCTGTGGCTCCTTTCTCGCTCTCCAGCCGGCGTGACCCTCGCGGGGCCCCTGTGACAAGCCACCACCGCTAGTCACACCAGCTGCGGGCCAGGCTTGCTGCACTTCTGTAACATAGGACTTCTCTGTGCTGCCGGAAGGTTTTATAATGGGGCTTTGTATTTAAATCTTAAGACTCTATTTTTCTCACTCTCGATGTACCCTCTCGATGTTTTTGAAAGTTTCTATTTTAAATATCGTATGGGAGGCATCCATGCTGACATGTACTACTCTGTCGTAGTTCTGAGGTTACTTTGACTTCCGTTTTGACTAAGGATGACATTCATTGTTAGCTGTTTTGAAAGCCTCTCTCTATATAAATATATATAAATATATATATAAATATATATGCCAGTTTTGGCTGAAATGTTTTATTTACAATAGTTTTATATCTGTGTGGTGCTTTGGGCCGGTCTGGGATATGGAACGAAAACTGCTCTATAATGCGGTTTGGGACATTAATATTATTGTAAAGTGACGTTAACAATAAATGCAGTGACACTCTTCCAGGCTGTAACGCGGCACACGAAACAAACCCTTGTATTCCAGAGAGTTCTTTCCATTTGTAAGTTATTTTTTTTTTAAATAAAGATTTCTTTTTCCTAAAAAGGTGTTTGGATCTCAGTTTTCAAAGCATGTCTGGCATTCAGGCGGCATGTTTGATGATAATATACAAATATTTACAACATAGGTGATCAACCTAGTAAATATGTTTAAAGGAAGGAGTACTGCCAGAAAAGCCAAACCCAGGCGGTTAACTTGGATGAAATTATATGAAAGGAGAAACATCTGAGTGCGAGTGTTGTGGTTTAATTTTTTAAAAAATTTCTGCCTATGTTTAAGGGAGGGGAGCTGGTTGGTAGGTGCACCTGTCAATGCAAAATTGGCAAAGAAAAGTCCCGGTTTGCTGTCTGCCCAAAACGGCTTAGGGCCTGGAACTCACCCTCGTATCCACCAGGCCTTGAACCTTCCCTGCTGAGGCTCTGTGGTTTAAGTCCTTTCTTTTTCTCTGGTCAAGACAGACTCTTCATTTAAAAGATAATCCATCCATGACCCTCTTCTTCAGACCATGCAATGAGTACAATCACCAAGTAAACCCACCTTACCAGTAGTCAGAAAGAGCTCTCTCAGGAAGTCCCGACCGTCTACATGGGCCACAGGAGCGGCGGGGGCTTGGTGGGTGTGTCTGGGCAGGAACCCAGAGGAGGGCCTGGGTCCCCGATGCGGCCCCCCCACCTCCCCCTCTGATGGGACTGATTAACAGAGAGAGCTTTTGCCGACACAGAGGTGGACCCGGACCAGGACTCCAGGCTCACCTGGGAACCTGGGGGCTGCCCCCACTATAGCAAAATACCCTGGGCATGTCGCTTTCCATAGCAGACAGCCCCCCAGGCCCTGCTTCCAGCCTACTGCAGGAGGGCTCCCCCTTCTCAGAGGGTTTAGGGCTGAGAGTTGTGAAACCCAGCTTACGTGTTATTTTAAACACCTACTTGATACGCATATACGTTCTCAGGTCCATGTGTCCCTTGCTGTGGTTTAGTCCCTAAGTTCTCTCCACCTCTCTGCAACCCCACAGACTAGCCTGCCCGACTCCTCTGTCCATGGGGTTTTCTAGGCGAGAATATTGGAAGGGTTTTCCATTTCCTTCTCCAGGGAAATCTTCCCGACCCAGGGATCAAACCTGGGTCTCTTGCATTGTCAGGCGGATTCTTTCCCGCTGAGCTGCCACCAGGGAACCCCTCGCCTTGTTCCAAACAGGATTCAGGTCAGATGGTAATAGAGCAGGTGGATAATGACGCAACCACAGGTGAAGACACCAACGTCAGGGAGAACGGACGGGAAGGTGGCGAAGTGAAGAGGAGATTATGACCCAAGTACATGTTCTTGATGATAGACAAGGATTGCAAGTTTGCTCTGTGCTTTCTAGTGGCCTAAATCCCAACAGAAACATACTTACCATGTAGTCAGTGCAAAGCAGGGTATGGATTTCACCCCCAAGTTCAGCTCTGTAATTTGTCATTCATTCATGTCCAACTTTTTGCAACCCCATGGACTGCAGCACGCCAGGCTTCCCCGTCCTTCACTATCTCCCAGAGCTTGCTCAAACTCATGTCCACTGAGTCAGCGATGGCATCCAACCATCTCATCCTCTGTTGTCCGCTTCTCCTGCCATCAGTCTTTCCCAGGCATCAGAGTCTTTTCTAATGAGTTGGCTCTTCGAATCAGGTGGCCGAAGTATTGCTTCAGCTTCTGCATCAGTCCTTCCAATGAATAGTCAGGACTGATTTCCTTTAGGATTGACTGGTTTGATTTCCTTGCTGTCCAAGGGACTCTCAAGAGTCTTCAACATCACAGTTCAAAAGCATCAATTCTTCAGCATTCAGCCTTCTTTGTGGTCCAGCTGTCACATCCATACATGACTAGTGGAGACAGCTCTGTAATAGGCAAATAAAAATAATTCAGTGTTGAGGCCCCATCTCTGTCATTCAGAGGCGCCCCGTCCCCATTCCCACTGACGTCTGCTGAGACGTCCTCTGGTTCTCAGGAGGGCTCCTCTGACAGTTCTGTTCAAGGGTCTCTCTCTGCCGCTCCTCACCACGCTGGGCCACAGCATACTTGGGTACTGGGTAGGCTGCCACATGCACTTTTCTGCTTTCCAACCTCTTGAAGCCTGTGAAAATCACCTACCACTTCCTCCTGCGTGGAGGTGCGGAGGGAGGAGGAGAAATTGAATCTAGACACATCGTGTAGATTTCATCCCCCTGTAGAGCTCAGCACACAGTGTCGCAGACCCCTGTGCGTCATTTGGGTGCAGGCTTCATCTGCAGGATGCGCCAGTGACTAAGTCCTCTGCTCCTTCCAGAAATCCTCTTCTCTGCCCTACTGCTTGTGTGTGTGCCTGTTCAGTTGCTCAGTCGTGTGGGACTCTTGGCGACCCCATGAACTAGTTCACCAGGCTCCTCTGTCCATGAGATTCTCCAGGCAAGAATACTGGAGTGGGTTGCCATTTCCTCCTCCAGGGAATCTTCCTGACCCAGAGATCAAACCCATATCTCTTGCTTCTCCTGCATTGCAGGCAGATTCTTTATCTCTGAGCCACCTGGGATCCCCCCTGAAGACTTGCTTATCCAGAGTGGAATACTTTCCTTTGATCTTTGGTGTAACTTCCCTCCTGGGAGCAATGGCATGGGACAATATGGATGCAGGTGGGATGACTGAGGCGCAGGTCAAGGGCACGGAACATCAGTGTTATCAATTAATATTTTAAACATGAAGTTGACAGAGGTCATATGCGTGGTTTGGGATATGTGGTGGCCACTGCAGGGAGACGGGCTAGGCAGAAGCCTGCAGCTCTCCACAAATGCAGAGACCAGAGTCTGAATTCTGCCCTTCTGTCATTCTTTTGGCATCTCTTGTGATGGAAAGATCTTCGACATGTACACTCTGCTGTATTTAAAATGGGTAACCAACAAGGACCTACTGTGTAGCATGGGGAAGTCTGCTCGGTGTTAAGTGGCAGCCTGGCTGGGAGAGGAGTTTGGGGGAGAATGGATACATGTGCGTGTATGGCTGAGTCCCTTCACTGCTCACCTGAAACTCTCCACGTTGTTTGTTAATCGGCTATGTGCTGTGCTGTGCTTAGTCATGCAGTTGTGTCTGACTCTTTATGACCCCATGGTCTGTAGCCCGCAAGGCTCCTCTGTCCATGGGGATTCTCTAGGCAAGACACCTGGAGTGGGTTGCTGTGCCCTCTTCCAGGGGCTCTTCCCAACCCAGGGTTTGAACCCAGGTCTCCCGTATTGCAGGTGGATTCTTTACCTTCTGAGCCACCAGGGAAGCCCTAGTTGGCTATGCTGCTGCTGCTGCTGCTAAGTCACTTCAGTCGTGCCCGACTCTATGCGACCCCATCCCTGGGATTCTCCAGGCAAGAACACTGGAATGGGTTGCCATTTCCTTCTCCAATGCATAAAAGTGAAAAGTGAAAGTGAAGTCGCTCAGTCAGGTCTGACTCTTCGCGACCCCATGGCCTGCAGCCTACCAGGCTCCTCCACCCATGGGATTTTCCAGGCAAGAGTACTGGAGTGGGGTGCCATTGCCTTCTCCAAGTTGGCTATACCCTAATAAAAAATAAAAACTTTTAATAAAAAGAAAAAAAAGAAAGATCTTTGAAAATGCCAGCCTTCTGAGATGGTAATAAAACTGTTGGTGATCTAACGAGTGATGGCATTTGAACCCCACGTGGATGTCAGGAGCTCCAGTGTGGGGCGGGATCTGGGCTGGGGAGGAAATCAGCCATCAGATCCTCGATAGCTCTGCCTGGCGCTGGAGATGGGGAAGCTTTTCTGCCCCCTTCCCTTCCACCTGACGCTCTATCCCAAAGGGCAGAGGGCAGGAGGACCACTGCAAGCCACCCAGGTGGCAGTCCATTGTCAGTAATAAAGGCTTTCCATTTGGTTCAAAGTATAAGCTATTTACTGGGTTCCCTGAAAATAAAGGAGAAACATAATGCCGCTGAAAGCATCGGCTATGAAATCCTTTGGGCACAAAGCGATGCATGGGATGATGGACGTTAGTCCTCCCAGCAGCCTGGCCGCAAACTGGGATGAGGCCCCGTGGACGTCGGTGTTTAGTTCTCTGACTGAGTAGCAAGAAATTCTAAATCACTGACAGCTGGCCTTTTCTCAGAGTCTCCCCAGGAGAGAGCAGCTCAGCAGTATGACCCCATTTTTCAGGCATGTGGAAATTCTGCCTTTGTTGGGCTCCTCCTGTGTGGACACTGACCATCAATCATGGGTCCAGGAGACTTTCTGTCTAAGTTAAGCCTGACATCGAAGAATCTGGAGTCTCAGGTGAATCTGCCCTGAATGGAGTGAGTGGTGATGGTGGATTAGGTCAGGAAGGTCCCCAGAGTTCCCTCCCGGAAGGACCAGGCTTCAGTATGAAGCTCCAGGAGGGTGCCTCTGTATGGATACGAGCCACTGAGATCTCACCTCTCCTGAGCAATGGTAGCTAAATGTTTGAATTGATCCACCCAGTATTCAACAACACTTCACTCCCCGTTGTCTGTGGTCTTGGACCCTCCAAGGAAAGTTCCCGTATACCTTTGACAGTGTATATAGGCAGTGCCTGCCAAGACTCTAAAATACTGATAACAGGGCCATTTAATATGGAATGATGCTGGTTTGGGGGAGGTCTGATAGCAAATTAAATTATTTATTGTAGGCAGTTTGTATTTGCAGCAGGGTTTTTGCTTTCTGGGTGATTAATGACGGCTTGACCCTGCTGTAAAATGCTAAGGGTGTTCTTCCCTGGTATCAGCTCTCACACTAACTCATACACATAGGTGTGGTTTCGTTACCATCTGGGAACTAACATATCCATCATGGACACGACTTCTATGGTCACGTCTAGGATGGCCTAGCCAAAGGCTGGACCATAGCGTTGAAGTCTGCCTTCTAGAAGACGGGGACCTCTGTCAGAGTTGGGGCAGCTGAACACGAAACCTAAAGAACCCTCAGTGCTCATGTCCTGGGGAATCTTGGAGATCCTGTTTCCTCATTTATAAAGTTGGATGATAACAGTTCCTACTTCACGGGGTTTCTGAGACAGTCAAATTCCACAGACCCTGCAGAGGGTTGGTCAGTGGCCTGGGGCTCACAGAGCCTGTGCTCGGGTCTGGAGCCCCTCTGTCTGCAGCCTCTGAGCACAGTCTGCATTTTCTGTTCAAGAAACAACGCGTCCCGTGGAAACATGGAGAGCGAATGCCTGCCGGTGGGCGGAGGTTGAAGGGGTGAGGCACACCTGCCTCCACTGGGTGCTTTTGTCCCCTGGGAACATCGGGCAGGGGCTGGAGACATTTTTGGTTGTCTCCCCTGGGGGTGAGGATGCTATGGCACCTGGTGGGTGGAGGCGAGGGAAGGGGCACCTACAGTGAACAGATGGCCCCCAGCAAACAATTGCTGGCCCCAGATGTCAGCAGAGCTAGACGGAGGGACCTGGGTCTTGGCTAAGACAACCACGAGGCAAGAATTCTGGCTGCTATTCTTTGCCTACCTACAATCTGTTCGGAGCAGGTCCTCGACGGTCCTGGAGCTGGGGGTACATCCTAGGGGGTCTCCAGAACGCCCAGCTCCCCTTTCCTTGCCCCTCAGCTCTGCAGAAGGACACTAGCTGACAGGTGAGGGTAAGGCACACCTTCAGTACCTGTGGGGGACTCAGACTGAGAGTCTCATGGTGCCTGCAGATACATTAATTTCACATTTGAATTTCACAAATTTGGTTCATCACTAGCTTACATTGAAGACACTTGTGAAAAAGGCACAGGCAAATAAAGTGTAGTCAACATTTGAGGTGCCCCTGGGAGCTTTTATCTTTCCCTTCTATTTTTTTTTGTAATAGCTTTAAACACCTTTAAAGCGGGAAGGAAGAAAAATGAAACATTCGATTCACAAAGCAAGGAAGACATCAGAACTAAAGGAATCTGTGAAGAAAGTAGGTTGAATAAAGCAATTAAAAAAAAAAGCTGAAATAAAAGCAAATTCAAGAGAATTACAATATTTAGTTTAAAGGCCCCAGAAAGAACACGGTTGGTGACAGGGCTGCGTGAAGACAGCAGGGTGACAGATTTGATTCTGCGTCTCAATAACTGGGTGATGCTGGTAATATAATAGTCCTTCCACGAACCTCAGTTTTCTCACCCTTAAAATGGCTTCTTCACCTCCATTAAAGGGTTTTTGCAGAGGTTAGAGGCGTGCATGTGCTAATAGACACAGCTGAGTGACGGGATAAAGGGGTAAGTCAGTGCTTTACCCCTCAGAAGCGCCTCTGAAGCCACACCAAGAATTCCCAAGCTTGGGCGAGATTCCTTCCCTGTCCCGGCGCTTGCGTGCTCTGCGGCCCGGAGTGTCTCCGATGTCACACGTTGAGGGCGCGCTGTGTTCTGCGGGCCCGTGTTGTCCGCGCGCGTCCACAGTCACCGGACCCTGCTGTCAGCCACTGTCTATACGACGTTGTCTGGGTTTCCCAGGCTTGCGCTTCCCGAGGACTGAGTTGATTGACCGTGGGAGGAAGGCTCTTCACGGGGTGGGGGCCTGGTTATCTGTAGGGTGTGTGACAAGCGATGGGCAACGTTGGTGTTTTTCTTGTTTTCCAAAGCTTCATTTCTGCTGGCTTTTCATATGCTTATTCACTCAGTCTTTTCCATGCGGGATTCAGAAGGGCTGACCATCTTGTCATTTCTCCCGATGGGTTGGGGGGCGGGAATAAAAGAGGGGGTGAAAAAAAGGGGGGCTTCATCAGCCATTTGTTAGAATATAATGTTGAGAAGCAGTAGAATGGAAAAATCTGAATTTCCATAGTTATTTCCGGAACTAAACTGATTAAAATCCTTTCCTAGGTAGGTTGGAGTCTTCCCTTTAACCACGTTCAGAAGAAAGGGCCGAGAGAGGCATTGTGGCGGGGGCATTAAATCTGCTTGGGTGACTCAGAATGCGGGTTGGCACGGCGGCGTGTCACGGGGCGCGTCGCAAACCCGCCGAGTCGGTGGCCGTGGTGTGTCTGAAAGGGCCTGGGCCTCACGCTACCATGCTGAATTTGCTTCCTTTTAGGCTTTCACAGCAAAGTGTTTGAAGCTGAGCCTTTCATTCCTTTTCGCGGGGCTGTCATCAATAGGAAGAGCGCATTAGGGTCCCCCCATCGCTGCCTTTCTCAGGATCGTGGTTAAAGTGGGGATTGTGTTTTAGGCTGTGCTCTAATGAGAATTTGAATTTCGTGCGGAGCTGGAGTGTCAATGAAAAATCACCCGTTGCCCAGCTGTGCAGCCTGTGAATATCTTTCCCTGTGGTTTATTCTGCCCTGGCTCCTGTTAATTTATTCAATCACGAATCAGGCCATCGTTATTGAACGCCCATGGTGTGCCAGGCGCTGGGCTCATCTTTAAAATGTTACAGACAGCTGAGGCTTTGGTTTTTCCTTTTTAATGTTTAAATTTTATTTTTTGGTTTTTTGGCCATGCCATGCAGCATGTGGGATTTCAGGTCCCTGACCAGGGATCGAACCTGCACCCCCTGCATTGGAAGCATGGTCTCTTAACCCTTTGACTGCCAGAGAAGCCCCCATTTTCCTAGTTTTCTGTGATCCCAGCCTGGAAGGGGAGATGGATGACAAGATGCAGAGATGTTGTTACTGGCAGCATGGTGAGAAGACTCTGGGGAGGCTCAGAGCTGAGAAGAGGCAGCGATTCACCCCAGGAGGAATGGGGGAATGTCTGCAAAGAGATGTCCTCCCCATCCCCACCTGAGGGCGGCCAGGACTCCAGCAGGCAGGCCCTGGGGACAGGGTATGGGCTGGCGGCCCCAGGACAGCTTTGGGAATGCTGTCACTGTTAAAAGGAAACAGTTCCAGGAAAAGTGAAGGCGTCTGAAGTGTCCAGAAGTCAATCAGTGCTGACGCTATTAAGCTCTGTGTGATAGGAGCCAATTTCTAGGTCAGAAGCCAAGGTCATCAGGGCCACGTCCCTCCTGAGGATGGAAGATGGGGTTTCAAGACAAGAACCTGGGCAATGGACGGAGGCTCTGGGGAACGCACGCTCAGCTCTCGCCAGCTGCAGGCTGGACCCCTGGACCCGTGTTTCAGTGGGATGGGCGGTCCTCCGAGAGCCTGGACTCCTGTCCTGTTCAGCAGGAGTCTGTGCTGCAAGCTGACTGCAGCAGGGAGGTCTCTGGCAGCTCGGGGGGCGGCGGGAACGGAGACCACGTTTTAAAGCTGAGCTCTCAGGGTCTCTTCTAGCCAGCCAGTTCCCAGGGTTTCCATAACATCCCTCCCCGCTCCCCCCGGGGTCTGTAAAGTAAGGAGTCTGGGATCATCTGCCATGAACACAGCACACCTCGGGCACCGCCGAGAGGGGCCGGGAGGGTACAGTGGCCTGTGCTCCCAGCTGCCCCCTTCTGCTCCTGGTCTGTGGGTTTGGCTACAAAGACTAGACCTGGAGTCCCGACCTGCTGCCTTTGGGATCTGGGGTTCCTGATCTGTAAGAGTCCTGGGGGTGCCCTTGAGGGCCTGTGGCCACAGTGGGGGTACGGGGGCTTCAGTCAGGATGGACTCCACATGCAGGTGCCGAGACCCAGGCCAAGACCCTTCCCCAGGAGGGTCCCCCTCACCGGCTCCAGATGGGCATGTCTTGGGGGGACACAGGTCAGCCCACCTCGCGGATGCTCCTGCCTGTTGACGGGATGGACATGGTCAGCCCGTGTCCTGATTCCCAGCCCGGGCCTGCATGCACGGGACCCTGAGTGGACTGAGCTCCAGGCAAGCCCTGCTCCCTGTTTGCCTGCCTGTTGGTTTTGGCCTCTGACCTTCACATGAGGGTTTTTTCTCGAATAGCTCCTGCTCTTTAGTGACCCAGCCACAGTTTACAATGAGACGCCGTGTGCTGGGGGCCCTGGCGTCCAGCAAAGCTTGTGGAAGGGCTCACGGATGGACCAGGATGCTTCACCTTGGTGCTCTGAGTGTGAGGGCCTGGGGGGCTTTATCTCACACGGGTCTCTTATTCCAGATCCTTCTCCAGTCTTGGATATGTAAGCATGATTCGTGGCCCCCTGGAGAGGGACCCAGGGAAGCGGGATGGGAAGAGGGCTGGCGGGTGAGACTCACCATCCGGGGGGCGCTTCTCAGTCGCCCCTTTCTTTAGCCCTTTGTCTGTGCCCACTGAGTCTTACCATCCGGGGGGGGGGGTAATTTTGCTTAATGGCTCTATTTTCAAGAAGATCTGCTGTGCCTGAGGTCTCAAAGCCCAGATCCCAATTCAGTTCCCCCCCAGGACACCCTTACTCTTCTGGATGACAGAGTGTGAGGCAGGGGCGGGACAGGAGGGTCTAAGATGGTAGGCTTTCAGACTCATCCAGGGGCGCCTTAGGAAGTGTTAAGCAACTACTTTTTAGAGGAGAAATCAGCCCCGGTGTCTAGTGTCTGCCGACTTCCGTGTGGCCAGTGCTCCCCTCGTGGTCCGTTTCTAGCTGCCATGTGACATCACTGAAGGCAGAGTCTGTCAGAGATGCTTGTAGCATGTCCACCACGTAGATACATGAGGCTGGGTCCCTTCGGGACAGGACAGGAGCGAAACGTGATGGAAGAATTAGGAAGTGATATGTTCTGAGGACCTTCTACATGGTTTTTCAGAAATTGCTTTAAATTCTAAGTTTCTGTAATTTAAGTGTTTAAATTCTAGGTTTCTGTAGTTTAAGTGTTGATAATGGCCGCTTTCAAAAGCTGACTCACAAAAGTCCTGAACGTGTCACTGCTGGTTCTTGCAAATTGGTGTGGACTGCCGGTAGAACACCTCACCACTGGGACACATTCCCCCACTCACTGGCACATGGGAGCTCAAATTTCTAAGGCTTTCTGGAACTTGTGGTGTAAATAGGTTTGTTTCTTAGTGACTTCTCCCCCTGCAGGCCTTTTGATTTCATTCCAGTTCTAAAAGATGGAAAGTAAAACCTGTGGTGAAGGTAAATGAATGTGCAGAGTCAGACACGGTTGAGTGACTGAGCATGCATGCTCATATACAGATACACGCGTGCATGTATACATGTATTTATGTTTCTTTTTATTTTCTCTACTGCCCTGTGGTGAGGTTTTGGGAAGGTGTGCCAGTTATTCCTTGTTGCACTTTATAGCTTTACATTAAAACTTCCCTGTTTAAAAACTGTGGTGAGGTTTTGGGAAGGTGTGCCAGTTATTCCTTGTTGCACTTTATAGCTTTACATTAAAACTTCCCTGTTTAAATTTCTTCTCCCGATTGGACCCTGACTGAGATGGAATGGTAGGGGGTAAAACAGTGCTGTCCCCCTGCTGTGTCACATGGCAAGTTCAAGTTCAAGCGAGCTGTCTCATGGGCTTGTCTGTCCTCACGGTCTGCAGCCACCCCGTCATTCTCCCACCAGGGCCTTCAGATTAAGCCCTTTCTAGGTTTCTTTTGTTGGTTGGTCCCTCACCTTACCTCTGTCCATCCAGCTCACCCTTCAGGGGAATGTCAGAGTCATTCTCCCAGATGTTTTGCACTAAAGGTTTGACTTCTGCAAACCGCAGTTTTGAGGACACCTGGTCGTTGGCTCCTGGCCACCTTGGGCCAGAGGCTGGGCCCAGTGAGAGGGCGGCAGCCAGGCTGTCCTTCCTCCCCATCTCTGCTCTGGTCAAGGTCTCCAGCGGTGACTACATTGTCTCCATAACCCTAACTCCCCCTGGCTGTGCCTGAACACTGAGCCTCTCCTGCTGGGTGGCCTTGGTCTCTGCTCGGGTACCACCTCCACCCACTGCTGATCTCCAGGTGGCCTCATCGACCTTGAATGACTCTTTAGCACGGTCAGCACTGTTTACCAAGATCCCTGTACTACATGCTCTGGAAGAATTGCTGCTTTTGAACTGTGCTGTTGGAGAAGACTCTTGAGAGTCCCTTGGAGAGCGAGGAGATCCAACCAGTCCATCCTAAAGGAGATCAATCCAGAGTATTCATTGGAAGGACTGATACTGAAGCTGAAGCTCAGCTACTTTGGCCACCTGATGCAAAGAGCCGACTCATGGAGAAGACCTTGCTGCTGGGAAAGACTGAAGACAAAAGGAGAAGGAGGCAACAGAGGATGAGATGCTCAGATAACATCACTGACTCAATGGACATGAGTTTGAGCAAACTCCGGGGGATGGTGGAGGACAAGGGAGCCTGATGTGCTGCAATCCCTGGGGTCGCAGAGTCGGACACGACTGAGCGACTGAAAACAACGTGCTCTCTACTCAAGGACGGGTGTGGGCTCCTTGTTCCCGGCCAGACTCTGAGTCAGTGAATCCTGCCTTTGAACCTGACACGTCTCCTGCCCTTGGTAGGGGAGTGCAGGGGCATTCCTGATTCCCACTCCTTGCTCCCACCCCCTCATGCTTGGTATTTTTCTTCTCTGTTTTCTTTTTAGTAAATTCTGTACTTGACACTAGCATGGGTAAAGAAAGAAAGAAAGTGAAATTGCTCAGTCGTGTCTGACTCTTTGTGACCCCATGGACTGTAGCCTACGAGGTTCCTCCATCCATGGGATTCTTCAGGCAAGAGTACTGGAGTGGGTTGCCATTTCCTTCTCCAGGGGATCTTCCCGACCTAGGCATTGAACCCAGGTCTCCTGCACTGCAAGCAGACGCTTTACCATCTGAGCTACCAAGGAAGCCCAAAGCGCCACCTCATTTCCAGTGCTGCCCATGTAGAATCCTGGGACCTAGAACACCTCCTTGCTAGCGCTCAGGGCTGAACCTCTTGCTTGCTGGTGCCCAAAGGCCGCGGCGCTGGAAGAGGCACCAGCTATGCAGAGGCACCAGCTAACAAGCAGGCTGGAGGAGGAGACACAGCCCAACAGCGAAGGGGAGCAAGTGACTCACAGGCGTGGAATTCCAACGGTCAGGCCCTGAGCGGTCACTGAGTAATTAGGTGTGGTCACTGGTTGCCTGCCTGGAGGCTGACTTAATCAATTTGTCATTTTTGGACTGCTCAGCTCAGCTTGCTGTGGGGACCCTGCCCATTTACCTTCCTGGTTCGAGTGCCTGCTGGGTGAAACAAATCATGAGAAGACCAGGCTCGTTATCACCCTTCTCTGTGACCAAACCCCAGAGCCCCAGGCTCCTTGGTCACAGGTTACAGACGGCTTCTCGTATGGCCGACTCTGGGGTTCAGGCTGGCACTTGTTTTATGAAGAATAAACAGACACAACCCAGGGCAAGTATCTCAGTGGAGGTTGAAGGATTGTCCTTGGGGTATTGGATTTCAGCCAAGTTATGCCCCAGGGAGCGGAACCCTGGCTCCGGAGGAGCACACGCTACCGTGAGGATGAGGAATGAAGTGATGCTCAGTACTCGGTCCCAGGTACCAGCAGCATTCCTCCAGGGGTGCCCAGTGCAGCCAGAGTCCCAGTGCTCGTGGAGAAAGGGGGTTCTGTGACCACCCACCTGTAGGAAGAGCTGGGCTTCCCAGGTGGCACTAGTGGTAAAGAATCTACCCGCCAATGCAGCAGACTCAAGAGACCTGGGTTTGATCCCTGGATTGAGAAGACCCCCTGGAGAAGGAAATGGCCACCTACTCTAATATTCTTGCCTGGAGAATCCCATGGACAGAGGAGCCTGGTGGGCTACAGTCCCTGGGGTCGCAAAGAGTGGGACACGACTTAGCACTTGTCAGCCGCCTTGCGTTGTGGGAACGACAGGTGCATCCTGGTATGTCCTGGGGTCGGAAAGTCTGGAGGTGAAGAACCCCTTTCAGCTCTGTTGGCCGTGGGCCCCATTCCTTACTGGTCATGTGTTTCTGGCCCCAGAGCTGGTTTCACAGGCAGTGCTCACATGGAACATGGCAGAGTTTCCAAGCCTGGCATCAGGCATCAGAGATGCTCCCTGGGAAGGTCTGAAACCAAAGCGACTCCTGGGGTCCACCCGTGGATGTTTTGGTTTAGGAATTTCTGGGTAGACTCCACAATCCACACGTCTTAAAACTTCCCCAGAGGATATAATGATCACTCAGGTTAGGATGTGAACTCAAACACCCAGAGGACCTTTTGGGTGGCCACAGAGTCCTAGAGTTGAGCTTTCCTTTCTGGTAAGCCTGAGCACCCCAGAGGCAAACAGGGGAGACCAGTGGTGGTTCGAGTCCATCTTAGATCCACCCTGGGCAGTGAGCATCTTGGAAAACCTGGCCTCAGGAGATACCCCCATAGGGTCATCATATTTTTCAAGGGCTGGGAAAGACAGCAGTTGGGAAAGTAACTTTGCATCAGTGGCTTGCAGTGAAATTGTGAGACTGCACAAAAATTGTGAGATTGTGCTGCAACTGAATTGTTGAATTAGCAGCTCTCCCTTTGGGAAGAAGAGGGGAGGAGAGGGCCTCCTCTGGGATTATTTACTCACCCTTGACTTGCACAACATCCAGGAGAGTGCTTCTAGTACATTTCTACCCATCCTGGGAAATGTGTCCCACATCTCCTGGGAAAATCAAGATGGAAGAGACATCTGAACTGAGGATGGACCCATTTAGAATCACTTGAGGAACAGCCTGAGGTTGTGGATTTGAACTGATCCATGGGCACTTTTAGTAACAGGGGAGTGGCAACCAGACCTGTTTCCAGGCCACCAAAGGCAAGCATGAGCAGCCAGGGGATACACGGGGGGTAAGTGGGCCTGGTCATCTGGAATCTTATGCCAAAACCATGCAGGTTAAAGCGTTAGTCCCTCAGCCATGTCAGACTCTTTGTGACCCCATGGACTGCAGCCCTCCAGGCTCCACCGTCCATGGGATTCTCCAGGGAAAAATGGTGGAGTGTGTTGCCATCCCTTCTCCAGGGGACCTTCCCGACCTAAGAATTGAACCTAGGTCTCCTGCATTGCAGGTAGATTCTTTACTGTTGAGCCACCAGGTAGGACAAAAGGACCTGCAAAAATTGAGGCTGTCCCACTCTCATGGAATCAGGTCCTACCAAGCGGTGGTTCCAGTAGACCTGGAAACAACAGCACCCTGGGCTGCGGAGCCCCGAGGGGAGCGGGGGCTGAGCAGATCACGATTCCTTGCAGCTCTTACGAACCTCACATGGTTCAGCTTGGCTGCACAAAAGAATCTGCAAATCAGTGGAACAAGTCAAGTTTAATAAGTGACCAGATCTCAGCCTCAAATGAAGTTCAGATCTGTTTGACCCATTTTAGGGTCAAAATCTTGCTTAGCTCACCGAATACTTCCTTATAGAGAAAACGCTGGAATTTATTAATCATACTCTGCAAGCATGAACTATTTTACCTCCCCACCCACACCATCAAGGTGCCTCAGGGGCTTTAAATAGCAGACAATGCAGAAAGGGGCGTGGGTGGAAAACTCAGGTCTGAAGTGAAGCAGAGAGATGTGAAGCGACCGCCAAGCCCTGGAGCCTGGGGGGTCTTGCAGGTCTGGGTCCTACTCTCTCTTCAGCTCCGTGTGACTTTGGGAGAGTTACACAGCATCTCAGAGCTTTGGTTTTGATGACTATCACGTGGGGATACAGGTGGTGACCTTTTCATGGGCTCGTTTTGAGGATTAATTCAGAGAAAGTGCATTCACTGTACGGCATTTGGTCCGATCCGCGTGCTCACTCGGGACAGGGTCAGTGTAGGTACAGAAGTTACGGTCCCTCGGGGTTCCCGTGCCCCTTGGATCTGCCTCTTTTCGTTTTTTTCTGCGTCCTCAGTTTGACTCGAGTGCGCTGAATCAGGGGCCAGGTCGTCGCTGCCCACCCAGAGCCCAGCACCGTGCCGGCTCTGTGCCAGGCACTCAGAGCACAGCCGTTGAATAAACAGATGCATGAACGGAAGAAGAGAACAGTGCTTTTAACGCTAAGCCCGGAGCTCTTCACACTACAGTCTGCTGCCTTCAGAGAGACGCTGTGACAATAAACAGTGACAGCGTGAACGTTGGTTTAAATCCATTAAACAGTGCTGTCCTGGGCCGTGTCCTCTAGACGCGTTCAGAAACGATAGCCGAGGGGCCAGGGAGGCTGCAGTGCACCCCCGAAGTGTTCCTCGTCTCCCGTGGTCTCCCACTCAGAGACCTGAAAACCAAGACACTAAATAGGATATGGTTTTCTTTTCTTTATGCGAAAGTGAAAGAACTAGTTCCCTGTGCTTCAGCTTTTAAAGTAGTATAAAGTCCACATGATTCAAAGAAAAAAAAGCTATGGTTTATTATGATTTGTGTATCTCAGTCAGCAAAGAATCTGCCTGCAGTGTAGGAGACCTGGGTTTGATCCCTGGGTCAGGAAGATTCCCCTGGAGAAGGAAATGGCAAACCACTCCAGTATTCTTGCCTGGAGAATCCCATGGACAGAGGATCCTGACGGGCTACAGTCCATGGGGTCGCAAGAGTCGGACATGACTTAGTGACTAAGAAGTCACTAGTAAGTCGCCACCATAATGGAAAAGAACAGAAATGAATGTATGTAGACAATAGCGGAGTTACAGTGCTGTATAGCAGAAATTAGCACAGCTTTGTAAGTCAGCTATGAAAATGAAAAAGTGAGAAAGAACTTCCCTGGTGGCTAGACAGTGAAGAATCGGTCTGCAAAGCAGGAGACCCGGGTTCCACCCCTGGCCTGGAAAAATCCTTTAAGAAGGGAATGGGAACGCACTCCATTAAAACAACAACAACAACAAAATACCTCCTGCTTTCTTGGTGGACAAAAGCAGAAACTCCCAGCAGTTTTGCTCAACTTTTGGTTCCTTGGCAGATCCAACAATGATACCACGGGAGCAGCCGGCTGGAGATGGTGGATTGGGGAGTGGCCAGGTCTAGAGTGGAGCCCGGTGCAGTCTGAGCTTTGAGAGCAGGTGAGAGGGAGGAAGTCCCCATGTGGGTGTGGAGTGCAGGGTGAGCCTGTCACAAACGTCATCTCATCGAATCTAGACTGAGGATGATTACCACCCCTGCTTCATGTTAAAGAGACCCCCACAGAGCGTGTAAGGGGACGAAGCCTGGGTCTGAACCCAGGACTGGCTGCTTTTGAGGCCTCTTCCACCAGCTGCCTCCAGAAAAAGGACCCAATTTGCAAAAGAATTCTGTATCCTCCTCTCTCTTTGCTAAGCTGTGAAGTACTCGAATGTTTGATTTCAAGAGCAGATACACCTGATGAAATACAGATTTATTTTAGAAAATTTGCCAAAGTCAGAAGTTATATGAAGGCCAAGCAGGACTGCAGCCCAGGGGGACTATCTGAAAACAGAAATTAGACTTTTGGGGTTCTGCTCAAAGGAAGGAAAAGATGAAGGAGGGTGTTAAAGCTAAGCAAAGGAAGTGCACTGATTTTTACTTTGCAGTTCATTTTCCCCATCATTTCTTCTTCTTTTTTTTAAAAATTATTCTTATTTTATTATTTGGCCGCCTCGAGTCTTAGTTGCGGTATATGGGACCTTGTGATGGGGAATGCAGGCTCTCTAGTTGTGGCTGGTGGGCTTAGTTGCCCCAAGGTGTGTGGGGTCTTAGTCCTCCGACCAGGGAGGGAACCTGTGCGCCTGTGTCGGAAGGCTGGTTCTCAACCTCTGGACCACCAGGGAAGTCCCTCCCCCAGTTTTTTCTTTCTGAGAGCTGGGTGGAGTCTTCTAAGATCACTTGAAGGTTGTTAAACTGACCATTCTTTTTCCTATCTGTTCATAAAAATGATATCTATGGCATGTGGATAGAAAGCTCTTTCTCAGAAGCCAGATGCTGGGTACAGGTAGGGCAGGCTATGAAGCTAGATAGCAAAGTTAGCTTGCTTTTGGTGAAAAATTCTGAAACGTCTGGCAGCTATTGGCTTCTGTGCAGGGCCTACTTTTGGTTCCTTGATCTAGAGGATGCCCGTAGATTTGAAGGCTCAGCAGAGCATGCCTTTGGTATGTTTCCCTGCAGTTAGCTTCTCACTCAATCGTAATCCCAGAGAAGGGCAACTGGGGAGGCCCCCTCTGCTTCTCTGTACCTCCGGGTCTCACGCTGGGCCTGGCAACAAAGTAGACCTCACAGAGGCTCCCTGACTTAACAAGCAATCACACGAATACGGAAAATAACTGCTCTTTCTGGCAACACTCGTCTCAATGAGGGAACATGCAGTCAGAGCAGACCCGTTTGGATTCTAAGCCAGCTCCAAGAAACTGGAGGAGTCTGAGAGATGATGATTGTGGGGTCAGGTCCGGCTTTGGGCCAGATGAGGTGATGCATCACTCCACCTTCAGGTCTGTTTCTCTGAATGTCCTGGGCTCCAGGGTGGGCCCGATACCACCCGGTCTTCCTGGATCCTGCCAGCTCAGACCTGGGAGCCGGCATCTCAGTGAGCCAGACTTTCATTCTGGATTCCCCTGGTCTGGACCACCAAGCTCACAGCCCAGCTCTGAAAGCACATACTGCCCCTCCCCCAGGGAAGCCTTCCTCTGCTGGTCTAGAACGTTCTGGCTCAGAGGTGGCGTCATCAGACATACCTAGATCCATACCCTCGCTCTGGACCAGTGACTCAGCCTCTCTGAGCCCTCATCCTTTCCTCGAGAGTGTGGATCCCATACTAGCATCCATCTCAAAGAGTGTGGGAGAGGTAAGACAGTGCAGTAATCGCCCTGACTGCACGTGTAATAGGGAAGAGCAGACCTGAGTCCACGTTGGAGCTGTTTCTCTTCCTTCACCCCTGCGCTTTGTTGCCTGGATGGAGTCATGCTGGCTCTTTCGTAAAAGAATGTGGCCTAGAGCCTGAAACACACAGAAGAGCCCGCTCTCAAGGCTCTGACCTTTAAAGAGTGCTCACCTTACAGCACTCTTCCATTCACATGGAGAAAAAAAGTTGCAGAACAGAGAATAACATCTGTCCTCTTGGAGGTTTGCAGGGCAGGGTGACTGACCCACATGGACAGCGGCAGGAACAAAGGATTCCAAGACCAAGAAGAAATCAACACAATACTGTAAAGCCATTATCCTTCAACTAGAAATAAACAAATAAATAAAAACTGGGGGAGAAAACCCACCCACAGGCACACACACACATGAAAAAGAAGTTTGCAACAATCAATCAGGTCCTTCCCTCACCTTGCCTTTAAAAATGCTTTGCTAAAACCTTTCAGGGAGCTCCAGGTTTTCCAGGGCATGATCTACCCACCTCCTTGCAAGGTTCCCGCAATAAACCTTTCTCTGGTCCAAACTCCGACCTTTCAGTTTGTTTGGGCTCACTGTGTGTTGGGCGCACAGACTTGCATTTGGTAACACACAGCCTAGCACACTTGTCCCTTCAGGGCTGGCCCCCTTTTCCCTTTGTCCAACAGCATTCTTTTTCTAATTTCCTCCAATGTTCAACATTATCGTAAAAGGACAGTTGAGGATAGGAGAGCATGTTTGTGATACACAGACTTGGACAACGCTGGGACTTCCCTGTGCCCACCACAGACCCTGCCCGTGGGAATCTCAGAGCATGGTTATTAAATGAATCCATCCATTATTTCAATTTCACAACCCGCAACCTTGGCAGATTCTAAGTTGACCGGGTGATCTCTGATTGCGCTGCAGCCTTCTCGGTCTTCTCAAGGAGTCTTTCCACATTATCCCTCTTTTTAAGCATATTTACCAGAAGTTGTTTGTTCTTACATTTCAAATGCAGAGTTCTTTTCTATTTTAATAGCCCTCTGTGATTAGTTTCTAAAACCCTGCCCTGTGGTCATGTAAATAATATTTGAGGTATTCACATATTTCTAAAAATTGGTAACAGTGGGGAAAATAAAAAACATTCTCGACCCCACCTATGATGACTCAGTTTTCGTAACTCTCTTTCTTAGCCAGGGTTTGAGTAAGTCATGATCAGGCGCCATTCCCCAAAGTCAATTAACTCTGTCTGTTGGAACAACACTGAGACAGAGGGATGGGGCTCCAGCTTGCCTTTCAGACCCCTGAGGGCTGCCTGGAGGAGGTGGAATTCCCTGAGGGGCCTTAATCAGAATCTACTCCACCTGCCACATTGGGGCAGCTCTCGCCTCACCCAGTTCTGCCCATGAGCACCTGGCCCTCTTGATACTGCATTGCTTGGTTTTCAGTCTCAGGGGTGATGGAGAAGGGATGTGAACACTGGGAACCATACCCAGCCGGGAGCACCCTGCCTTATAAGAGGGTCTGGGTTTTGTTGCACTTGCATGTTCTCCAACTTCTACTGTATTTTCCACCTTAAGGGAGTTGGGAGGAGGGCAGTGGCGCCATCAGGAGGCTGTCCTGCTCATCTTGGTGTCTTTGGGTCCTTCTAGTGTCCAAAGCATGGGACGATCCAGCCATACTTTCTGAATTAAGGAAGGAATGAACGAGACTCCTGCCCTTAGAGGGAACCAAGGGACTTCACTTATTCAGATCCAGCTGATGGATTTACATGCTTTCATGAAACTCTCATAAACTTGGCCAAGACTTACCACATCTATCCTCAGGGCAGGCTGGGTTTTTGAAAGCAACTATCTGCGGCTTCCTTAATGAAAACCAAACAACATAAATCGTGCCAGGACTTACCACCGACAGCCCTGGGGAGGCAGGCTCCTCTCTAACTACCTGCAGGTTTCTGTGGGGAATAGTGGCTGGCAGTGGGGGCTGAGGATTGGACGGATCTGTAAATAATAACAGTTATCACAACAAAACCTGAGTTGTCAATGCCCTGCCTTCTCACATCCTGTGAGCATCCGATAGTGGACACATCGCTGCAGACGGACGAGGGGACAGCCTCCAAACCAGCCTCGGGCCAGTCTCCCCAAGCCCACCTTCACCCTGGTACCTGTCAAGTAACTTTCAGAAGAAGTAACTGTGAAATATTACTTTAAATGGTTTCCTTTTCCTACTGAGAACAAAACCCACAAGACAGAGTTACTTACCTTGTCTGGCTCTGCAGCTTATGAGCGACTTACTTCTGCTACCAAACAGACTACAAAGAATGAGTCCATTCATCATGAAACCCTGCTCCCCAGTCGGGTGCTAGAATTGATTTTTAACCAGCAGGAGCCAGAGGTAAGCTTTAGATGTTGCTTTAGTAAGAGAAACCTCACGGGCTATTTGGTGAGAGGGAAATACTGCTGTTTCGATTGCCTGTGTGTGGGTGGACCAGCCCACTCCCCACTAAACACATTGGCTAGGGAGACCCATTTTACTGAGACAACACCCAAACTTCAAGAGGGTAGGCCAACTTCACAGATTTTGGAAAAAAAAAAATGTTGTTTTTCAAAATCTCCAAATGACATCATAACCATTACACTCTCACATCTGAAATGACAGCATTTAATAAGGGTTCTCAGAATGACTTTTTTGCCAATCAGGTTTGAATAAACGGGGTGGGGGTGGGAACCCAGAGCCCTAGGAGTTCTACGTATGAAAACTTCACAGACCACAGAAGGATGCTTCACCCCATGCCACAGCTCTCTGGGCTAGGGCGGAGAGGCTGTAGAACCACGTGGTCCTGGGCCTGGCAGCTCAGAGACCAAAACCAGTTAAAACAAAGGGCTTGCGTGGTTGTTTTTTTTTTTTTTTTTTAATCAATCTAGGAAAAGTACTGTGTAAGCTAAATTGTCATCAGTCTTTTACATTTCATCACTTGGAAACACGTGGCAGACCTCTGGCCTCCTTGGCCTTTGGCATATGGGAGCCTGAGCACCCTCTGTGTGTGCATGGGGCTGTGGTACCCCGGCCCCGTGGCCGCATTTCCGATTCTCTTAGAAGGACCGCTTATCAGCGGCTTGAACAGGTACCAGGGTGTGCATTTTTCTATTGCTGGCACGAGCAGAGACTTCCTACTATTTATTTTTCTTGTGTCCTTAGAATTCTTTTCTGTGACTGCTCACAATTCTTTCACTTGCCTTGCATCTGAGCATACACTGTGGTAGAAATTTGACAGAGCTTTGCGAAGAAGGGTGAATGTAAAACATTTTTGCTTTTCTCTGGATCAGTGGTGTTCAGGAGGTGACAGGACCTATGGAAGAGGACAGAAGGAAGAGTCCGCGAGTTTGGGTTGGGTCCCCTCTGCCCAGAGACCACATCCCAGCTCACTTTTCTGCTACATGCAGGTCCTCTGTCGAAGGCTCTCCAGACTTTACTGGGGAGGGAACAGGGGCATGGGTAAGAGCTGCCAAGTTTCCAAAAATGCATTTTGTCATCAGGAAAACCAGCGAGGAATTTAGTGGATGATGGAAAGGTGATTAAATATTTTTCTCCAGACATCGCAGTTCCTTCAGGGACTCCTTTATGGAATCCCTGTGGCTTAACAAGCCCCAGGAGGGGCTAGTGGCTGGTTACTGAGTTTAATTAATCAACAGACATCTTATCCCCCTCAAGGGATTTCTTTAAAATTGTTGGGAAAAAGATCCAAGGATCCGATAAAGCGCCATGAAAATATCAGGCCTGTAACTTTCTAGGACGCAGCTCTTCAGCACGTCTGGGACGTTTTAAGACTTTTCAGAGAGCTGCTGGCACATAATAGGAGCACGAGGTACTTGGAGGGTGCGGTGACCTCGGCCGACTGAGAAAAGATGTTAAGAGAATGACCTTCCTCTCCAGGGTTCACACCTCAGCACAACTTTACTCCTAAAAATTATCCACCAGCTTCTAGGCCCCTGGCTGATTTCCCTTTGAGGGGTTAATTCAGGGAAGAGACTCTAATGATTTCAGCCTGTTCTTTCATCTGGATGAGCCTCCAGCCTGGCCTCCAGCTTGGCAGGCCCAGATCCTTGGCTGAAACTGGCCTTGTCTTTGCCCACCATGGTTTGCATACTGCGGATCCAATATGGTAGCCAAGAGCCACCTGTGGTTTAAATTTGAATTAATGGAAGTAGAACACATTCAGTTTGTCAGTTGCAACCGCAGCTTAGAGTGCTCAGTAGCCAGACACGGCTGGTGGCCCTAACATTTCCTTCGTGGCACAGAGTCCTATTGGGTAGCCCTTCTTCTCAGGGTCCACCCTACAAATCCCCACCTCCGATTGATACCAAACAGTCCACACCTCGTCATGTACCAGGATGGTTGCTGTTGGAGAAAAATCCCAAGACTGTGAAGATTGGTGCTGTCAAGGGGACAGCATTTAATCTAGGCGGGTTCCCCTAGACCCTTGAAAGTGATGTCCTGCTTCCAGAATCTTCCTGTCCATTCCCTGCCACATGTGCCCACCTCTCCCTGACTCCTCAACTCCTATTTCAGCCCCTACCCCCTAACGCCTGGCCTAGGACCTTGAGGAAGCAGGGAAGCAAGGGGGCACCCTCCGTTTCTTTCCGGGGGCCCACGCCACGTTCATCACCCCTCTCCTCTTTCTTCACAGCAAGTCTGACTTCTTGCATCTTGCTCCTGACTCCTCAGCCCAGTCAGGGACTTTGTGCCTCCCTGTTTCCCAAATCTGCCCGTTAACCTCTTTATCCCTCTGTATTAGTTTCCCAGGGCCGGCCTCGCAGACTGGTGCTTTAAAACCCCAGGAAAGCATTGTTTTACAGTTCTGGAGGCTGGAAACCCAGGTGCCAGCAGGCCTTTGCTTCCTGGGAGGCCCCAGGAGAGGACCCGACCCCTGCCTTTCTCTTGGCTCCAGTCCCTGGCGGCCGTCCCTGGCCTTCCAGGGTTCGTGGATCCTCACTCTAATCTCCTGTCTTTACACAGGGCTCTTCCTGTGTGTCCGGCTTCACACAGCTGTCTTTTTATACGAACACCAGTCATGCTGGAGTCGGGCCACCCTGTGCCGCGGTGACCTCATCTTACTCATTACATCTGCAACGACCTTGTATCTGAGTCAGGTCACATTTTGAGGTCCTCAGGGTTAGGATTTCAGCACTTTTTGGGAGGGGGAAACACAATTCCTGTCTATCACCCCCCCATGTCCATGATCAGCTCTGCCCTGTATGCAGGGGCATGGCCCCTTTGGCCTCTTCACTTGCCCTCAGTCCTTGGTTGGGCTTGTCTCCAGGAGCAGATGAGGGGTGGAAGAGGCATCTGGCCCCACTCTCAGACCCTCCTGTGATGATGCTGTGGGTCCGGAAGTGCCAGGCCCTCTGAGGCCTGCCTTCTGTCGAGCACCTTCCCCTCCTCGGTCTCAGTAGACAAGCATGGGGCAGGCATCACCGTTTCTCTCTCTTCTCCCTTCAGCTCTGGATGTTTAATCACTGTCCTTGGGTGTCTCCCTGGTGGCTAAGACAGTAAGTACCTGCCTGCAACGTGAGAGACTTGGGTTCAATCCCTGGGTGGGGAAGATCCCCTGGAGAAGGAAATGGCAGCCAGCTCCAGGATTCTTGCCTGGAGAATCCCATGGACAGAAGAGCCTTGTGGGCTACAAACAGCCCATGGGGTTGCAAAGAGTCGGACACAACTGAGCAAATGAAACTCTCACTTTCTTTCACTTGGGTGTCTCAGCACCCCCTTTCAATCCCTTAATGCGGCCCACAGTCCCCTGGAAAAATTCTCTGCACACCCCTTGCTGAGTGTGCTGTACTGTCTGGCCGGATCTTGTAGGACGTGTCCCATGCCAGCCACGTGCTACTCCCCCTTGTTCACAGAAGCAGTCTTCAGTTTCCCACATAATTCACATGCTCTTTACTGAGAACATAAAAAAGCAGAATTTAAAAGTCTTCCCTGGATGCTCAGTCCCCTTCACACCACTTCCCCAGCATTTCTGCCCTTGACTCCAAATATCTTGAAGGGCTGTTTACTCCTGCTACGTTCATGGTCTGTCCTCCCACTGACTCCATCCAGCCTGACCTGGACCCCACGGCTCCATAGAATCAGCCCTGACTTTTCACTGGTGAATGGCCTCACCAGGAAGTGTCTACTTGACATGGTGCCTCCCTGGAAGGTGCCTTCTGCCCTCCCCGGCTCTCCGTGGCTCTGTCCTCTATCACCTGGACTTACACCTCACCAGCATCCTGACTTCTTGCAAGATTCCTTGGTTGTCCTCTCCTCGGCCTGCCACAGACTGGGCTTGAACAATGGAAGTTTGGTTCTGCACCGTCTGAAGGCAGGAAGTCCAGGGTCAAGCTGTCCACAGGGCTGGTTTCTGCTGAGACGTTTCTCCTCGACTTGCACCTGGCCCCCTTCTCACCGTGTCCGCACAAATTCTTCTCTCTGCATGTGCGCATCCCTGGTGTCCACCAGTCAGATCGAAGTAGGGCCCACTCTAACCACCTCAGCTTGTGGATGTCTTTAAATGCCCCCTCTCTGAACGTGGTTGCATTCGAAGGAGCTGGGGGTTAGGGCTCTGACACATGAATTTGGATGAGGGCACAGTTCACCTATAGCAAGTGATCTTCCCCATGCCAAATACAGGTCCATGGGCTCCTGGTGTCCGTGCCTCTGGCCCTGACTTCCAGGGACCCTTCCCCTTGGCCTCTAAGGCCTTCTACTCACACCTGTGGATTTGGGTGAGAGTGGCTCCCTTGGCCTGTTTGGGCCACCACAGCCAAGTAAGCCTACCAGGGGGTTAACCAGCCCATGTCTACTTTCTCACGGTTCTGGAAGCCAGGAGTCCAAGGTCAGGTGCTCGGTTTCTGGCGAGGGCCTGCTTCCTGGCTTGCAGATGGCTTCCTGCTGTGTCCTCTCGTGGCCTTTCTTTTGTGTGTCTGGGGAGAAGGGAGAGAGAGAGGGGACATTTCTGGGGTCTCTTGCTCTTCTGATCAGGCCACAGTCCCAGTTAGGGTCCCACCCTCTTGACCCCATTTAAGCATAATTAACCTCACTGAAGACCTTCTCTCCAAATACAGTCACATGGGAGTTGAGAGGGGAGGCTAGGTCTTCAACATATAAATTAGGGGGCCCACAGTTCCATCTATACGCAGTTGGGGCTTGGGAATGTGGAGGGGACCTAGGGTGGGGCACGGGCCAGGAGTCCCGGGGCTCTTTCTGGACTCAGCTTTGCTACCTCTTGGCTGGGTGACCTCAGCCAAGTTCACAGCTTGTCCGACCTTCCAAAAAGTGTCCTGTGTCCCCACAGGGCTGGGGTAAAGACGAAGGAGACAGGGCTTACGGGGAGGTCAATGCCCTGCATATTCCAACCACGTGGAAACGGGGTGGGGTGGCCAGGAAAACAAACTGGTTGCTGCAATAACATTTCTTTTAAGAGAACCTTGTCCCTGGAGGTAGGGCCTGGCTGCTGACACTCACATACCTTCCATTTCCAATTAATACAGTTTTTTTTTCCTTTCTTTGTGACTGGAAGCTTAATAATATTACCACCTAATGAATTCCAGATGAGGGATCCAAGATACCAGGGCTGTGAGCCTGTCCCGGACGCTCCCTGGGCTTGCTGGTCTCACATGTTATGTGTCCTGACATTTCTCCAAGCTGAACAAGAGGTAAAAACCCAGGTTTTAAACATTAAAAAAAAAAATCCATAGTCTTTAGTAATAGATGTCACTGACATTTCTGGTTCTTGACATTATTTAGCAAATCTAGCAGGGATGAAAGGCCTCTGCGGGTCTCACATGCCCCGAGGGCTATGCTCTATCCTCAGGGAGTTTGTTTTGTGTTTTGCTTTCTGAAATAACCTCAAACCATGTCCTATCTCTGTTTTTCATTGAGTCCTATGTCTGTCAGGCAGTCAGGTCTGCCTGCGTTGTGTGGTTCTGCCCTGTTATGCCTAATTTTATATTTGGTTGTAATAAAACCACCCAATCACCCAGTGCGTGATCAAGGCCAAGCCTAGGAGGCTCTGACTGATTCGATTACAGAAATGCAGGTGAGTTCAGACTTGTGGCAGCTGCCTGACGTGTTAGCGAGGATCCAAGGGAAGGGTGTGAGTCTGGGTCCTGGGTGGGGCGAGGTGCTCAGGTAGCTGAGGGACTCCAGGCAGGGGCCAGGGAGACCAGCCTCAATTTTCTTGTCTGTAAACATGGCGATTGCATTAGCTCGAGGCTGCTGTAATGTTTTTCAGACATGTAATACAGCACAAAGGCATTCACAGATGGCAGAGTGGTGAAGGATTTGCCTGCCAGGGCATGTGATGCAGGAGACGTGGGTTCACCTCCTCAGTCAGGAAGATCCCCTGGAGGAGAAAACAGCAGCCTACTCCAGTATTCTCGCTTAGAGAATCCCATGGACAGAGGAGTCTTGCAGGCTATAGTCTATGGGGTTGCAAAGAGTCGGACACAACTGAGCATGCAATAAAACACAAACAAAAAAAAATCCAAGCTGCTCTGGTTAAGGTGGAAATCGTGAAACATAAGCTTCTGTCTTCCCCACCTCTACAAGAGAATCTGGGCACTGCTGGGGAACACGGCGTGAAATCCATGGATCCCACTTGAGTCAGACCCAGAGCTGTCAGCATCTGCACTGTGTGTTTAACTGATCAGTGTTTCACTGATCAAGAGCGCTGCCTTCTGCTTACGTTTCATCATGGAGAATTACCCAGTGACTCCTTATTGATTTTATTTTGATGAAAGATAAATGATGACATCTTCATGTCAGTTAGTTGAACTAGTTCATGAATTGAAACAATAACGCACCCCCAACAATAATGGTGAAGTAGTCCAAGGTGCCATGGCATTTTGTATTTTTCAAAGATATTTGCAGCAAGGTATTCTGACCCCTGCTCTCTCACAGCTTGACTTGGTCACTCCTAAGACAGGCCAGGTCCATGTTCCACCAGTCATGTACCTGTAAAAAGTCTTGCTTATTTATGACCCATGGGGACAGCAACATCGTTTTCCAGGTTAGCCACAGAATTTCTCTCTGATTGTGAAGGTGAAGTCAGTGGGAAGGCTTAAGTGAGGCGGGGATGAAGTCCCTGAGCTCAAACTGCCATCTTTAAATGCAAACCAGCCTCAGAGCCAAGTTTTAGCTCATTCCAGCCACTTTCTTTGCTCACCTGACTTACTGCATACTTTTCCTTGGTATTTTTAAAGAAATCAAGTTATTATGCATATTACAATCAAGTTTGCGTTGGTTACAGAAAATGGGGAAATAAGCAAATGACTGAAAGATGAATGATGATAAATAATAAATGAATAAATAAATAATAAATGAATTAGCATTGTTTCCCATTTGTGTAGAGCTAGATTCTCCAAATAAACCAGGTTTTTAGATGAGATCTCACTAAACAAGAGACAAACCCTGAACTTGGGTGGGAGAGGCCTGTGCTCCTTGGAGTTAGAATTCTGAGAAATGGGAGAAGGTACTGTTTCTTTCTGCCAGCAGGTCCCCCGACAAGAGCCCTAACTCACTGGGTTCCTGTGTGTGAGCAGGGCTTGTCAGCCAGCGTGTCACATACTTTCACGGCCACCTTGTAAGACTGCGTCCTTGTGATCACGCACCCATCTGCCTAGAGTGCTGCTGCTATCACTGGAGCCTCGGTTGCCTTCGTTCCTAAGTCTTCTGTCTACAAGAGAGTAAGTAGGGTTTTCTTTTCAATGTTAGCTGGGATGAATTAGAAAGTGATGGTTCGTGACTGGCTGATGGAGATCAAGACACACAGAATACTCTCTCAACCACCCTTTCTGTATGCTTTACATATTAATAGAAGAAATATCTGTGGCCTGGAGGACTATAGTCCATGGGGGTCACAAAGAGTCGGACACCACCGAGAGACTGAAGAACAACACCAAAGTGCCATATCACAAAGGAATGAGAAACCAGCTCCAACACCGTGATGGCACCCCAAGCGCCCACGTGGCTTAGTTTAGAAAAGAGGGGAGTGAGGTGTGTCCAAGGCTGTTCAGGAACTTGAGGGTTATCTGTCTACTGTAGACACTAATGTTGGAAATTAGCATCCGGGGCCAAATTTCACGTACGTGCAAACAAACACGTCCTAAAGGGTGCAGAAGAGGACTCCAGTGACTGCCTGTGGTCCTCGCGGGGCAGGTTTAGAATGATGAGTCAAGGGGCTTTCCACGGGTCACCACAATAAAGGCCACCAGCAGCTGCAACAGCAAATGGACAGTGAAGCCCGGCGTGACCGTTTGACAGTAAAGAGACAGGAGGAGAGCCTTGCTTCGGGCAGAGAGCAGCAGGGACAGCTGCACCCAGAGCGCCTCCCTGGGAACAGGGCTGGGGAGACCAGCCAGTGTGACATGTAACCCCCAGAGCAGGCGCCCTCATCCTGGGTGGGCGTCAAGGTCTTCAAGAAAAATTCCTCCTGTGTTTTGGCTCCACAAAGGTTTTATGAAAACAACGTCAAGTTGACAGTGAGCCTTTGGCTCTGGACCTGGCTGAAAAGCAAGTGGAGGGAACATGGAAGCTTAGTCACCCCTCCGAGCCCCATGAAAGCCATCCCTGTTAACACTTCAGCTCGTGATGTAAGCCCAGTGAGTTACAGTTCAGTCACTCAAACATATACAACTACTTACCTTCAGCTTCAGTGACAATGTTTGATCAGCCCACAGCTTCTAGCTTCAGCTTTCCTGGTGGCTCAGACAGTAAAGAATCTGCCTGCAATACAGGAGATGTGGGTTGGATCCCTGGGTGGGGAAGATCCCCTGGGAAAGGAAATGGGTCTCCACTCCAGTATTCTTGCCTGGAGAATTCCATGGGCAAGAGGAGCCTGGAGGGCTACGGTCCATAGGGTGGAAAAGAGTCAGAAATGACTTAGCGACTAAATAACAACCTTCTAGCCTGCTCCTTGGTTGTGGATGGTTTGACTGATCCAAATTTATTTGGATCTCCCAGGTAGCTGGAGGCTGCCCTGGGAAGCTATAAGTTAGAGGAGCTCTGAAGAAGTTGGGTCATTCACTTGGGCCCAGCTAGGGAAACCAACCGGGTATGCATAAATACCTGGAGGTCAGGAGTGAATGTGTGGCTGCATGGACACTTTCAGTGTCCTTGGCAGGCGTGGTGTATCCATCCTGGTTCTCTTCCCCTGCAGTCCCCTCTCTCAGGCTTGGCTCAAAACCTTTTAAATGTAGTGATTGCAGGAACCACTGCCAATCAGTTGGGCTTGACCCTGAAGGGGCAGCTCATTGGCCATTTTGGCTTTAGGGGGCTGGCACTAAAGAGGTCTGAGGTCAGGGGTTCTCCCGTTGGGTTGAGTGTGGGGTGGGGGCTGGGGACGGGACAATGTGGCCTTTGCCTGCTGAGCACGGTGAGCCTGGCCTTGGAAGTACCTGGGGTTGAAGCTCGTTGCTACTTATCTCTGAGTCTGACCACGATGACCTCATGGTCCTCCTTCTGCCCTAGACCGAGAAGTCCCCGGGGCAGAGGTTGAGCTTCACTCACCCCTCTGTCAGCTGCAGCACCTGCGTGTGGCACAAGGTTCTCAGAACGTGTTGAGCAACCGGGAACCAGACACCCAGGAGAGACGAGGAGAGATGTTTACTCCACGGAAAGCAGCAAATGACTGCTCCTTACTTACTGAAACCCAAGTCTTCTTTTACGTCCTTTAGAAGGATAGTTTGGCGGTAGCCATTGGTTGCTGCTCTGAAGGGTCTCACCCACAGAAGTTAAGGGACTGCTCACCTGCCGCCATTCTGCAGACACTTCTCTGTAAGGGGCGTGTCTAGTTTGGGAAAAGTCAGCAGCTAAAAATTTTGTGTGAATTCTGGAAAGTTCTAGATCTCTTAAAGCACCCCCAAGGGCCCCCAGGCTCTTGATTAATTACACAGATTACAAAAAGCCCCAGTTGGAATGTCCCTGGTGGTCCTCTGCTTAAGAATCTGCCTTGCAATGCAGGGGACTCCAGTCTGATCCCTGATTGGGAAAATAAGATCTCACATGCTGTGAAGCAACTAAGCTGACAAACTGCTAGTAGAGTTTGTGTGCTGCAATGAAGATTCCATGTGCTGCAATTAAGACCCGATGCAGCCAAATAAGTAAATAAACATGTTTTTGAAAAAGCCCTATTTGCTGGGTCTCTGCGTCTCCACTTCCCTCTAAGGGAGAGTTAGTGCCGGGCCCACGCTATGACGCCCACCAGGGTCCTAGGACCATCTGAGTCCTCTGTCCTCACTCAGGGCTCCTCCTTGACCTTCAGGCAGGTCTTACTCAGCGTGACGTAGAAGATCGCTGGCTGATCCTTGCCTTCTCTCCTGCTCTCTGCTCCCCAGCGGTCGGCTTGGAAGATGAGGGTCTCGTGACCCAGCTGTGCCAAGTCCGGCCACTCTGTGCCACCGTGTTGCAGAGCTGGAAGCAGCCGTGTGGCCTGATGGACCTCTGTCTGTGTCTCTGAAGGGCAGGACCTTCCCGCGTGGCGGTCCCCACGGGGAGGCCACAGGGCCCTGAGCCCAAGGGCTGCTCGTCCACGCTGGCCGAGCACCCGGCACCTGGTGGGAGGCAGAGCCACCACCCTGGCTGGCCAGTGTCCATACACGGGTCCAGCGTGGGAGCCCCACAGGACCAACAGTGCTCGCACTCACAGAGCAGTGGGATTTAAGGAAAAACAGCCAGACCCATGGTCATGTTTTCCAATTGGTCAGTGTTCCTCACTCGTCTTTGCTTGAACTAATATCCTGAAGACCCAGGAAGGCAGCAACTGCTCCTTCCAAGGCCCACAGAGATTTCTGTGAACACGTCAGACCACTCTGGGTGGAGAAAAGCTATTGCCCGCTTGTCTTCTCCCAAGGGACTAGAGTTGCATCTGTGTCGTGGGTGTGTGAATGCTGGCACACAGGGATGCAGAGAGAAGTGATGTCTCAGAGGACGTGTTTCAGCCCTGGCCTGGGTACCACCGGTGCTCGTTCACTGAGCTCTTCCCACCATCCCGTTCACAGTTGAGGGCGCTGGGCTTGCCCATGGATTCACCCCTGGTCTGTGCTGGGCTAGGAGAAGGATCTGCCTCCTGCTGCAGCTTCTCAGCCCCTAGCTCTGAGCTCCAGCTGGGCTCCTGGGACATGCTGGCCGAGGCCTCTCCTCCAGGCTTGACAGCAAGAGCTGGTCCATTGCACCAGCTGCCAGGGGTGCTTTTCTCTCCAAGGTCAGCATTCGCCAAGGCCACCAAATGAGCATCTCCCTGCCAAGGGCACACTTTATGTGGCCAAAAGGCAGTTTTATTAGCAAAGAACTTTTAGCTCAGCTAAACCAAAAACACCATCAGTCTAAAGAAGAGGTATTTTGACTACTTTAACCATTTGTTTTACTTAAAATAGGTATTTTGAGTATGCAGTTTGTGTGCGCTAGGGTCTGTTTGGGAGCAGGGCATTTACTGCCCCCAGAGGGTCGGCTCTCGGCACAAACCCGCCCATCCAGTGTGCACACACACAGGCCACTTGCATGCGTCTGCATCACCTCCCCACTGACAGCATGGAACATCCAGGGTCAGTGAGACAGCGGCGACTCCCCTCTAGTCCCACTCCAGTGTTCTTTCCTGGGAAATCCCAGGGTCAGGGAAGCCTGGAGGACTACAGTCCATGGGGTCACAAAGAATTGGACACGCCTGAGCACGCACGCACGTGCACTTTGCAAGTTATGTAGCTTCCCCTGCGTCTGGCTGCCTCTCCTGAGGCTAGCAGGATTAGCTGTGTGTGATCAGCCTAATGAGGCAGGGGGATTGTGTAAGTGGGGTCCCTGATTCGCCTGGCTGATGTGGGAAAGAAGAAAAGGGGGATGGAAGGATGGCGGGATGGTTTCCCAGGGCTGCTGTAACCAGTGCTACAAGTCGGATGGCTTAAACTGCAAAATGCACTGTCTCACAGTTCTGGAGGCTGGAAGTCTGGAATCAAGTACCCCAGGGCCATGGGCCCTGTGAAACCTTCAGGGAGAGGGCATCCTGACTTCTTCTGGATCCTGGGGTCTGCTGGCAATCCTGGGTGCTCCTTGACTTGAAGCTGCAGCCTGTCATTCTCTTCCTCTGCCCTCACGTGGCTCCTCTCTTTGCCCGTCTCTCTGTGTCTCTTCTCCTTCTATAAGGACACCAGTTGTCTTAATTCACGGGGCTGGACCAAAAGTACCAAAGGCAGGATGGCTTACAGAGAGCATATTTCTCATTGTTGTGGAGGCTGGGATTCTGGAACCAGGGTGCCAGCAGGATTGGGTTCTGGGCCGTGTGCGTTTCCAGGTTAAACATGGCTGGCTTCTCACTGCATGTTTGTGTGGCCAGGAGTGAGCTACCTGGCTCTCCCGTTCATGGGGCCTCCACCCTCTGACCTCTTTCCCTCCCAAAGCCCCCACCTCCAAGACCATCATCTTGGATCAGGACCTCAACCTGGGAATCTCAGGGGCCAAGTCATTCAGCCCATAACACCAGCCAAGTTGGACTGGGGGCCCAGCCTAACCCAGTGTGACCTCAGCGTGACCTGATGACATCTGCCAAGACTCCGTCTACAAACGAGGTTACCTTCACAAGCTCTGGGTGGACGTGAGTTTTGGAGGGACACTGTTCGGCCTAGCAGAGCTTGACCTGGCCATTCAGGACGTTTGGTGATTCCTGAATGAGGTCGGGTGAGATAAAACCTGCAGAGCTCTACCTGGCATGCAGGGAGCTCAGTTCCTCCCTCTGATTCATGCACATACCAAGAATGTCAACCGGAAGAACACAGAAAGTCAGATGTCAGTTAGAGGGCCATGGCATGGAGGGGTGGCCAATCATGACAATGAAAGCACAAACATGTGAACCCAGGGAGGTCTACCACCATGAGATAAGCATGTCTGTGTGTAGGCATGGACCCGGTGAGTTCATTCTGACATCCACTCAACAAAACCAAACGCCTACTATACTCCAGGAACGGTGCAAGGGCTGGGATGTGAAAAGAGTGTGATTCATTGAGCAGTGTCCTACGAGTGGGGAGCCTCACTCTCTGCCTGCAAAGACCCAGGATGACTCCAGCAGAGCTGTCCAAGGAGTTGAGAATTGATTGGGGGGGGTAGGCCAAGTAGGTGACCGAGAGGCTGAGCAGGGTCCATCCAGCGAGGTCACTATGTGGGCCATGGCCAGGCAGAGGGACCTCAGCCTGTGTTCAGGGTGTAACACGTGGTTACACCCTGGGCTGTGTGTGGATGGATGATGGGAGAAGAATCAGGGCCTGGAGGTGAGACACCAGCCTCAACACGTGACGATGGAAGCAGCTGGTTGACGAAGACCTCAGAGGTAGAAAATCGGGAACAGCCCAAGTTATGGGGAAACCTGATTTAACGTATTGGCCAATCCAGTAGTTGGAACCAGCCCAAAGGCTCAGCACGGAAGGAACAGTAAGGAGAGCTGAAGTGAGTTCCTACAGCAGGGTGCGAGGCTGCCGTGAACAGCAAGTTTACATGTGCAGACACGACAGGAAACCCAACCCACACAGTTAACCGGAAAGACTGTGCCCAACCCGCAAGTTAGACGCAGGCAAAGAAGAAGCAAACACACCAAGCGGAGCTTTCAGGGGCACTTGCACGTGCCAGCATAGTTTCCAGTGTATATATATGTGCTCCGGGCTAGAAAGATCTGGAAAGAGGAAACACAAGCTGTTATCAGTGCTTACTTCTGGGCAGTGGGAAGGGAGAGCGTGGGCACGATGACTCTGAGAAATTCCTCTGTTTTACAGAAAGGTCGTCTTCATCTCTTTTGTCTTGTCTGGGACCAGGATGCGAGCACACACCCAAGGTTTGAGAACATGCTTTGCTGAAGGCTTGGCAAGGATGCACAGAAGCTGTCACCCGATTTACATTTTGGCCTTTCCCCTCCAGTTCTCCTAAACTCAGCTATCTGGTGATACTGATTTCTTGTCCCTAATAAATGGCATGCCCCTCATTACCGGAATCTGTTTTCTGCTGGCGGGACAGGGGAGTGTGTTGGGTGACCAGCGGCAGCTGGTAGACTGATAAGGAAGGCTTCACTGACCTTTGCTGGAGGCCAGACTCCTGACTAGCGTGCTCTTTGCCTCCATGTGTCTTCTGCGGAATCTGTCTGGGAGGATTTTGCCTGGTACCCTAATGCTCATGGAATGTGCATGCCGGAGGACTGATGTCTGGGACTCCAGATAGAGGAGGGCGAGGAGGCACGTTAACCACTTCTTGTTTGGCAAGAAGCTGGCGCTGCTTTGGGAGGAGACACTGCGAGGGTGGTGGGCATTTGAGAGCAGGATGTCTGACTGTGTGTCCAGCGGCCCTCGGCAGGGCAGGCCTGGGAGTCAGGAGAAGTTAACCGCAGGGGGATACTCTGGCCGTTTTTACTTCCACACAGGAACAAAGAGAAGACATACTTTTCCAATCACAGGTAGCTAAGAAGTCTATGAATGGTCTGGGTGAACAGTTAGTGAGGAATACTGGATGGCAGCTAAAAGGATGCAATCTCATAAGCAAAATTAACTTGACTTCAAGAAAACCAACTGCATAGATACAAGGATGTGTCAGAGTGAGGGCAGGTGCATAAGAGGCCGGGGATTTGGGAGGATGAGATAATGAAGTCAAGGGGTGAGCCACACGGCTGTGGGCTGCATTCACGCACCTGTAGGTCATGCAAAGAAAATGCAGAGGGAGCCCCTGGGGACATGTGTTCATTTCTGGGCAGCAGCCTTTCTCAGAGCTTGTTGGAAGAGGTAATTTTTAAGAGGTCCTTAGAACTTTCTAAGAGTGAGCTCTCGGAGGATGAGCGGGTCAGAGTGAAGTCCCCGGGGCTGGACGTGTGCAGACAGCCTCACAGCGGGAGCTCCTCAAGGCCAGGCAGCAAGATTGTCTTTGTCACCTCCACTCCCCACATTGGCGCCATGCTCCACTCAGATGTGCTACGTAATGTTTGCTCAATTAATGAGGTGCTGACTATTGCAAATCTGGAGAAGTATTAGATGGCCCATGCTGTGCCTTCCCGGAGTGGGTCCATGAAGTCCCCACTTGGGGGAAAAGGAATGTATTAGTTTCCTGGGCCTGCTGTAACAAGTGCTACAAACTTAGTGAGTTGACACAACACACTTGGTCATTTCATTTTCTGGAAGTCAGGAGTCTGATGTTGGTTTCACTGGGCTCAAGTCAGGGCGTTGGCAGGACTGGCTCCTTCTGGAGTCTCTTAGAGAAGGATCTGCTCCGCGTCTTTGCAGTCTCTAGAGGCTGCCTGTGGACTTTGGCTCATGGCCCCTTCAATCACCTTCAAGTAATCACCCCATCCTCTGCTGGTCATCACATTGTATTCTCTCTCCCTGCCTCCTTCTCATAAGAATATTCGTGACTACACTTAGGGTACAGGAGAATCTGTCCATCTCAGAAGACATCTCTCCATCTTAATCACATCTGTAAAGTCCCTTCTGCCACATAAGGAAACACTCATGGGTCACAGGGGTCGGGACGTGGGCATCTTTTGTGTGAGTGGCTGAGCATCATTTAGCTCACCACCAGGTAGAAGAGATAAGACCACTGTGGAGAACAGTATGGAAATTCCTTAAAAAAAAAAATACAGTTACCATATGATCCAGCAATCCCATTCCTGAGCATATATGTGGAAAAACAGATGGTCCAAAAGGATCAATGCACCCCAATTGTCATTGAATCACTGTTTACAACAACCAAGACCTGGAAGCCATCTACATGGTCTCTGACCAATGAATGAATGAAAACACGTGGTATATAGGTACACACACACACACACACGTATACATATATACAATGGAATACTACTCAGCCATTAAAAAGAAGAAAAGGATGCCATTGATAGCTAAACGGATGGACCTGGAGATTATCATACTAAGTGAAGTAAGTCAGACAGAGTGGAACAATTATCATATGATATTGCTTGTATGAGGAATCTTAAAAAATGATACAAATGAGCTTACTTACAAAACAGAAACAGACTCATAGACCGAGAAAATGAACCAGGGCTCATTATGATTACCAGGGGGAAGGGAGGGGGAGGACGGATAGATCGGGAGTTTGGAATTGAGATGTACACACTGTTTCATTTAAAATAGATAACCAACAAGGACCTACTGTATAGCACAGGGAACTCTGGCCAGTAGTCTGTAATAACCTAAAGGGGGAAAGAATAAGAAAAAGAATAGACACATGTACATGTGTAACTGAATCAGTTTGCCTTATACTTGAAACTAACACAGCATCACTAACCATATATTCCAGTACGTAATCAAATGTTTTAAAAAATTAAAAAAAAACTGGAAATGGGTTATTGGAAGCCCTTCCGTGTTTGGGGAAGGGATGGAAGTGATGCTAATGAAGGAGGCAGAAGAAGGTAGCCTTGACCTCTGGGGAATCCATGACCATACAGCCTAGGAGGGGGCATCGGAGGGAGAGAGATAAGGGTCTGGCCTGACTTTTTCACTGCAGCATCATCAGGGCCTGGCATAGGGCAGGTGCCCAGTCGGGGTCTGTTGAATGAACGTGTAATTGAGGACCTTGGCGGCGACTGTGCTCACAGTCCTGGGTCAGCGTCTCCCGAGGCTGGGTTCTGTAAACCCCCGTGGGAAGCTGAGGTGGGGGCTGGCTGTGCCCAGGGCCAGGAACGAGAGCAGGGCACAGAGAGCAGAGCCCCTGCTCTGTTTCGGGGGCTGCGGGCTCTGTGTCGGGGGACACTGAATCCAGGGGAGAGGTGTGGGCACACGGGCTGGAATACTGATGGGTCTCTGGCACACAGACCTGAGAGCCTGGCCAAGTTCACGGCTTTGGGTTTTGTCCCGTTTTTCTGAAGGAGAAGACATGAGACGTCAGGCTTAGAAAGCAGCGAGCATTCGTCTCTAGAAGCCAAGGAGTGGATTCCACGCCAACAAGAGAGCTCTTTATTATTCTGAAAACTTCCCCCTTTCCCTCAAACGTTTTTGCTTCTGAGACAGAACCGAAAAGTCCCAGCTCTCCAGCTGTAACCCCAGACCGGCGGCTGATGAGAGAGCGGGGCGGGGCGCCCCACGACCTGTCCCACTGGCTGCGTCCAGCAGACGGAGGCTGGCGTTTCCTTGCGGTCGCTCCCTGGAGCTGCCGGCATCCTTCACATGTAATTACCCACATCTGCAGAATGAGCGTGGATGAGACAGTCAGCCCTCCCCGAAGTGGACGCCTCGGCAGGCAGGATGAAGGCTCCCCCTAAAGAACACCCCTGGGCTTTGAGGCTCAGCAGACGGAAGGATGCTGCAAAGCTCAGACCTCCTTAAATTCTCTGCACAGCTCTGTCTCCTGTTACAGGCTTTGATACCTGATTTCTTAGAATTCAGAGACAGTGATTCATGTTTTAGAGCCTTACGTTACTACAAAATAAGCTCTCTGTGAGGCTCTGGGTTTACTCTGATTAGAGGAGCCCCTGGGCTGTAGGTTCATTCCCTGAATCAATCATTCATTCGTTTATCTAGGACCTAGGGGGTGTCTGCCCCGTACCAGGCACCATCAGTACGGAGATGGAGGACTTACCTGGCCGTACAGTGGTTAAGAATCCGTCTTGCAGTGCAAGAAACACCAGTTCACCCCCTGGTCTGGGAGGATCCCACGTGCTGCCGGACAACGAAACCCACGGGCCACAACCACTGAACCTGTGGGCTGCAACTGCTGAAGCCCACAGGCCTAGAGCCTGCGCGCCACGACCAGAGAAGCCACGGCCACGAGAAGCCTGCGCACCACGACCAAAGCCCGTGCAACCACGAAGACCTAGCAGAGCCAGAAGTTACATAAGTAAATCTAAAAAACAAATTAAAAAAATGGGGATGGAAAGGCTTTGTCCTCTGCCGGCTGGAGTCAGTGGGCGATAGAAGGGCCGACAGTGTCCCCCGAGCTTGTGCAGGGACAGGCCTGTATGAAGCCCTTGGGCGCACAGAGGATGGAGGGACCCTCACCTGGGGGTGAGGGCAGGATGCCCCGCTAGAGGGTGTTTGCGGGGGCGGTTCTTGGAGGAGGAGTCATCGTCTGGTTTTCTAGGTAAAGGAGTGAGTGAGGAGAGGAGCACTGGGTCCAGGGAGAGGGAAAGAGCTGCTCTGACCTGTGCCTGAGCGTTTGTATCATTCAGGGTGCCTGGTGGGCAGGGCAGGGGGGCGGGAGGGGGAAGCGGCTGGGTCAGCAGGTGAAAAGACGCTTAGTCTTTTTCTCCTGCAATGATGGTTAAGTGAAAAAGCAGCCTGGTGACTGGGGGCAGCTTGGCAGGAGGATTAGAGAGATGAGGGCTGGGCTGGGAGGCGGGGGCTGGAAGCAGGGATGGGGGCTTTGTTCTCACTGCAGGGCAACGCTGTGAGGACCACTGCTGAGCAGAGCGGATGGAAGGAGAGGGTGGCCTTGGGGGTGCTCAGTTAGGGGGTACATTCTGGGCTGAACCATGGACCCCATAACTTGCATGCTGAAGTCTTAACCCCAGAGCCTGCCTCAGACTGTGTGTGGAGAGAATCCTTAAAGAGGTAATTAAGTCACACTGAGGTCGTAACGGTGGATCCTAATCCAGCCGGAATTGAAGTTACTCCATGTGTAACTCTTTCTGACCCCATGGACAGCCCACCAGGCTCCTCTGTCCATGGGATTCTCCAGGCAAGAATATTGGAGTGGATTGCCATTGCCTTCTCCAGGGGATCTTTCCAACCTGGGGATCGAACCCAGGTCTCCCACATTGCAGGCAGATGCTTTGCCCTCTGAGTCACCAGGGAAGCCCAATCCAGTTGGACTGGTGTCTAATGAGAAGAGGAGTCTAGAACATAGACATGGAACAGGAAGATGGTGTGAGGGCGAAGGTGGCCATCTATTAATGAGGGAGGGAGCCATCTATTAATGAGGTAGGGGGCCATCTATTGATGTGAAGAGGAAGGCCCCAGAAGGATGAAACCCTGTGGCGCTTTGATCTTGGACTTCTGTGGCCCACGACTGTGCGAAAATGAATTTCTGTTGCTTAAGCCACCTGGGTTGCGATGCTTAGTTATGGCACCCCGGGCAGACGGGGATGCTGTTGCTCACAGCACGTGGGGTGGGCAGGATGGACATCTGCTGTGTGAACCCACACCCCCGCTCCTGCTCCTTCCACCGAGCCGGGCAGCCTCGGGAGATTCTGATATTCAGCCCCTAGTGAGTGCTCACAACACGTGGACGAGGCGGGCAGATGCGTCAGGTGACCGGACAGGTCCTGGTCGAAGGAGCTACAGGCAGTCAGCTGGCCCACAGGGTGTGCCTGGGCCCCGGAGCTCACAGGCAGGACCAGGTTTAACTCAGTTCCTTCTCGGGGACCTGGGGGCTCAAGGTCAGGGGTCCTGCCCCAGCAGGACCCAGAGCTACCATCAGGCGAGGTCCTCACTGGCCTGGAAGGGATGTCATCTCATAGGAATTCACCACTGAAGGAGCTTCGAGAGGAATCCTGGGAGGTGGGAGGCCTGGGATTGGGGGTGGGGGAAAGCAGGGTGGTCCAGGGGCTCCTGGAAGGAGGAGCTGATGGTGCAGGCCCCCACTTCCTGCTGACCTCATCTTTAAGGATGAAAACAACAATGGCAAGTAGAAAATAATATTCAGAAAAACAGAAGGGAAAAATAAACTGGAAAGGAAGACACCAGAGTTGAGGCTGAGTGAGAGCTTGGAGGAAGGGGCGAGCTTCAATCATCTAAGATGCTCTTCAGCTTCTGGGGGCTGAGAGCTGCTCTGCAGGCCCCCGGGATGCACACACAGCTGTGCTCTGCCTCTGCCCCGCTCAGACTCCCTGGGCCTGGAACTGGGCTCCCGGCCCTTTGAGGGCCCTTCTCCTCGCTGGTCGCTGGTCGGTCTGACCATTCTGGCCAGGATGCAAAGCCAGCCTCCTCTGGCCAGAGCCCCCCTGGTGCAGAGCCTGTGACTCCACCCTCTTCCCTTCTGCTCAACCTGTGATCAGGGACACAGATGCACATTTGGACGGCCTGTTGATTAAAATTCCAAACAGCAGGAGGCTGCTTGCTGGAAACAACCCTGGATCCAAAACGACCCCGGGGGCCGAATTTTGCAGTGAACTGAGATGAAGGTGCTGAAATGTGGTCCTAACGGGCTGCCTCCGCCTCCCTGTGCTGGCGCTAGAGGACGGCTTGTCCTCTCCAAGCCCGAGGATGAGAAACGCCGGCCTGAGGAACCCCGCGGGCGCTAATCTTCCCCATCGTGTTTCATCACAGAACTCACCTAAGAAAATATGGGACACGTTCTGTTTTGAATTCCTGCCAGGAAAACGTTGGTCTTGGCCCGAGGCGCGCTTGCTTCCTTTCACCTGTCGGTGGAAGCCTGTCGTGTTCCCCTTCTTGCACTCTCTTCCAGGAAGCTCCGTGTGAAAGTTTGCCCTCTTATTTCAAAGACCTAGAGACATTAACTCTGTCTGTCTTTTGTATACTCACAATTTCCCCATTTTGCCTGGATTGTGCTGTCTCATATGTTTCTTTCTCATAAAATACTGAAATACCTTGATAGTGAAAGTGAAAGTGCGAGTCTCCCAGTGATGTCTGACTCTTTGCGACCCTGTGGACCATAGCCCTTCAGGCTCCTCTGTCTGTAGAATTCTCCAGGCAAGAATATTGGCGTGGGTTGCCGTTACCTTCTCCAGGGAATCTTCCCAACCTAGGGGTTAAACCCGGGTCTCCTGCATTGCAGACAGATTCTTTACCATCTGAGCCACCAGCGAAGCCCATAGGGGTTATCATTATTGTTATTATTTTAATTTTCACATCCCTTAATGTTTTCAAACTCTAAACTTTTATTTTGTATTGAGGTATAGCCAATTAACATTGTTGTGAGAGTTTCAGGTGAGCACCAAAGGGGCTCAGCCAAGCACATACACGTATCCATTCTCCCCCAAGCTCCCCTCCCATCCAGGCTGCCACATAACACTGAACAGAGTTCCACGTGCTATACAGTAGGTCCTTGTTGGTTATCCATTTTAAATATAACCGTGTGTACATGACCGTGCCAAAGTCCCTAACTATCCCTTCAACAATAGACGTTATTTTAAAGACGTGCGCTAAGGCACAGAAGAGCCCGACTGATGAAGGACGGTGGATGGGAAAGGCTGGTTTCACAACAGGACATCTGAAAATGACGTGGGGGAGTCAGGGGCTGTGACTATAGCGTCAGGACAGTGGTGGGCTGCCCTGACGCCCCCAAGCTCTGAGACAGAAGTGGCCCGTCATATCCAGGTGGGGGGGGTTCCCCCAAGCTGTGCCCGGGTCAGAGTATGCTTGCTGATGGCTCTGGCGCCAGGCTGGACTTTACGAGGGGTTGGGGCTGGCCAGGTGAGTCCAAGCCAGCGGGCAGTATTGGTCAGGGAATAAGCACCTTCCGAGGTGGTACCTGTTTGAAGGCTCCGGGGACGTGGCTTAGATCCCTTCACATGCTTCCAGGTGGGGCTCCAAGGCAAGGAGCCGGAGACTGGCTCAGTGCAGAGATTCCCCAGGTCATTAGCGTGTACTGTGAATTAGTGGTGATGAGGCTCCAGTCAACAGAGACATTCAAGAGGAGGCATTCAGCCACTTACCTAGGATGGTGTGGAGGAGTTTTGTGCCTGAAGTGGGGGGGACCTTCCACTCAGAGTTACTTGATTTGCATCTTACCTGTGGAGGGACCTGAGAAGCCTAGACAGGTAACCTCAGCTACCCAGGGGCTCCCGGGGTGCTAGGACCTTCCCGTCTGAGCACCGTTTTGTTCTCCATCCTTCAGGATCGACATTTTGCCCCGCAGCCTGCTGTCCGGCTGCTCTGTGCGGGTTTGGGCGCGGTTTCTGGAGTTCAAATGGGACGTTGAGGACTTAGAAATCTTCCCGGGGAACATCTGGGGAGGAGAGGGCAGACCAGAGAGGGGGCGGGGACCTGGTGGGTGCCCAGTTTCTGAAACTGAGCCTTTCCCACTGGTGGCAGCGATGCCAAATGGAAACGCAAACTTGGGTTGGGCTCTCTGCTTTGTCCCAGCACTCTTCTGGACGGTTTTCTTCTTAGAAACAGTTGGGGGGCTACTTGGGAGACTGTATTTAAGGTGTGAGTGGGGCGTGTGGTTTGCTTATGGATGCCGACTTTAGGACTGGGACATGAAGCATGGTGGGGGGTGTCGTCTCAGGATGTCACTGCGACCTTCAGTGACTCGGCCTCAGACACTGATTAAGCCACTGGGAGGCAAAGCCGGGGCAGCCACGGCCCCTGGTCCCCCGGGAGGATGGGAATGAAGAGTGAGGGGGCGTCCACCTGGGAAGATGCGTGGGGCAGGTAGGAGCCCTGCTGAGCCCCCAGTTGGGTCAGGAGCAGGAGGTGCTGGGTGCCAAGCTGAGGGCGTAGTGCACAGGCGAATGAACGCCGAGGTGACCTAAGGTGCCACCTAAGTGGGGTAGGTGTCGGGGAGGAGGTGACGCCTGTGTCCACCAGGAGGGAGACTGGGCCGGGAAGGCCGCCGGGGCCCCCGGGCACAAGCGTCCACTCTGCTGGCAGCAGGACTGGACGCCTCTTCATCGCCTCCTAGCCCAGGCCCCGCCCGCCTTATCCTGCCCATTTGTTAATATCAGGAAACTGATCACAGACGGTACCAGGCTTCCTGACCTTGATTTGCATTTAATCATTTCCAGCTTTTTAATCCAATCCATCAGCTGTTCTGGAGCGAGCACTGGATGCAGCCCAGGAAAGGAGCTGGCAGGAATAATAAAAGTCGGAGGAAGAAGAGAGGTAGGGAGACAGAGAGAAGCCAGCAAAAAGGTTTACAGGTTTCAGGGGACCCAGGAATGAGCTGAAGCTTGGGGTCGGGGGTGTGGGTAGGGAGGGACTTCTTCCTGGCAGCTGAGGGCAGAGGGAGGTGAGCTCAGGGTGCTTTCCCCCGAGCTGGCACCCACGTTTCAGCATCCCTCTGCAAGTCAGCCTCCAGCTTAAACACAGTCAAAGGGTTCTCTGAAGTCCTGAGGGAAACTGCCTTCCTTGCCCAGAAACCAACCAACCATCTCCCTCGCTGACTCCTTGGCTGGATCTGTCTCCACCTCAGAAAGAGCGTGGACATGTGAATAAAGGCCTGGGGAGGGGGCCCAGGGCCCTCTTTTCTCAGGACCCACTAATGTGCCATGGCCTGGGTGCTACCCTTACGGATATCTGAGCCTTTTAGACAAAAGGGCCATTTGTCACTGCCATCGGTCTCCAGGAAGGCACCCTGGAGGGGCCCCACCTCTACGGGGTGCCAGGCTTTCAGCGTCTCCCTCTCACTGTGGAAGCACCCAGAGTGGGCAGCACGGGGAGGGGGAGGGGCAGCCCCTGGCTCATCCTGTCTGCGGGGCATGGCTCCCAGCTGAAGTCAGGGCCGCGGGGCTCGTGGAGGGGAACACGATCCCAGCCATTGCTCTGAGGTTCTCTCTGGGACCCACAGACCCTGATGTTTCCCAGACCTTAGGGGCTGGAGGGGGGCTGACCTGGCCTGCAGGAGGGGCGCTGAGGACCCTCCCCAGTCCCATCCCTTCCAGAGAAAGCGCTTTGGGTCAGGATCACTTGCGGCAATTCCATGTAAGATTCTGGGGAGTCAGGTAAAGGATTTCTTTTGCTTAAGAAACTTTGTGACCATCTGTATAACAGACAGGCGTTGAAGACCTGCCTCCGTGCACCCTGCTTTGGACTTCTTTACTGAGGACTGATGGGTGCCTGTGTGTTCATTCAGGGCATGTCCCCGCACTGGGACTCTTCCAAGGGCAGGAGCTCCTGGCATTTGCTGGTTGCTGTCTCCCCACACTCAAGCTGTGCTGGCTCATGTCTGGCCTTGATAGATGTTTGCTGAATGAACACCTAAGCGGGAGTCAGGAGACCGAGGTGCAGAGCTGCCCTCGCCGTGTGACCTTGGTAAAATGATTTGTCTTTGAGTCTCAGTTTTCCCATCTGCAAAATGGGTGCAGTAGTAGAGCAAACAACCTTCACGTGTGAGGAGTATGTCCCCCCCATACCCTGGCTCCCCAGACTCTCTGATGGTTTTTTCTCCCTCAAATTCAGCCGAGTTCCATGGAAAAGGAACCATACAACTAATGCATCAACACGGGAGAGACATCATGGGCAGGGCCAGTAAGTTAGTTTCTCTCATTCCTCTGTTTCCCAAAAGCGTGATCAGAAGCCTATCTCTGCAGAGTCACCGCCTGCCAGGCTGGGAGGGAGCTAACCTGGGGGGCGGTGGTGGCTGGGAGTTGAAAGTGAGGCTCAGAGTGTAGTCGTGCTCTCTGGGGGGTGTGGAAGCAGGGTGCATGGTGGGGATTGGGGTGAGCTGCTCTGGGGACCAGCTTGTGATGCTGGGGTCAGAGGGGAGGGGTGATTCAGACTTGCCCAACCCCTGCTCCCTCCAGTGTGGCTTTCAGGTCCTCCTTCCTGCCTGTCTGTCTGCACCACCCCACTCCCCCAGCCCCGTTCCCCCCAGAGTGTGTCTCTCCGCCCTGGGGGCCGGCAGGATCACACAGTATGGGAGGTCAGTGCTGGGTCTGGGGGGCGAAGAGCCTGCACTTCAGCGATGTCGGGGGGCCCAGGCGTCAGACCAGCAGCTGTGCCCGGGGCCCTCCCTGGGCTGACCGGCAGCTGCTGGGTTTCCAGGGACCAACCCGTCAGCGCGAAGATGCTGATCAGGCGGGACCCAGAAGACAAAGGTCTCCAGACCAAGGCTGAGGAAGCGTGTGCTGACTTTGTCGCCTCCTGACAGCCTGTGCTGTCTGGGCTGTGGGCACCTGGGGAGGCGGGGAGGGTGACCCCTGGGCGGGTTTGAGTGACATGCACAGGGGTGCCACTCAGGTCAATGGGCTCACTCAAGACTCCGGGATTCGGGACAGACTTTCTGCCAGACTCGGGGTCCCGGCAGGACTGGATGGGAGTGTGAACAGCTTGTCCTGGTCTGCCGAGATGGTGTGGTTTAGCACTGGGCTTCCGGCGTCCTGGGAGCACCAGGGTCCTGGGGAGATGGGGAGATGGGTCTTAAGCAGAGGAGGCAGGCAAGTTTTGAGCTCCCAGCTTCTGGACCCAGCGGAGGGGCCTGGGCGAGCGACTGAGAGGAGTCACTACCTGGAGAAACGTACTTAGGAAGAGAGCCTGATCCATACAGGCTGGCCCTGCTGATCCTGACCTTCCTGGGCAGCTGAGGCAGTGGGCAGATGCTCTGGGGGTGGGATGTGAAAGTTCTGAGAGGAAGTCAGCCCTCCTCCCCCCACAGGAGCCCAGAGTCAGGAGGGGACGAGCGGAGGGACAGCGAGACTTGGGCAGCGACTCCTGGGTCCTGGATTTCCCTGGGGACTCCCCGGGGAGGGATGGGGGCCCAGATCACAGGAGGAGGGCAGGCGATGCAGGTGGCTGTGCTGTCCCTGAGGCCTTCCGGACGGCCACCTCCTTTACCGCTCATTAGTTCAGTTCAGTTGCTCAGTTATGTCCGACTCTTTGCGATCCCATGGACCACAGCACGCCAGGCCTCCCTGTCCATCACCAACTCCTGGAGTTTACTCAAACTCATGTCCATTGAGCTGGTGATGCCATCCAACCATCTCATCCTCTGTCGTCCCCTTCTCCTCCCACCTTCAATCTTTCCCAGCATCAGGGTCTTTTCCAGTGAGTCAGTTCTTCTCATCAGGTGGCCAAAGGATTGGAGCTTCAGCTTCAGAATCAGTCCTTCTAAGGAACACCCAGGACTGATCTCCTTTAGGATGGACTGGTTGGAACTCCTTGCAGTCCAGGGGACTCTCAAGAGTCTTCTCCAACACCACAGTTCAAAGCATACAGCTCATCGCTCCCATTCATTTCACAGATGGGGGAACGGAGGCAGGGCAGGTGACCTCATGGCGGCCACAGGGCCAGGGAGTGAGGAAGATGGGGTGGGCAGGCAGGAACCCGCCTGGCAAGCCCATGGGACCACACAGCCTGGGGCGAGGATGCCCACGGTGCTGCCTTCCTGAGGCCTCTGTGACAGAGTAGTAGGGGCTTAAAGACAACAGACATTTCTTCTCCCGCTGTTCTGGCCAGAAGCCGTGAAATCAGGGTGACAGCACAGGCCCTGCAGAGGCTCCAGGGCAGGGCTCCTCCTGGCCGCGTCCTTCTCCCAGGGCTGCGTGGCTGCGGCCCCTGCCTCTGGTCACGTGGCCTCCTCCGTGTGTCTGTCCCCTGTGATGAGAACCCCAGTCCTGTTGGAACGGGGCCCACCGTGATCCCCAAGGACCTCATCTCAGTGTAACTAACTACAGCTGCAGAGACCCTGTTTCCAAATAAGATCACGTGTCTGAGGTTCCCGATACACGTGAACCTGCCCTGTTCAGCCCAGTGCACCCACCCCGGCCCCTCACAACAGGCATCGCCATCCTTAGTCCTCGTCCTGCAGACTCAGATGAGAAACGAGCCTGTTTGGCTTGATTCCTTCCAGAGCGTTCTAGACTTTTCCTGGAAATGGAGCCCTTTCTTTGCGTACGTTCTGAGGCTACCCTCACGGCCAGGCTTCCAGCATCTCGCAGCCCCATGCTGTGTGAAGGGGGTGGTTGGTTTCCCACAATAATCATCATCTGGGAGAAGCCGGGGGAGGCAGGGGGCAGGGGCGGGGGGCAGCAATGTCAGCCTGCGGGGCCCCCAGGTGACCCCAGGGAAAGCTCTGGAGCCGCAGTGGAGGAGGTAGGGGCAACGTGGAGAGCTCAGTGCAGTCTTGGTAAACTTGCTCTCGACTTTTCCAGGGTGACCTGGAGGAAAAACATGCATTACTCTGACCTGTGATTTCTTCATCGTCCGTGGATCCCCATAGGCGGCTGCTGGAAGGAGGACAGGGCTGTTGGGGACCGGGGGGCGGGGCTGTCCCTTGCACCAACTTCCGGTGGTCTCCACCTTTCTGAGTCTGGCTGGCCTTGAAGAAGCTGAGTGCATTCGCTCCCTGGGGCTGCCATAATAAATCACCGTCAACGCGCATGCGTGCTATGTGGGTTCATAATGTCCGACTCTGCGACCCTATGGACAGTAGCCTGCCAGGCTCCTTGGGGTTCTCTAGGCAAGAAGACTGAAGCGGTTTGCCAGGCCCTCCTCCAGGGGAATCTTCCAGACCCAGGGAGGGCAGGCGGAGTGATTGTCGCTTTGAACCTCTGAGTTCAGAAGTCAGCTCTGTGGTGTGTGCAAGGGGCTCTGCCCACGCGCCCAGGGGCTGGAGGTTTGGGCCTGAGCCCCCCATCCTCAGCTCAGCCTGCAGGGTTGGGAGCAAGGCCCCCAAGGTTACTTCTGGTGCTGTTGTCTGTCTGTCCCTGATCAGGGAACACCATCCGGGCCACATGCCCCCGTCCACAGGGACCTCGGGTGGACTGGAGCCTTCGTGCACCATGGGCCCCGCCCTGCCAGAGAGTGAGTTTACCAGATGTCTCTTTATTGCTGTGCACAATGCCCCGGCTCCCCAGCCATCCATCAGGTGCTGTCCACACCCCATCCAAGACGCTTCTCTGGCGGGCCGCCTCCTCACCACTTTCATGTGTCCCCTTTCCGGGCAAATAGCCGGGCAACACTCCTTTACTCCTGGGCCAGCTGTGCCAGGCCCGGTGTCCCCGTTCAACCCTCCCATGGCCACCGTTGTTTCGGGGCACCTGTCTCTCTTTCCCGTTTGGCACATTGTCGTCCTTGACAGACATTTGTCTTTACTGCCATAAATTAATGCTTTGCCACCACTTCCTAAACTTTTCTGGTAAGTTTTCTAATCATTACCAAGAAAGGGAGTTCCTTCCTTTCAGAAGTTGACGAGGAGGAGGTTTCAAAGCAAAGACAGGCCTAAGGGCTGATGCCATTGTCTTTCTTTCTTTCTTTCTGTTTCCTATTCAGATCCCTCTTCTCTTTGGAGTCTTTCTTTGACTTCAGTTTCCACTGGCAAAAGACATAGAATTCACCGTCTTCCTTCCAAGTAGCGCTTTCAAATTCATCTTGTATTTTCTACCTGCAGAAAAAGAAACATTTGCTTCCAAACAAATCATTAGAATCTTTTTGGAACTCCAGATGCCTGAGAAAGGTATAAAGTGAGCATTTTCTTTTTTTTTTTTTTGTAATGAGCTGCTTTGGATGACTCAGGGTTGAGTTGAAACAGGAGGCCTTTTGGAGTTTGGAGGAACGACAGCAAGAGTCGGTTCTGGAAAGGATTGAAACACATATACTCTTGGCTTAACTATATCTTACAAAAATGAGGGGATAACGAGCGTCTTACTCTGTGCCAGACACTGGGCTTGGCTCCTCAAACCCCTTATCTGACTTAATCCCTGCAGCCTTGTGACGTGGTGTCTTTTATCTGGGGCTTCTTCCCAGGGAAGGCGGCTCTGCTGTAGATAAGTTTTGGAAGTTTTGTTTCATACCCTCATCGAGCTGGCCCCAGAGCCAGTCTTTCCACAATGCTTAACTGTGGCCAGCATCATTCCTTCACCCCTTCAGTAAGTGTTAATGAGCCTCTGGGCCCTTGATCTATTGGATGAGGCCTGTGTGGTCCTGCTGTCACGGGGCTGATGGGTCAGTGGGTGGGGGAGGCGGCCAGCAAGCCAGAAATCTCAAAGGAGGACAATGACTAGGGGAGGGGAGAGTTTAGAGGAGACTAAACGGGTCAGGTGTATCAGGGATGGGGCAAGGGCAGGCAATGAAGGTGGGGTTTGGGGTGTCCGGGGGATGGAAGGGTTCCGATGTGAGTGGTCCACATTGAGAGGCGGGAGGGAGAGAGGGGAGTGAGATAAAGTTGGGGGTAGGCAGGGTCTTTTAGGCAGAGGATGCTGGGCTTCTTTCCAAGCATGAGAAAAAGCAGTCGGCAGTTTGCAGAGTTGGGGGTGACTGACTACTAAACAAGTCTTCATGCGGGCAGCGCTGAGATCGGAGGTGGGGGAGGCAGAGGGGGGACCGCCCTGTGAGTTCACTGCTCATCCTCACCACCAGGATGCCCCGGTTCCACCAGAGTCTGACCTCGACCGTGAGACCAGGTTTCAGACTTACAGAGAACTTCTCTCCATGCCTTCCCCCATGTTGTGTCTGGGGGAGTTTCTTTTAACTTTTTAAACTTTTTTTTTAAAAAATTTATTTTGTATTGGGAAATAGCCAATCAACAATATTCCAATAAAAGCTATGGTTTTTCCAGTGGTCACGTATGCATGTGAGACTTGGACTATAAAGAAAACTGAGCACTGAAGAATTGATGTTTTTGAACTGTGGTGCTGGAGAAGACTCTTGAGAGTCCTTGGGACTGCAAGGAGATCCAACCAGTCCATCCTAAAGGAGATCAGTCCTGAATATTCATTGCAAGGACTGATGCTAAAGCTGAAACTCCAATCCTTTGGCCACCTGATGTGAAGAGCTGACTCATTGGAAAAGATCTTGATGCTGGGAAAGATTGAAGACGGGAGGAGAAGGGGATGATAGAGGAGGAGATAGTTGGATGGCATTGCCGACTCAATGGACATGAGCCTGAGTAAACTCAGGGAGTCGGTGATGGACAGGGAGGCCTGGTGTGCTGCAGTCCTTGGGGTCACAGAGAGTCGGACACGACTAAGCGACTGAACTGATAGTTTTAGGTTAACAGTGAGGGAACTCAGCCATACATGTACCTGCATTCCTTCTCCTCCAAACCCCGCTCCCATCCAGGCTGCCACATAACATGGAGCAGAGTTCCCTGCACTATGCAGCAGGTCCTTGTTGGTTCTCCATTTTAAATAGAGCAGTGCGTACCTGTGGGGTTTGAGACAGCCCAGTGGTGACGGGGGCGTAAATGAACTGACCTTGTTGCGGGGCGGTGGCCGGGTGGGGGTGGTGGTGTTCAGAGAAGACTTTACAGGTTAGAAGACTGAAAGCATTTTGCATGGATGCAGCTGGTCAGGCAGGTGATGGGGAGAAGGGCAGTGCAGGCAGGGGGCAGGCAAGGTGGACAGGGGCAGGGCCATGAGGCGGCATTGAGGCAGGAAGTGTATGCTTAGCATTTCCCAGATGTGGCGTGGATGAGACCAAGGGCGTATGGGACTGCAGACAACCTTGGAGCCACACTGCGCGTCCCTCCTTCTGTGGGCTTAGAAGCCAGGGAGGCTCTCGGGTGGCACATGGGCACGTGGGCGCAATGCCAGGAGGACTGGTCTCCACTGGGACTCTGGTGGTGAGACAGCGGTCAGGGGCTTCCTGGAAAAGTCTCCAAAGAGGACCTCAGTGGCGGGGGGTGGGCGATGGGGAAAAAGGGATCAAATGAGTTAAGAAATGAGAAGGGGAAGACAAAGAGGGGATTAAGTGGAGATGGTGGGCGAGCCTGAGACCCAAGAGGGGGTGACATCCTCCAATCCAGGCTGAACGGATGGCGGGGCTGAAACCCGCCCCGAGGAGCTGAAGTGGGAAGAGCAGGTGTGCAGGCAGGGGAGGCACCAGGGCATCCGCTCTGTTGGGACAGTCGAGGGACCCGGTTGGGAACTAGGATGTGTGGGGCATCTGTCTGGCCATGGTGAGGGGTGGATGGGTGAGAGGCCTGGAAGCTAGCCCCTTGGCAAAAGCTGAGGAGACAGTCAGAAGCAGAATCCTTGGGGGCAGCAGTATGGGAGAGCGAATCAGATCGAAAATGTGGACTCACACCAGCAATGTCAAGTGTTTTGGACAGATACCGTTCCTGTGTCTGTAACATTCTTGAGCATTCATTTAATGGTATTAGTGGTGGCCCCCGACTGCTGAAAACCAATTCCTGGGTTCTGCTTTGTCACACTTGCGCATCTTTGCAGAAGCAGCCACACAATGAACCCGAAGCTCCATCTGACACCACTCAGCTCGACCATCTCTAACCCGATGCCCAGGCTAAGATCTACACCAATACTTTCGGAGACCGGCTACTGGGTTTGGAAGCAGGCGAAGTTCTCAGCTGGTATTGATTAAAGTCAGAGGGAAACTTGGCAGCTTTTAGTGGGAAACCTACTTTTTGGGTGTAATGGGGTGAGCTGTGTTGGAGCCCGGCTTCTCCCAGCAGCCTGGCCTGAGGAGTAGAATGTCTTCTGTCTTGTCTCCTAATTTCTCTGTCCTCTGGCACTAGTGGTAAAGACCCAGCTTGCCAGTGCAGGAGACATAAGAGACATGGGTTCAATCCCTGGGTTGGGAAGATCCCCTGGAGGAGGAGAAGGCAATCCACTCCAGTATTCATGCCTAGAGAATCCCATGGAGAGAGGAGCCTGGTGGGCTACAGTCCATGAGGTCACAGAGTCAGACATGACCGAAGTGACTTAGCACACACGTGTCTTCAGGTTCATTGCTGGGATTGGAGAGTCAGCTGCTAAATGCTCTTTGCACGTGAGAAATGCTTCTCCTTCTTTGTTTCCTTGTCATCTCTTTCTGCCTCCAAATTACAGGTGAAGGATTCTAAATTTGGCAGGTTAATTAACTTTCCGTATTTCCTTCTCTCCCGCTTCCCTCTGCCTCTCAGCAGCAAGAGCACACTGATGGATCCATCTTGCTAGCGTCACATTTTCTGTTGTCAGCCCTTCAGTCTTGGATCAGTGGTCTGGAGATCTCGGATGTCTCTTCCTAGATTTCTGTAATTTTTCCAGAGGCTTGTTCGCATGCCTTCTCTCCAAGCATCAGGCTCAACTCACTGGAGGCAGCGAAGCGAAGCCCCCGGGTGCTGGTGACAGCTGACATATTCCCCACAAGCTGTGGAATGATTTGCATTAAATGAGGATTTATGATCAATCCTCATAAATTAAGGCTGCCTCGTGAGCCCCAGGTTGAGAGACTTGCCTGTGAGTCTTGGTTAATTAGCATGGGAAGCATCCTTGCCTATTCAGGGAGAATCACCAGTGTGTGTGTGCTTGCTAAAGCAGCATCTTTCTATTTCATGGTGCGGTCACCGGGGACAATGTCCCAGATCCTGGCTGGGAGGGTGGCTGCCTGCTGGAGTCCCTGCCCTGGACAGTGGCCTACAGTCTATGGACCGAAAGAATCTATATAAGCGCCCTAGTTCCAGGAGGATCAAAACAAATGCCATTTCTGGGAACTGGACTTTGCTCTGGGTGTCATCAGGTGTCTGGGAGTTCTCTTTCTCCTTCTTTAGAACAAACACGCAGACTCACGATCACACAGAACAGCCCTGAGTGCTGCTTCTTTCCAGTTTGTACCCTTATCAGTAACTTTCCCTCCTACATCCTCTGTGAGATCGGGGTAACACGGTGATCCCCACCCTCCTCCCTGGTTCTGTCCTGGTTCCTGAGAACTTTGTGAATGTATTTGGAAAAGGGTCCTTGCAGATGTGACTAGTTAAGGATCTCGAGAAGAGATTATCCTGGATTCAAGTGGACCTCGTTGAGTGAAAAGAAAAAAAAAAAGCACAACCTAAGAGCTGACAATTATGTTTTATTTGGTGGACTTGCTGAGGACTGAAGCCTGGAAGGCAGCCTCTCAGAAAAGCTCTGAGGGACTCCTCCAAAGAGGTGATGGAGGAGCCAGAATATATAAGAGTTTTTGCAACAAAAATCGGTAGTTGGAGCATCAAGATGTTAATCAAAGAAAAACTAGGCATCTCAAGTAAATGAATCTAGTGCTTTTCTATGTATGGGAAAATGCAAGAGTCTGGGCATATAGTAGATATAAACTACTATATATAAGGCAACCCACTCTAGTGTTACTGGCTGGAGAATCCCATGGTCAGAGAAGCCTGGCAGACTATAGTCCATGGGGTCGCAAGAGTCGGACACAACTTAGAGACTACATCACCACCAGTACATATAAAATAGATAACCAACAAGGTCCTTCTGCAAAGCACAGGGAACTGTGCTATTCATGTGATGAGGTATAATGGAAAAGAATCTGAAAAAGATTATATACAGACATGTATATGTATAACCGAATCACTTTGCTGTACAGTAGAAATTAACACAATATTGTAAATCAACTACACTTCAATTAAAAAAGTTAAAATCATTCCTCTGATACACAGGCTAACCATCTCGGCCAATCTCCTGCTTCTCTCCATCCTGAATCCCCTCAGGGTGCACAGTTGGGGGGCTGCTGCAGCGGCCGATGGCTTGATGGCGGCAACATCCTTTGGTTACTGAGACGGGAGGTGACATTTCTCATCCACAGTCCTAAATACAGTGACCGCTGTCCTTCTAAGAAGAGGAGAGGACAAGGGGGGCGGGGTACAGAGAGACGATGGCCATGTGAGGACTGAGGCAGAGACTGGGTGACACAGCTGCAGGCAGAGAACTCCTGGAGCCCCCAGAAGTTGGGAGACTCTCAGAGGACCCTCCCTCAGTGTCTTTAGAGACAGCGTGGCGCTGCCCTGATTTTGGACTTTGAAGAAAGATGGAAGGCAGGAGGAGAAGGGGATGTCAGAGGTTGAGATGGTTGGATGGCATCACTGACTCGAAGGACATGAGTTTGAGTAGGCTCCGGGAGGCAGCAGTGAAGGACAGGGAAGCTTGGCATGCTGCAGTCCATGGGGTGGCAGAGTCAGACACGCCTGAGCGAATGAACAAGGGTCCCCTCCCTGCGGTGGGATGATGTGAAGACAAAGTGAGACGGTAGGTCCGACTGGTGACCGGACAAGACTGACTGCATTCGTTCTCTTCTCTTCCTTCTACTCCCAAATGCATTCCCCCTGCTGGGCTTTATGGGGGAAGCTCCATACTCAGGCTGGGGGCCCCTCTCTGGCCCTTGTGGTGGGGTCTCACTCACTCATGCGACTTTCCTGGTGGCTCAGATGGTAAAAACATCTGCCTGCAATGCAGTTTGATCCCTGGGTTGCAAAGATCCCCTGGAGAAGGAAATAGCAACCCACTTGAGTATTCCTGCCTGGAAAACCCCATGGTCAGAGGAGCCTGGTAGGTTACAGTCCATGGGATTGCAAAGAGTCGGACATGACTGAGCAACTTCACTTTCTTTCTTTCACTCACTCACTCAGACTCTCAGCAGTGAGTCTTGCAGGCAGCAGATCCTCTGAGTCAGGAAGGAGAAAGCTATTTGCCACTCTTGCCTATTTTACCATTCTATAATAAAACATCTTGGAGGAGGGTGACAAGTCATGTCAACTCTTTGTGGGCTGAACAGAGTGAACAGACATTCAAAGGGTGGGAATTCAGCCCCAAGGCTAGCAGGTGGTTTAAAACAAGACATTGTACTGACACCTTGACATCAGCCTGTGTCCAAAGAAGACCAGAGGTCACACTTGGGGTTGGACCAATCATTCGGAGCATTTTAAAAACTGTGGACTCCTGAGTCCCACCACACGACCTGAATCAGATTCTTCTGAAAAGGGCCTGTCAAGGCTTGCTGGTGTGTTCGAGTGCTTCTGGGGGTGAAGGTCACCAAATGTAGTGAAGGTCACCTACATCACCAAATGTAGTGAAGGTCACCATGAGATCAGGTTACAGGGGCTCTCTAGAGCTGCCATGGTCAAGGACAGTGTGGTTAATGCCCTTATGCAGAAAGTGCATCTGAATGTCCACATTTCTGCCCCACAAGGAATCCTGGCTCAGTGTGGACTCCAGTGGGGCGTGCAGTGCCCACCACATGGCAGAGCAGACCCTGATGAATAAAAAGACAGAGGGAGGGCTGCAGTGTCTCTTGTGAAGAAAGCGAAGTTGCTCAGTCGTGTCCGACTCTGCAACCCCATGGACTGGAACCCACTAGGCTCCTCCATCCATGGAATTTTCCAGGCAAGGATGCAGGAGTGGGTTGCCATTTCCTTCTCCAGGGGATTTTCCTGGCCCAGGGATCGAACCCAGGTCTGCCACACTGCAGGTAGACTCTTTACCATCTGAGCCACCAGGGAAGCCCAAGCATAAGCAGTGTCTCTTGGTCACTTCCTAATCTACTGGTCATCTCTGAGCCCACCGGGCAGGCAGGAGAGCTCGTTTGGAAAGTTCTCTGATAGACTTGAGGCTGGTAGAAACCTCCCAATGGATACAAGTATATATATGGCTGAGCCCCTTCACTGTTTACCTGAAACTCCCACATGATTGTTAATCAGCTATGCCCCAATACAAAATGTTTTTGACGTTAAAAAACAAATTAATTAAAAAAAAATGAATGTCAATGGGACTCTGAGTAGTTTCAGATCAAAGTCTAACCAATTTCTTTTCAGATAGTCATAAGGCTTTTTTGTTTTAGTATCTGTTTATTTTTGACTGCTCTGGCGCTTCCTTGCCGCACGGGCTTTTCTCTAGTTGCAGGGGGCTACTCTGTACCAGCTTCTCACTGTACCAGCTTCTCTGGTCGCAGAGCACGGGCGCACGGGCTCACGGGCTTCAGTAGTTGCAGCACGAGGACTCAGGAGTTGTTGTTCCTGGGCTCTAGAGCACAAGGCTGATAGTTGTGGTGCATGGGCTGCTATCCCACGACATGTAGGATCTTCCTGGACCAACGATCGAACCCGCGTTCCCTGCTTCGGCAGGCAAATTCTTCACCACTGAGCCACCAGCGGAGCCTACCTTGAGGTAAACTTGGAATGATGTCCGCTGAGACGGCCTGAGATGATCAGAGCCTAGAAGAACGAGAATGCAGGTCAGAATAACAGAGTGCCCCCCACCCCCCGCTGGTGATCGGGTGAGGGGTCACCAGGAGGTCTACACAAGAGCCGTCATGCGTGCACGTGTGTGTGAGCGTGTGAGCGTGTGTGATCGCTACGCTATCAATCTCATGTAACCACACACAGTTACCCTTCTTCAGTGACGGCTCATTCTTTCTCAACAAATCCTTTTGTAAACCTCAGAAAATCCCACTTTCCAAAGTGTCTCCAGAACGAATTTTCCGTCAGTGTGTTTGGAGAAGCTTTGCAGGCAGGGTGGAACGCGGTCTGTAAGATGCTTCTTTATACATGAGCCACTTGGCGCACCAGCCCTCTGCTCTGGGGCCCCCTCTGTGGTCTGCATCAGAAGCAAAGACTTGGCCCAGGAAAGTAGCTGCTCTGAGATGGGAACAAATAGTGGAGGGGAGTGCGTCAGGAGGGCAGGTCCCCCTGGCCCTGGGCCCAGTGTTTGACAGGCCGCCCGGTCCGTCTGGGCCGCATCCTTTTCTCCGAGGAAGAGCGGAGACTAGCTCTTTCTCTAGGAGCCATCCTGATGCGTGTGGGGCGGTGATGGTCCCAGCGCTGGACATGGCCCCCGTCTCCGCTGAGGTCCTGCCCATCCATCATCAGGCCCACCTGCAGGGCCTCCCGGAGCCTGCATCCTTGGTGCTCACCCTCCCCGTGGTCTCTCCCCTGGAGCACTCCGCCTCTCCTCCTCCCCCGTCTGGCCCGTGTCCATTCCTTCTCTTTTTCCGTCTCCATCATGAGGCCTCCTCACCTCCTTGCCTCTGAGGGCTCCATCCTTACCCTCTTCCTTTCTTCCCCCCTTCCCCCCACAGCCTCCGTGCCCACAGTCAGGCCGAACCCACTCTTTCTGTCTAGGCTGACCTGAACCCTGAGCTCGGAACCCATGTCGTCCCCAGGATGCCTCTACTGGCAAGACCCACAGTCACATCAAACCAGCTCTTCCAACATGAGACGAGATCCCTGTCTTGAAGCCAGGAGCCCCAGCAGTGATGTGAACAAAATTATCTCTGGCCGCACCTCGTTCCCTCCTCCCCAGAACAGCCTCCGCCCCTCCAGAGGGTTGTTCTCAGACTCACAGTGCACCCGCCAGTTTCACCTTCTTAAAAGCCTGTTTCCAGGTCCCCTTCTCAGCGTGGCTTCCTTTCTGACCTCTCCCACTATCAGGCATATATGCTTTTACTGGCGCCAAACACGCACGGTCATCCCCCAGCCCCGTTCTCCAGGGTGCTCTCTGTCCTCCCGGTGGCTTCTAATCATCCTTCAAAGCCCCAAGCAGATGGCGCTACTTTGGCAAGCTTTCCTGGGGCCCTGGTAGGACCCATTGCCCCCTCCATTCCCAGGCTGGGCTTCTAGCGCATCTGCCCATGTGCCAGCACTGTCTCCTCCTGAAGGCTGTGTGTACCTCCGGCAAGGACGTTTTCCACTTCTCTGCTTGTCTGTGGCCTCTCCCCGCTGTCTCACTAAGCAGCAGGCGTGTCCGACTGGCCCAGCTTGGTAGCCGCCTGGAGAATGTTGCTGAAACCAAACCAAGGGCTGCAAGGCAGGGCCTCAGGCCAGGAACAGGGAGAACCCTTCTGGAAGCCAAAAGTTGTTTTCCACCGCGAAGTGGGGACCACTGCCCTGGCGAGGCTTGAGGCACCATTATGCTTTCGCTCTTTCTTCAGTTTTATTGCTTCCTCCCTCTCCATCTGAGCTGCAGGCCAAAGGGGAAAAAGTCATGGTCAGTGTGGGGCCAGGGTGGTTGGAACATGAGACAGAGGAGGAGAATTGTTGCATTTTTGTCTTTTTCTCTTGTTAAGTTAAAAAAAATAGAGAGAAATTCACACACTATAGCATTTACCCCCTCAAAGTGTACCATCCAATCCGTTTTTAAAAAAATATTCACAAAGTTGTATGAATATCACCACTGATTCCAGAATATTCTTATCACCCCAAAAGAAAGCCATTAGCAATCACCCCTCAATTATCATTCTTTCCCTCTAACTTCCAATTACACCATCTTTAACATATTTTTGACTTGAGACAGCTTACCATTAAAAGCAAATTTTACTTCTAGAGAATTTTAAGCTACATGTGGAAGCCCAAGTTCATAGACTTACCTCTAACATGGTTAAGCTCCTGCACCTAGGGGAATATGTCACATGAGTTAGTGTTTGTAACTACATGAACCTGTAACTGTCCCTGGCACAGAGTAAGTGCTAGTAACATTCTTGCTAACCAGCTCCCTAAATGGCAGTGTTATCAGGAGAGGCTGAGTTTCCAGGCTGATTCCAGACTCACAAAATCTGAGTTTTCTCTAAAAAGATCTAATGGAAAAATCCCATTTGTTCAGCTGAGGCCCAGCACCAGATTTGAAACACGAGGTTGTCCTCAAGAAGGAGATGATTCCTTATTAAATATTGAAAAATATTCCTAACTTCCCTCCAGAGAGAAGTCATGGAAAAAGACCAATTTCCAGAAAAAATGCAATCAAATAAAAGTGGAGTCACAAGGTTTTGCTGTAACAATTTCAAGTCAGTAAATTCTTTCCATTTGTTATTAACTGTATTCCCATCAGATGCCTCAGTATCAGTGGTGTTTATTTCCCTATCGACATCAATATTCATGAGAAACTCTGAACTTGCAGGGCAATCCTGCAGGGGCAGAGATGGCCCACTCTCTCCTTTTCAGGATAGAGAAGTAATAACGATGTGGGCATTTCATAAAAAGTACTTATAACTAATTTAAAACGTAATAAACTGTCATTCGGCTTTGACAGGAATTTCTTGATTGTTAACATGCTGTGCTTTGTAAGAAGAGTTCATTTTAAAGACACTAAGAACATTATATAGCAAGAGACAGATTGGCAGGTGATGTAGCAGAGCTGGTGATGGAAGAGGGAGTACTTATCATAGCCCGGGTCTGGACCCAGGTGGGAATCTGGGCCAGTAGGTGGAGAGGCTGAGTCTTCCTAGAAGAGAGCTGGCAGGGTGGAGAAAGGTCCAGACGCAGGACAGAGAACCGAAAAAATTCTACTACCAAGGAACTCAGAATGCAGGCCCACCCAAGGAATCCAGTTTCCAGCAGTGGGTGAAGGCAGTGACTTGGCCAGAACTGGGTGGTCGCAGCATCTTTCCTGCAGGCCAGGTGGGCTCAAGATCTCCAGTCTATTCTGCCTGCTGGAGCCCTGTGATATAGGAGCTGGCAGGGTGAGGCTGTGGGGGTGTGGCTGACTGGAGGGGAGAGTCTGGGAAGGGCACTGGATCGGTCTTTTCAGTGACAAGATTGTAAGTTTCTATTGTGTGGCCTCTCTTCTCTGGGCCTGCTACCCTTCGGTCCCTAAGGAAGGTACGCAGGACTGACGTGGTAATTCAGCAGTGGCCAGACTGGAGAGAAGTGACCTGCTGCTGATTTCAGCATGTGGTCTCTGGGATTAGGCAGGTGTGGGCTGGAATATCAGCTTCAGTCAGTTCAGTTGCTCAGTCGTGTCTGACTCTTTGTGACCCCATGAATAGCAGCACGCCAGGCCTCCCTGTCCATCAACAACTCCTGGAATCTACCCAAACCATGTCCATCGAGTCAGTGATGCCATCCAGCCATCTCATCCTCTGTCGTCCCCTTCTCCTGCCCCCAATCCTTCCCGGCATTAGGGTCTTTTCCAATGAGTAAACTCTTTGCATGAGGTGGCCAAAGTATTGGAGTTTCAGTCTCAGCATCAGTCCTTCCAATGAACACCCAGGACTGATCTCCTTTAGGATGGACTGGTTGGATCTCCTTGCAGTCCAAGGGACTCTCAAGAGTCTTCTCCAACACCACAGTTCAAAAGCATCAATTCTTTGGCGCTCAGCTTTCTTCACCGTCCAACTCTCACATCCATACATGACTACTGGAAAAACCATAGCCTTGACTTTGGTATTGTTGGCAAAGTAATGTCTCTGCTTTTTAATATGCTATCCAGGTTGGTCATAACTTTCCTTCCAAGGAGTAAGTGTCTTTTAATTTCATGGCTACAGTCACCATCTGCAGTGATTTTGGAACCCCCAAAAATAAAGTCTGACACTGTTTCCACTGTTTCCCCATCTATTTCCCATGAAGTGATGGGAACAGATGCCATGATCTTAGTTTTCTGAATGTTGAGCTTTAAGCCAACTTTTTCACTCTCCTCCTTCACTTTCATCAAGAGGCTTTTTAGTTCCTCTTCACTTTCTGCCAAAAGGGTGGTGTCGTCTGCATATCTGAGGTTATTGATATTTCTCCTGGCAATCTTGATTCCAGCTTGTGCTTCTTCCAGCCCAGCGTTTCTCATGATGTACTCTGCATAGAAGTTAAATAAGCAGGGTGACAATATGCAGCCTTGACGTACTCCTTTTCCTATTTGGAACCAGTCTGTTGTTCCATGTCCAATTCTAACTGTTGCTTCCTGACCTGCATACAGGTTTCTCAAGAGGCAGGTCATGTGATCTGGTATTCCCATCTCTTTCAGAATTTTCCACAGTTTTTTGTGATCCACATAGTCAAAGGCTTTGGCATAGTCAATAAAGCAGAAATAGATGTTTCACCACTTGTCAATATCAAGGCTTTGGGATTGCCTGTCTCCTCTGGGACAGGACTAATAATAAACACTTGCTATAGGGATGCTTATGGGGCTTCCCTGGTGGCTCAGATGGTCAAGAATCTGTCTGCAATGCAGGAGATATCGGTTCGATCCCTGGGTTGGGAAGATCCCCTGGAGGAGGGCATTGCAACCCACTCCAGTATTCTTGCCTGGAGAATCCCATGGACAGAGGAGCCTGGCGGGCTACAGTCCATGGGCTTGCAAAGATTCAGCCACAACTGAGCAACTAACACTTTCATAGAGATACACGAACTAATGCATGCAAAGCATGTATGGTTACATGGGATGAAGCCTGGGAAAGTCAACCTCACTGACTGCATTGACTGGTACAGTCCACTCAGCGGCCACAGCCATCTGCTCATCCATTAGTTTTCTGGCCCCCACATCACTGTTACTTACCTTAAAAGAAGGTTTTAAGTTACAGTTCCTTTTCAAAACCTGCTGAAAATTTTCATGCTTTCCTCCTAAAATCTATTCATTTTGCAAGGAATTTCAGAGGGTTTACAGACATCCTAATTGAGAACCCCTGCTTTTGTGGCTATTATTCTGTAGCTGTGCCATTTGCATAAGTAATCCTACTCAAATGCTTCAAAATTCTAATCTGCAAAGTTGACTCATATATTGGATCTGACTGCATCTTGTTGATTGGTTAATCTGTTGTGTAGAACTGTGTCCTCCACTCAGTCTGGCAGCTCTCTGGGACCCCTCCTGAGCTTGCAAGGAACCCCACTGCTTGGACATTATGGGGACCCTTTCTTCTTTTTGTCCTGTTGAAGCCTTTCCTTCCACACAGAGGGAATGCTGTATTGCTGTTCAGTCATTCCGTCATGTCCAACTCTTTGTGTCCCCATGGACTGAAGCACTCCAGGCTTCCCTGTCCTCCACCATCTCCTGGAGCTTGCTCAAACTTATGTGCATTGAGTCAGTGATGCCATCCAACCATCTCATCCTCTGTCACCCGCTTCTTCTCCTGCCTTTAATCTTTCCCAGTATCAGGGTCATTTCCAATGTCATTTCTTTGCATCAGGTGGCCAAAGTACTGGAGCTTCAACTTCAGCATCAGTCCTTCCAATGAATAGTCTGGGTTGATTTCCTTTAGGATTGACTGGTTTGATCTCCTTGCAGTCCAAGGGACTCTCCGGAGTCTTCTCCAACACCACGGTTCAAAAGCATCAATTCTTTGGCACTCAGCTTTCTTTATAGTCCCACTCTCACATCCATACATGACTGCTGGAAAAACCATAGCTTCGACTAGACGGACCTTTGTCGGCAAAGTAATGTCTCTGCTTTTTAATGTCTAGGTTTGTCATAGCTTTTCTTCCAAGGAGTCTTTTAATTTCATGGCTGCAGTCACCATCTGCAGTGATTTTGGAGCCCAAGAAAACAAAGTCTTTTACTGCTTCCATTATTTTCCCCATCTATTTGCCATGAAGTGATGGGACTGGATTTCATGATCTTAGTTTTTGAATGTTGAGTTTTAAGTCAGCCTTTTCACTCTCTTTCACCTTCATCAACAGGCTCTTTAGTTCCTCTTTGCTTTCTGCCATAAGGGTGGTGTCATCTGCATTATCTGTGGTTATTGATATTTCTCCCTGCAATCTTGATTCCAGCTTGTGCTTAATGCTGCATCAGATTCTATCAAATTACCCTTTGGATCTGACCTACCTCTATTTATCACCATTCTCTGGTCTCTGTTCTAACCTCTGCTATTCACAACTTCAATTTTCTTCTCAACTGATGTGTGTAGACAATGAAATGAGATGGCTTGACAATCAATGGAATAATATGCTCAGTAAAATTAATAAGGAGATCATTAAGAATTAACATAATATGAATTCCAGGATATATTATTAAGTGAAGATGTTAAGATCCAAAAGACTGTTAAAAAGAACAAGTAAAAATATATGATTATATTTGCATATTTATGAAAAAAGAGCTTCAGAAAAAATAAAGTAGAATTTAGTAAAAGTGCTGACCTACAGGGATTGAATAAAAATGGGGTAGAGAGTAGGGATGGAAGAAAGGGTTGTGCACGTGTGCGTACAATCAATTGTATCTGACCTTTGCGACCCCATGAACTGTAACCTGCCAAGCTTGTCTGTCCATGAAATTTTCCAGGCAACAGCACTGGAGTGGGTTGTCATTTCCTACTCCAAGGAAGAAATAGTTGTTTGCATATAATTTTTCACAGAATTGTGATCTTCATGCCATATATTTATTATTCAAAAACAAAGTTTAATACAGAAGCTGCAAACTCTAGTATTGAATAAAAAGATAAAGAAATGAATTTAGCAGTGGATCAAATTGGTAGTCTTAATTGTACAGGAGAAAAGAGTTAATTCAAGTAACTTTGAATGTTGCTAAGGAGATTTGCTATTTATAGCGGCTTGGCTGCCAAAACTCTGCAGTTAAACATTTTTATTTATTTATTTAGCTGTGTTGAGTCTTAGTTGTGGCATGCAGGCTCAGTAGTTGCAGCTCACAGGCTTGGTTGCCCCACAGTATGTGGGATCTTAGCTCCCTGATCAGGGATCAAACTCACGTTCCCTGCACTGGGAGGCAGATTCTTAACCACTGGACCACCAGGGAAGCCCCTGCAATTTTTAAGTTACTTTGTGAATATTGTAGGAGAGGTAAAGTAAGTAAATGCATCCATCTTGCTAGGCTCCAGGGCACTCACTGTGGGAGAAGAAAGACACAAATACGGAATGGCGGAGGTGAGGAAGAACCATGGTATCGGGTTTGAATTAGAGGTATCAGGCAGGATCACAAGTGTATTGATCACCTGTCACCAATAGTGTGTTTGTCTCTCAGTCATGTCTGATTCTTTGTGATCCCTTGGACTGTAGCCCACCAGGCTTCTCAATCCATGGAATTCTCCAGGCAAGAATATTGTAGTGTAAAGCGATTCCTTTCTCCAGGGGATCTTCCTGATCCAGGGATCAGGTCTCCTGCACTGCAGGAAGATTCCTTACCAATAGTGGCAAGATACAATGACATCCCAGGACCAATGAACACACCTAGCACCCACACCTTGGTCTCTAAACACCATTCTCCAGTAAAGGGAACCAGGGATCTTGGGAGACATGACTTATGCAGGTAGGGGAGGCACAGTCTGCGCCTGGAACATCTGATTTCAGAAACCAAGGGCGTGCTCCTGGACTGACAGGAGAATGACACAGGCGCTGGCTTGAAGGCCTCCCAGGAGACATATAACCCATTCAAAAAGATAACCATGCCCTGCAACCAGCTCGCCTATGTAGCATTCCTCCACAAAATGTTATAATGAGGAGACAATCAGGCAGATCCAGAAAGCCACATGTTCTATAAAAAAGCTCATCTAGACTGTTCTCTGTCATGAAAAACAGACAAGCAAAAGATGGGTAACTGTTCTAAAAGAAAAGAAAGTAAAAAATATAGAAACAATAAAATGCAGTGAAAGAAGCTTACTTGGATCCCGGGGCAAAAGCTGAAGCCTCCATAAAAGGCATGAGGGATGACTGGGGAGGTGTGTGGTGGACGGCCAAGTGGAGGAGATGGTTAAGTCCAGTTTCGCTTCTGGGAAGAGAAGGGCCTGCAGGTGCCGGGGGGTCTCTGTTCTCAGGGCTGAGCACCCCTGCACTGGGGTCACGTGGCTCCCCGCTCCCACACACCGGGGGGCCTGGAGACTACTGAGGAAGGTGTCACTCACTGCGTTTGCTTCCAGCTTACTGAGCGGAGAGCAGGTCAGTTCCCTGGCCGGGCTCCTCTGGCTGCGATCCAGAGGCTCTATTCAATACTCCCTGTAACGAATGCCCCTCAGATCCCTGGAATTTATGCAGGAAGAGTTTACTGCTGTCTGAGCCCTCCCAGCCTGGCCACAAGCTATTTTTTGAACTCGTGGGTTTCTGACTCGTAAACCGCCTTCAAATATGAGCGAGTCTTGTTTTCCTTTTCTCCAAACCAAACATCCTTTGTTTCTTTGCTTCCTCTGCAGGGGTTGGATCAGGTGTGCCCGGATGAGGCTGAGTTTCTGAATTCCCTTCTTAGGGTTGTGTGCCTGCTTGTGCTCAGTCATGTCTGACACTCTGCGACCCCATGGACTTGTAGCCTGCCAGGCTCCTCTGTCCCTGGGCTTCTCTGGGCAAGAATACTGGAGTGGGTGGCTATCCCCTCCATCCAGGGGATTCTCCTGACCCAGGGATCCAACCCATGACTCCTGCTTTGGCAGGAGAGTTCTTTACCACTGAGCCACCTGGGAAGCCCGTCTTAGGGTTGCTTCTCCCCCGAGAGGCTGTGGGCAGCCTTCTGTGGGAGGAAAAATACCTGGACATCAGGAGCATAGTGAGTTCGACTGGTGACCTGGGCAGAACACTAACCTCTCCCGGGGGCAGGGAGGGGGTGTTGGTTGTCCTGGATGGTCACCTTAGTCCAGTGGACTCAGTGCTTCGGGCGAATCTCTGGGTCACTAGTGGAATATTCAAACAACGAAAATCCAAATTACACAAACCGTCAGTTCAGTTCAGTTGCTCAGTCGTGCCCGACTCTTTGAGACCCCCTGACCCACAGCACGCCAGGCCTCCCTGTCCATCACCAACTGCCAGAGTCCACCCAAACTCATGTCCATTGAGTCAGCGATGCCATCCAACCATCTCATCCTCAGTCATCCCCTTCTCTTCCTGTCTTCATTCTTTCCCAGCATCAGGGTCTTTTCAAATGAGTCAGGTGGCCAAAGTATTGGAGTTTCAACTTCAACATCAGTCCTTCCAATGAACACCCAGGACTGATCTCCTTTAGGATGGACTGGTTGGGTCTCCTTGCAGTGCAAACCCTACTACTTATAAAACAGACAACTAATGAGCACCTAATATACAGCACAGGGAGCGCTACTCAATGCCCTGGGGCGACAGAGAGGGGATATATGGACACGGACGGCTGATTCATGTTGCTGTATAAGAGAAACGAGCACAACGATGAGAAGCAATGACACCCCAACAAACAGAACAAAACACCGTGCAAACACATGGGTGCTCTCTCTCCTGGGGGCTCTCGTCCAGCAGGTCTGAACCCACACGTCCTGTTTAGAAAGTTTGTGGTATCTGTTGGAGAGTCGCTGGAGCAGAATGACGTCCAGCAGAGCTCGTTCCAGAGGCGGGGCGGTTCAGTGGCTTCCAAAACATCCTGGAGGAGCAGAAAAACAGGGCTGCAGGGACAGACCCAGCGCCGGGGCCACGCACATTCTTCCCGAGTGAGGCTGAGTCACAGCAGAGCTTCTGTTCTCTCTGCTCACATCTGGTCCTCCAGATGCGGCTGCTCCCTCCACCCCCAGGGAGGAATGTTTTCATGCTCGCTGGCTGGCCCCGTGCCTTCCGAAGGGTCAGTTCAACCTGAGTGGGACAGTGGAGGGAAAATAGTCAGTGGGATGACAAATGGGTTTGGTTTGAAACAAGCTGGTTTTCGGACGAGGAAGGGCTGGATTGTGACAGCTCCGGCCACTCGGATTTCACAAGCAGCCTCTGGGTTGACTTGAATCACGCCCTTTCCAAGAAAAAGTCCAAGCTCGACCTATCACCGTGGTTACTGTGTGTTAAACGCAAAGCTGATTCTGTTCAAAATACAAGAGTAAACAGACTTGGAAATGTCACAGGCTGGATTTCCTAGGGATTCCTCAGATTTTAGACCTCATTTCTTCTACAGCTCTATCAGTTTAAAATTCTATAGCCCTAACAGTTGGAAAGTGAAAGTGAAAGTCACTCAGTCGTGTCCAACTCTTTGTGATCCCATGAACTGTCCATGGAATTCTCCAGGCCAGAATACTGGAGTGGGTAGCCTTTTCCTTCTCCAGGGAATCTTCCCAACACAGGGATTGAACCCAGGTCTCCCGCATTGCAGACTAATTCTTTACCAGCTGAGCCACCAGGGAAGCCCTAACAATTAGGACACATCAATTAAGTACCTAGTTGTCCCCAGCCCAGCTTTTCAAGCAAATACCTAGCATCTTCTCCCTGGGCTCTTACTTGAGAAGCTCAAGTCAAGGTCAACGGCAAGGGAGTCAGCACTTGCCTGGGTCCCCTGATCTGATGCTCCTAGGCCCCTCTGGCCGTTGCTGGCTCCCATGGCCTTGGAGATCACCTTTCTGGCTGCTTGCTCTCCTGAATGACACAACCCAGGCCACCTGGGCCCTCCAGGCATCTTTCTACCTCACTTGCCCCCTAAGACTCAGCCTTCCCACATCAACCTCTCTGCCTCTGTTCACTGCCCTGAGGAAGCACAGCAAAAGGCTTCATTAAATGCTGACAAAGCAGATGTAGTAAGTTGAACGGGGGGCTTCCAAAAAGGTGTGTCCACACCAGAATCCCTGGGAACCCTGTGAATATTAATTTAATTAAAATGCATCATTTAAAAGTTCATGGCAGATCTTTGTGGGTGTCACTAAGTAAGGCATTCTGAGTGAGGAAGTCATCCTAGACTATCCCATGGGCACTAAAGCCAATGGCAAGTTTCCTCATAAGAGACACAGAGGGAGAGGCAGAGACTGGAGGGATGCAGACATGAGCCAGGGACGCCAGGAATCCCCAAGGCTGGAGGAGGCAGGGGGGAGCCCCCTGGAGTCATTGTATGTGATCCTTGGGCACCTGACTTTCAGGGATCTGTCCTCCAGAGTTGTGAGTTCTGTAGCTTAAAGCCACTCAGTTTGTGGTGATTTGCAATGGCAGGCCCAGGAAGCTCAGACAGACAGATACCCCCTAGCGAGGGTGCTATAAACGCAGAGGCGGGACTCTGCAGGCCAGAGGGCAGCTATAGAGCAGCTGGGAGAGGCAGGGCCATCGCCTCCTTCGACCCTGCACCTCTCCTCCATCTAGGCCCTCGGCGTCTGCCCCGCGGGCATCCCCCACCAGCCTCGGTCTCCAGGTCATTGACCCGGACGTCCGGCTCTCAGTTCTGTGCCCCGACAGAAGGGCTGCGCGCCTGACCTGCCCGAAGTCCACGGCCCTCAGGCGTGCAGCCCAGCTCTGTCCTCCGGCTGAAGGCCACGCTCTTCCCCGGCTCCTCCCCCTGCTCCCTGGCGGTCTGCTTCCGGAGCCGGCTCTGCGGTTCTGGTCTTTTCCCCGTCCCAAAGCATCCAGGACGCCCTCAGCGTCCAGACCAACTCAGTGTCACTCCGATCAGGTGGTCTCATTGACTGCATGTCCCTGTTACCCAGCTGTAGACTGAGACTTATTATTTATTTTTTTCTTGAAATATATTCTATGAATCCTCCCTTTACCATTTGGATTAAAAAATATTTTTAAATGAAATATGGTTGATTTACAGTATTGTGTTATTTTAAGGTATTCAGCAAAGTGACTCCGTTTTATATATACATTTATATATACAGTTATATATATATATAAGGGCTTCCCAGGTGGCGCTAGTAGTAAAGAGCTTGCCTGCCAATGCAGGAGATGTAAGAAGCACGAGTTCAATCCCTGGTCAGGAAGATCCCCTGGAGGAGGGCATGGCAACCTATTCCAGTATTCTTGCCTGGAGAACCCCTTGGACAGAGGAGCCTGGGGCTACAGTCCATGGGGTCACAAAAAGTCGGACATGACTGAAGCAAGTTAGCACACACGCAGATGCTATATGGTAGGTCTTTGTTGTTTATCTATTTTACATACAGTTGGGTGTATCTGTTCAACCCAAACTCCTAACTTATCCCTCCCCCATTTGGCTTTTAATGATCCTTTGAACCATTCTGGATTTTAACGAGGAGAATCTTGACTTTTTTCTCACCCTCCCTTTGGGCGCATGTGTCAACTTGGAGACATTAATGATCTTACAATGTAGGCTGGTACCAGCTTTTCCTTTCTCATATAAAAGCTTTCAGCACATTAACACTGCTAATAATACATTATTAATGTTCTGAGAGTAAAGAGTCTAAATGTAGTCTGTGTCACTTTTCACCGTGACTATTCATGTGATCTAGAATACAGATCTAACGTTTAGGTCATGCATGTTGTCAGGCTTGCATCTCAACCGATGGGATTTGACCTTTCCTATATTGGCGTCTTCTTTCAGTCTGACTTTTGATAAGATAGTTCATAGAAAACAAATCTTGATAAGGAAACAGAGAGAGGTAGATAACTCATGACCTCATGACCTCATGAGGATGCAGGTAACCCGTGATCACCTCTTTTCCACCTTCATGTGAGCTTCTCCCACAACCGTTAATGGAGAAGAGCATCCTGGGGTTTTCTCCTCCACTGCTTCTTTGGAACCCTGTATGAAGTCTTGCTTTCCGCAGGATAAATCAGTGTTGGCCTCACGATGCCCCTGCCGTCCCTGGAGCAACGAGCATGCCTTTCATTCCAGCCCAAAGTGTATCTTCTGATTTTCTGCATACGTTGCATGCAGGCTTTCAACCCCTTGCCTCCGTCATGGTGGAATGCGCCAGTCACGAACTCTGGTGAGGAGGGTCAGATTGGCCACCTGTTGGACATACTGCGTTTGTCAAAACATAACCAGAAAGAAAATAATTGAAAGGAGGCAGACAGCAATTCATTACTAATTATACAGTAGGACCATCTTGGCCTCAGATGTAGAGTTCCAGTTAAGTATATTTGGAAACTAAGCAGTATTTTTAAAAAGCTTATGTTTACACATTGGACATAGTTCACACGTTCTGTGAGACTTCAGTTATAAGCCACCAAGGAGACGCTATGAGAGACCCAAAATAAATTCACTTTGCATCATGGCTAGCTTCACTTTCAAAATAAAATCTCCCCAGTCATGATGTCACTTAATTACTAATTAAAGCCATCAGAGTCTCATCTTGTAACGTTCTAAAATACTTATGATTAGAAAGCAAAAGTTGACGGAATTGACCAGGTGACTCTGGGCTGACTGAAGAGTCCTGAAATCAACCGCCAGAGCTGTCCATGGAGGCAAACAGAGGTCACCTAGGACAGATCCCCTTGGGTGCCTGTTGGAGAGGGCTGCCAGGGGCAACCTCGAAAACAAACATTTCCTCTCCTCCTGACCCTTCTCTTGTTCTCTGACTCACCCCTACCCATGGCTAGGGAATTTTGCTAATACAAGGAGTTTGTGACTTGTTT